>NC_084803.1:11061977-11661977 GCF_963583255.1 Pyrus communis | reverse complement strand
GGTAATGGGAAGAATGTGTGTTCACTGTGCACTGCGCCTGATAATTTGTGGCATCTCTTCTATTTTTCGGTGGCCTAGACTTTACATGTGTGGATAAATTTATTATAATCATACATCGATGTGACGGTATTTTAAGATTAATTCACACATTATCATAAATGCAATGTCATAATAGGGGGAAGGAGACTAACTGGGATTGTTTATGCAAGGTATGAATATTTTTCATAATTCTTATTCTTAACATATTTTGTGTTATCTTATACCGGAACAATTAGGTATCATTATCAATCACGACTTCATATGTAAGTAAACATTTTATTTCCTTTTCCTAAAAAGGAAGTGTACTCCAATGAAGATTTTTTTTTTTTTTTATATTTATTCTAAAAACGATATTACTTACAATAAATAAGTGAAGAAGTGGACTAAGCCTCATAATGAGCGAGCAATAATTTGTTTCTAATTCATGTTTTACAAGAATTGAACCTAAGATCACTTATTTATAAGTAAACAAAAATATTACTAGATTGTAGTACTAAGTCGCTCCAATAAACAAAAGTTAAATACAAAGCAATTAGATCTATGACCTCTTACTTATAAGTAAATATAAATACTATTAACTGTACTACTAAGTGGCTCTAATAAACAAAAGTTAAATACAAAGTAACGCTTTATCGATTGAAAAAGCCACCATATTTGCGTCCGGGAGTAAGTAGGTTCCTCACCTAAAAAGAGGTGGCTTTAAGTTCAAAAAAGAGGCTTTTTGCCATGCACCCCTCTCCACGTCATTCATTCCATTGGTTTCTTTCATTTCCGAAATAAGTCCATTTATTTCTTTAAAGATAATGTTAAGAAGATTAAATTTGTAAACTAAATCAAATCTTATAAACCAAATAATGTGAATGTTAATAATTGAATTATTATTTAAATGTTGATTAACATATTTATTTTTTATTAGATCAACATTATTTGCAAATTTAATTTAAAATTTTGATTTCTCAAACATTAATTTTTTTTTAATGGAGATATACCATCAGATTATATACGACACTCACTTAAAAATGGTTTAAGGGCGGCGCACGCCAAGTGTTGCTGAGTGGGTAGAAAGTTGATTTTAACAGCCATGCGAATCCCACCCAACCTTGTCCAGTTATGTTTTGAGAATAATATTTTTGCTACCAATCATCTTATTTTCCCCAAAACTTTACGCTTCAATTTCCGGCATTGCAGCTAGACATAATCAATTTTTCTTCAATAATCCGAACTATAAAGTTAATACGACCCTGTATTCCATAATTTAGAACCTGTATTCCATCAAATACGACTAAAACCAAGTGCAGCATGATCCTAGGTAACAAACTCTATCGGACTCACAAAAGGAGTATCTATTACAACACAACAACACTCGTGTTCGGCAATCAATGCAAAATGCAGCTAAAGCACCAAAATTCTAAGATTGGAAGATACGGTTTCCCCATCACCATATACATATCAAGAACAATTTTTACCTGACACAGTCAAAGCGTGACGAGAATAAAAGACACGACAAAGTCAACGAAATCCTCCTCTTCCTCTCCCCCTACTCCTCCCCCGTCCCCTTCCTCGTCCCCTCCCTCCTCTTCCTCTCCCTTCATAATCCCTGTCATCGTCTTTTTGGTAGCTGAACATGCTCATTTTAATATTCTCTGCATCCATGTCAGGAGGACCCTTTTGTACCTGGAGTTGCAGCATGTTAACATCAAAGAATTGGAACACAACAATAACAATAAGAATGCTTAGAAGAGGCAGAGATACTGACATGATAATCTTCCAAATCAAATTGAGTTTGGAGCTGCCGTGCAAGTTCCTCGTCACGACTGCTACTTGAAAAGGCACCTCCTATTGAAGGCTTTGCCCCAGCTTTTCTCTTTTCCCATTCATCCAAAGTGAACACCACGGGTTCTTCTTCTTGCCTCCCCTTTCCCCTAAACTGTCTACCTCTTGAATGCCTGTCATCCCGGTTTTGATGACTCATTGTTTGAAGGAGTTTTTGTGCAGCTGCTTGGTTTTGAACAGGGACAGCTTCAATTGCTGTGGAAGCCATGAACATATCAATATGAAATTACAAATAAAAATTGTTGCACATTTACAATAAATAAATAAGTTAACTAAATGTGTTTCTTGTGTGATTCAAGTATAAGGTTATTTAATTTACATGATCGTTGATACCGACAAAATTTAGCAGAAATTTGGTTTGGTTTTCCCTCCATTCGAATGATTCAAGTTTTACTCTGCCACCTTACACCTGTCCTATCTACAACTATATATGCACCACAAGAAATAATCAGTGAACAAATCCAAGTGTCAAAACATCGGTCTCCTCTCAACCTCTTCCCCACAACTAAGTGGCATAAAATCAAACTTAATATTACACAAAACCCAGGTGCAGCATAAGATAATAAGTAAAATTTAATAAAAAGTTGAATGCTGTACATAAATGAAAATCCACCTTCTTTTGGCCTCGTTGTCGTTGCAGAGCTACTAGGTTTGTCTTGAGTTCTTTCTTCAAGGAAATCTGCCTTACAAGTGTTATCTATCTCACTTTTTTTATAAGATTTATCCTCGTCATTTGCTTTCAATTGAAGGTTCTGCTGCCTTCCAACTGGTCTAACCACAGTATTTCTGGCAATAGGCCCACTAATCTTGGAGCTAACATCCAAGAAATCTGCCAATGATTGCATTTTTCTCATGAATTACACATGCAATAGAAATAATGACTGGTTGAACATTATGGTAAAAGACATACTAATAAAATATTAGGAAATCAATAGCTCAAGAATACTGACGTGAAGACTTGTCCTGCTGAGGAAACCGACTTTTAGCTGCCCCAATTTGCAATTTCTCAAATGGAGGGGGGCCTTTACCATCACTTTCCTGTGAAACCCTTAAAGATGAACGTGAGAACCCAGAATATTTTTTATTCATCTGCCATTCTTCGTAAAGTGATTGAACAACACCTCCTAACACAGTCACAACTTTAGGATTCAAACATACTATTCCACTACGGATAGTAGCTTTACCTTCCAAACGGACCTGCCAATTATAAAGCAGGACAAAACAAAAGACGTTCAGTTAACTCATGATGCAACCTTATCTATGCACCAGTTTTCAAGAATCACTTAAGAAAGTGGGTTAGAGAAACACCAAAAACTTGTAGTGAAATTTATATCGGGGTTCATAACATACAATAGGCAGTAGCAAACGGGGAACTCCCAATAGTATGACAGTTTCTTCAAACGAGCACCACACATCTCATGAAAAAGTACTTATGTTCTGCCACAATGGTATCCTACAAATTAGTTGTAAATTTACGAACTGTTCCTAGGGTCTTCCATTGCAGTGTTGAGCACTTAACATATGGGAGAGGTAATTTATGAGCTCAAGAGCAATAATTTAAGCCTTTTTTTCCTAGAATTTAAAATACCCACAAAAAAATATAAAAAAAGCCGAAGATAGGCGAATCATTAGTTTTCCAATGGAATTCACTATCGAATCCATGAGGCAGAAAGTGTTAGTCACTAATTTCTGAATAAGTGTTAGTTCTGTAACATATTCCCCTTGGTTTTCATTATGTAGCTCAATTCGGTATGGGTTTGGTTTTCATTATGTAGCTCAATTTGGTATGGGTTTTAATACTAATCTGAATACAAAATCCAAACAATGTTCAAAAACAAAAATTGCACCTCCAAGTTTTATATAATATAAAAAACGCAAGCTGAAAATTGAGCAAGCACGAAGCAAGAAAGAGTACCTTAGTACCCGGAACGACGTCGTCGGGGATTGCCGGGATATGAGAGTACTCCACGGCTGCTACCTCACTGTAGCCGTCTGTGAGCCCAAGTTTCAAAAGACGCCGACTATTAGAATTCCTTGCAAAATCCTCCACACCACTTCTGGTAACGTCTCTCACCCAAGCTATCTGATAATAAACAAACAAATAAACGAAAGCTCACATTTTACTTTTTTATCTATTTTCTCAGAAACCAAACAGAACCCAGAAAATTCACGAGAGAAATTACGGAGAGGAGTCAATACCTGGAGGACTTTGGGGCCGAGCAGGTGAGAGGACTTTCGGAGTGTATGCGGGTCGGGCAAGGACCTGGATGAGATGGATTTGAGGTCCACGTTGGTGAGCTCCGATTCCACCGAATCCACCACCGTCCGCGTGTCGTCAGACAAGGCGGAGTGGATCAGGATCATCGCCTTCACTTGTTCGAGGTCGCCGAAGCACCATCCTCTGGTTCTTAGGGTTTCGATTGCAGCGTCGGAAGCGGCGCCGGAACTCCCCCCATCCATTTTTCAGCGACTGTTTGCCGCGGCGTTTGATATTTGGGGCCTTTTCCTGAACTTTGCAACAAAAAACGGCAAATGTACGGTACAGTCCCCAATGGATCATGAAACGGCGTCGTAGAAGATATTGGTTCCTCTTTTGTGAGAATGAGGGCCAATGGCCCAAGATTAAGGGCTACAAAGTAACGGACAACGGCAGGTTGGGTGGGCCGAATGCATGAATTGGCCCATTACGGCCAAATGGCTATAGGATGATCCAATCCTCCATGACACATCATTTATGCGGCAAGTATTCACTTACAAATGAGAAGGTTTAAGTCCGAATTTCGTAAATGGCGAGTTTGATATTAATTTATTCATTTCATCTCTTTGTGTAAATATACATTGTATAAAAAACCAATTCAAACATCACTTAGTACTACAGTTTAGTAGTATTCCTCTTCACTTGTAACTGAGAAATCTTAGGTTCAATTTTTGCCAAAGGCGATTTTGAACTATACTATTGCTAGCTCATTGTGAGGGTAAACCCACCCCATCTCCATTTGTGTAGATAATATTATTTGTTTGAAGTAAAACATTAAAATAAAAATAAATAAATAAACCAATCTAAACGATTTGGTTTGACATTTATAATTAAAAGGTGCAACTTTATATTAAATTGAATCAAATTAAATTTAGTTTTGTTTGGTTCGGTTTGGCCTATTTAGAAACTGCTAATAAGCAAGGTTCTAAAAAACGCTAGGCGCTAGTCGGGCAGCGGGCTAAGGTCTAGGCGGATTTAAGTTAATTTATTGTATATCTTGTAAATAAATGTCTATTTGCACTTCAAAATATATATATATACACACACACACTTGTATTGAGAACAAAATAATAGTAAATTACAAAATAAAAGTAGAAGAATACAAATATTAGAATACATAAATTACAAATATCTAACAAATTTACAATTTAAAAACACATTAACTATAATCATATATTATTTTGGGCCCAAAAAAAATTGCATATTATGATCATAAAAGGCTGGAGCCCAATATGCTCCCCAGCCCCACCAAAACCTTATGTTATTTTGCATTCTCCATTTCTCCTCTTTCCTTCGTCAGTCGCCACTTATGCAAAACCGACAGAACCATAAATGGTCAGATGCATCAAGAACCCAAAGAAAGCCAAAAGAAGGGCCGAGGTTAGTTCCAAATTCCACTACCTTCTTCGTTGATTGTTTAATTATTTTAGTAAAGTTAGGGTTTTGTCTTAAATTTTTGTTTAGGGCTCAAAGAAAGGAGGTGGATCGCCTTCCTCTTCGGGACCATCAAGGCCGGCGAAGGTATGGCAACCACCTAGACTGCCTAGCGCCCACCTAAGCCATCACCGATTTTCTCTAACGTTTCGCTCTAAATCATCTCGGAAGCCCAGAGTCTAGGCGGCCGCCTAGGTCGCTTTTTAGAACACTGCTAATAAGTAATATCAAAACTAATTTGAATTGTGTTATCACATTTAATTGATGTATTAAGACTTGAACCGAATCAAACTAAACCGCACTTATCTCTATTGATGAAGTCCAATTGTTACATCAATTGCTATTGATACCTAATTGGTAATTGACATATTAATTCTCATAGGCTAAAAAAGTAATTGGATTATGGTAATGATTTTCACACTCCGCATATTGCTTACATCTATTAGTTCTCCTCTTTTGTGTTCAATAGAAAGAATATAACAAAATTGAGGAGTGCACGTGGATGGTAAGAGAGTACAAGAACCGCTTTTGTTCTTTTGTCAAATATAGCCAATATGTGTGCAATCGTGTCATAAAGTTCCGGTTCAAATATAAACCGCATATAATGTTGACATTTGTTGGCCGTAGGTAAATCATTGATAACCCATATTTTAAGCATTACCAAAAAGAAGCTAACCTGTAGATTACCATCGATATATATATATATATATATATAGCTGATTATGTATATAAACATGCTTATGGTTTTTTAATTATTATGGGTCATCAGTCGCTCACCAATATTGTGAGCAACTCTCACCAACCAGTACACAACGAGACAAGGAAGTCCTCCAGTCCGTTAGGAGGAGATGAAGAAAATCAAGTTAGGTTTTCTGGATGGAGTAATTAAACTACTTACAAGTCACGTCGATTTGAGTCAAAAACATGCATGTGCCATAATCTCAACCATGCATGCCTCGCCATTTTTTACATTTTTAAGGTATTCTTCACGTACAATTCTGGTTAGCATTTTTAAACTCCAGGTATATGATTTCTACGTACAATATCACATTGTTTTAAAAACATGTTCAATTATATATGTAAAGGGTAGTGCCATTCACATACCTTTTTTTAGTTTTCATACACTTTTGTTATTTTTTGTATATCGATCTTTTTCAATTTATTTAATTCAATGGCCAGAAAGTAAAAAGGGTGTGTGTGAAGCAAAAATTGATGTGTTGATAGCACCATTCTTATGTAAATATCTATGTAGCACCACCACTTATTTGGTAGATTAAGAGGAATTATTGGATTTTTGCAACTGTATATGAACCAGCAGTGGTGTTGTTACATATTTCAATGCTATGAGATTTTTCAATATACTAGAAACACGGTTTGATTCTGATACATCAAATGTCACAATACAAGTTTTTGAATACTTAAAAAAAAAAAAAAAAAATTAACTACTTGTAGTGTATCGGGTCTTATTCACTAAGAAAAATTTCCAATGTTGGGCCTTGGGCATTAAGTTTTCCCATTAATATCCCAACGTCATTGCCAACTAAAGGCAAAGGAATAATAATTAATATGCAGTTGGCAGGGAAAAGTTTTCCATTTTGGATCCTTTCATTTTCCATATGCATACGTATGCATGCTATTTTAAGTTTTTTATTTGTTTGATTTTTGTCTGAATAATTTTTTTGACTTGTCACTTGTTCTTTTTTCCATATAAATAAAATTCTCGTCCATAACGGAGGCAGAATTTAAATCCTAGCTATCTTTTTGGCTTTTCAATCACCTAACCGTAACCCTAGCTTTCATTCTTGTACATTTATCATATATGTGTAGTGTAGGGGATGATTTCCTAGCTCGATGGTAAAAGCTACCACTTTTTCTCTGCTAGGTTAACCTCAGTCAATGAGAAAGTCTAAAAGATGGTGTTTGAAGAAATTTGAGGTTCTGCTATAAAACTAATTGGTAATATAAAGAGTAATCGAACTTACTTATAAATACATATAAGATCTTCCTTTCTATGATGTGAAATTCACGCTCAAAAGCATTTTTTGACATTGCTAACTATTCATGTACATCAAAATTGAGAGCATCACAATTTGTGTTTATATTCACGTTAAAGACATAGAAGACTAAAAGAGAAGGGTAAAATCATTGATCAATTCAATGTATAAGAAAAAAGAGACTTCTTCTAGCTCAATCGTAAAAGTGACACTCAATGGAAATATTCTATAGGATAGCATTTTTGACACTCGTTGACCATTCATTTACTTCCACAATTGAGTATTCATATATTCAAGCGACATTATAAATTAATCTAAATTACATGAATGAGGGTTATAACTTGCGTTTATATTATGCACTATTTTAATCAACTTGACTAGGTTTGCATCTTGTTGAAACTAATTTGGCGAATTCTCATAAAATTGGAAGAATTCTAAATGATATATTGCAATAGATATTCTTTCCTTGTAGGACTGTGATTACTTGAGGTTTAAGCCAATCTTTACATTGTATGAATCTCCAAGACCATAGGAAGCTAGGTCATTAGACCGTATCCCGTGTCTTGCAAATCAAGCATGGTCGTTCTTGACAAGACCTGCGGACTTTGCCTACCGTTTTCGGAGCCCAACTGAGTGTGGTGGCATTGTTGGTCTAGACTTAAAAAATGCTTGTATTCCGATCTGCCTTACTCTGGTCCTGAAAAATTAATGGTCCACACATCTTATATTGATTTGACTTCCATGTTTAACTTTACACAATTGGTTATAAGTTACCTACTTACGGTGCACCCACCCTGGACTTGGGGTGAAAAATATGCCATTGCCAATGTAAGTTAGTATAACTTAAATTACTCATCAAGCATTAGTTAACAAAATCAAATTATTGAAGTGCATTTTGCTTTATACGTCTCAATCGGTTAGGTTAAGGCCAGTAGCTAAACTCAACTAATTAGGAACAGTTTTAAATCGACAGAACAAGATTTTAGGCAGCTTCACCTCACTCCCTCAATTATGTTGCATCCAACACACGTATTTATGTACTGCAATCTTGTTACCATAGGATACAATTAACAAAATATTTATGGTTAGGAGTTAGAACTAATCCAGCTTAATTATCTACCAGTTTCTTAATTAATTCATTTCTTATCTTAGAAGGCATTATATTAAACGTCACAAATATTAGTTGAGCGTAATAAATTAATTTTCCTAGATTCTGGTTTGAGTAGGTCAAATATTGTTCGTCGAAATTGCAAGATTTTGGTACATGCAATACGCTATTACGATGAAAATGTCACTTTCAATAGGCTCAGCAACTCCCATGCCATTTGATGAAATTAAGATATTGCATTTACCCTCCACATATCTAATTAGCAATACGATCATATATAGATAAGAGTAATGTTATTCATACTATGTTTTTATATCACATTTCTATACCATTTTAGGTAGCATCTGATGTGGACAACCATATCATTTGAAAAATTTGCAAAACCCAAGGAAATGAAGGAGAAAAACTCATCGTATACCACAATCATCATTTAATTAACTAGTTTTTCTTAATTATTAGTTTATTAAATAATGAACTAAATTTAAAAATCTGATTAATTCAAATGATGTGGCTATCCACACCAAATGTTACCTAAGATAGTATGAAAATGTGGTACAAAAATATGGTATGAATAGCATTATTCTATAAATAATTATGGACTGAAACACAAAATGTTCTATGATCCGTCATTCACGTGTGTGCCATTGTAAGTTTACACAATGCATCAACCGTGAGGAGTTGCAGGGGATAGCTGGAAGCGTTCCTGACTCACAGTGTGTTAATAGGTAAGAATTGTTGGCGATCGATAGAAACTTCTCCTACCTAAAATGGACTAATGGTTTGGAATTATGGGCCTACTAGGAACATTCATGACCTACAATACAGTAACTATTAGGAATTTTGGACATCGACGATTAAAAACTATTGATAACCAACTGAATCAACCTTGACATGTTATGCATTTCAAAGTAGGTGATTGACCGAATCAGTTGTGACCTAGCATGTATCAACAATTAGAAATCATACACAACTAAATGAATTAGTCGGGACTATAAATTAACAATTATGAATTACTGAATATAACAACTCTCACTTACAATGTATTGCAAATTAAAAATTGCAAACGAGTCAGCGTAACATTTCTCGCAAAACACGAGTATCGTGAGCAATGGCAATGGAAAAGCTTCCACAAAATAGACAATGCCTCACCTTTTCGACGAGATGAAACGTCATATGTTTTGCCTAGTAAACCTTTCCCCGAAAATGGTCACAGTACCAACTCCCCTCTACCCGCCTTTTTTCAACTCCAAATTACCCCCCGTCAACAACATGGAGAACTTTTTCAAAATGGTAGAAATATGATTCGGTGTTTATATATATATATATATATATATATATATATGTTTTGAATATATTGATATTTTTACACTAAGAGGAATGAGAGTTCGGCTAAAACACATAATTGGCAGCTTAATTTGATTTTGGAGAACTTTTTCAACATGGTTGAAATATGATTCGGTGTGTGTGTGTATATATATATATGTTTTGAATATGTTGATATTTTTACAATAAAAGGAGGGAGAGTTCAGCTAAAGCACATAATTGGCAGCCTAATTTGGAATTATATTCGTCATCCACGAAATTGGAACCTAAGATTTATTACTTCTAAGTGAAGAAGAATATCACCAAACCGTAATACGCAGTGATTATAATTTGATATATTCACTTTTTTTTTAATTTTCAATTCATTGTACTATTACACGTAAGTGTACATGTGTTATTGATACACTAAAATTCTCCAACAGAGTAGTAAAACAGTAAATCCCACATTCCCAGCCGTTTCATTCAAATTCCCACCAAAAAACCCCACACACGCATCGGCGCCAACCCAACTACACACGCGCCATACGTATGATCCACCAATGGTTCTTCTCTCACTATGGGAATGTTGAAAACATGTTTTTTCAGAGGAGAATTCTCTACTCTCCTAATCTTTCTACTATTTCATGCCCTTCTATTTGAACAATTACGGTTAAGCCACGTCAATATCTTATATTGATTTTTTTATAAAGATAATAAGACAAAAAACAATATGTGAGAGGAGGGAATGGAAGGGGATGAAAATAGGAGGGTAGAAAATCTTCTTCCTGTTTTTTCAAAGGGCCAAAAGGATTTTTGTTTTTATTCATATATTTTTCTATTTTTGTATGTAAAAAGATTTAATCGGCCTTATCGGAATTGGATTCAAATTTCCACCTGTTTATCTTAGGTGTTTGTCGAATCATCTCTCTTGTCTCAAATGTTATATTTATTTAAAAGATGTTGAAATGAGCTCGAATTGTTCTTGAAGAGCCTCAAGCAAAGGAACCAAAACCAAAAACAAAGAGTTAGGACTCGTTTAGAAGTGTTTTTAAAATGATTCAAAGTGCTTTCGGTGAAAATATTTTTTAAACTAATACTTAGTAAAAATTCAAGTGAATCCTAAAAAACATTTTAAGTGCTTCTATGGTGCATGTTCTAAACGCGCTTAGAGTACTTTTAAAATCCAAAATCAATTTCTCAAAAA
The DNA here is from genome assembly GCF_963583255.1 of Pyrus communis. Lineage (NCBI taxonomy): Eukaryota > Viridiplantae > Streptophyta > Magnoliopsida > Rosales > Rosaceae > Pyrus > Pyrus communis. The sequence continues at coordinate 11,650,806 of NC_084803.1, read as the reverse complement.
ACGATTTCAGTCATTTTAAAGACACTTCCAAACAAGTCCATAGTTCCTTTCATAATTAAAAAAGAGAAGAAGGGCATCAATCTTTTTAGGGTAAATTACATTTTATCCCCTCAGGTTTGTGATCGATTTCAATTCTTTACAACATCTTTAAAACATTTCAATTTCATACATTTACTTATCATTTTATTTCAATTTCATACATTCGTTAAAAAATCTGTTAAGTGATGACGTGGCGAATAAGAGGTCCTCATTTGTTCTGACGTGGCTGCCACATTTGTGCCATGTGGCTAAACACTTAATAAAATATTAAAATATTTAATTAAAGAAAATAAATAATAAAAAATGAAAAAAAACCCAAAACCAGATCGTCTTCCCCAGCCCCTTCTCCCCACTCGAGCCCACCCCTAATTCACACTCCCTCTCTCTAATCCGCAAACCCAGAAACCCCTTCGTCTTCCCCAAATTAGAGACACCCCTTTCTCCCCACCCAAGCCCACCTTCAGATCCCTCATCACGACCTTCTCTCGCACGCCACCCACTACTCAACGTCATATGCGTAGCAGCCACTGCGCCTCCCACACCTCTCACACATGCTACGACGTTGGTGAGTGGAAAAATCATAGATGATTTCACCGAAAAGGGCGCCGTCGGAAAGGTCTGTAAGGTGATCAGAGCCGTCGTCGATGTTAGGTTCAACGAGGAGTTGTCTCCGATCCTCACGGCTCTCGAGGTCCTAGATAACTCGAAGGTGGGATTAGAGATTAGAGATTAGAGATTAGAGATAGAGGTCCTAGATAAGGGTTCCTAGGTTTAGGGATTTGAGAGAGAAAGAGGGGGAGTGTGATTTGGGGGTGGGCTCAGGTGAGGAGAAGGGGGTGGGGAAGACGATTTGGTTTTGGGTTATTTTGTTTATTTATTTATTTATAACTTTTCTTTAATTAATTATTTTAATATTCTAAATATTTTATTAAGTGTTTAGCCACGTGACATAAATATGGCAGCCACGTCAGCACAAACAGAGATCCCTTATTCGCCACGTCATCACTTAACAGATTTTTTAACGAATGTATGAAATTGAAATAAAATGATAAGTAAATGTATGAAATTGAAATGTTTTAAAGATGTTGTAAGGAATTGAAATCGACCTCAAACCTGAGGGGTAAAATGTAATTTACCCATCCTTTTAAGCCTTTAGAAAAAGGGGTGTGATATTCACCCCATCCTTTTTTATTTCTCACACATCCTTCTAATTTTCGACCGTTGGATCGGATGAATTGAAGATGATCAAATGACAGAAATTAATAAGAAGTGTGTAAAAAATAAAAAGAGACCCCTGGAAAAATCTTGTTTTCAAATTTTCCATAGCACGATTAATTCCAGCCGTTGGATGAAATAGAAGCTTCATCTGTAGAGCGAATAGAGTTGATATAACACCCGAGCGAGTAGGGGTTTCAAAGAGGCCTCATGCTTTCTGTCTTTCCCGCGGCCATAAATGAACCTCTCACTCTATTTCTCTGTCGTCCTGCACATACTGTGAAACGCTTTAACGTTGCATGCTAGAGAGAGAAACATGAAATTTTTTAGTGAGAGAAATTAAATGCAGAGCTCCAACCTCCATTTTCAGCAATCAAACATGTCCATCTCACATTCACACTCTACTTTGTATTAGCTTCTCTCTCTCTCTCTCTAATCTACTTCTTCAACCAAAGACTGCAGTTTTCTGTGGATAGGAGGGGCTTTTTAGGGATTTACCGATGTGGAACTCGGCGGAGAATGTGTTCGCGAGATCGGCGTCGTTTCGGGAGGTAGGGGAGGATGAGGAGGAGCTGCGATGGGCCGCGTTGGAGAGGCTCCCGACCTACGCTCGCGCCCGCCGCGGCATTTTCAGGAACGTCGCCGGAGACACTATGGAGATCGACGTCGGCGAGCTCGAGGCCAAGGAGCAGAAGCTCCTCCTTGACCGTCTCATTAGCTCCGCTGACGACGACCCCAAGCAATTCTTCAATCGCATGCGCCGTAGATTTGACGCGTAATCCTCTTCAATTTTACTGGATACTTTGATTGACAATGTTTGGCTGCTGAGAAAATCAATGATTTCAGTATTAGTGCCAAATGCGATTATATTCTCAGCAACCAAACGGATTTTCTTTTTGTTCTTTCCAATTTCAGAACTTTTCTTTTGTATTTAATTTGAATCTGTTTGGCTGGTAAGAAATTGGCGCCAGACTGCGAGTATTGAAGAGTCTTTGTTTTCTCAGCAACCAAACAGAATTTCCTTCCCCTTTCAATTCCGGAACTTTTCTTTTGTGCTTAATTTGTTACGGTGTTCGTTATTTGGGTGTGCAGAGTAAAATTGGACTTTCCGAAAATCGAGGTCCGATTTCAGAACGTGAAGGTTGAAACTTTCGTCCACGTGGGAAGCAGAGCGCTGCCGACTATTCCCAATTTTGTTTTAAATATGACGGAGGTATAAACTATAAACTCATTCAAAATCTCCTTTAATTTTCTTAAAATTACACAATTGTTTGAAAATTTTTCAATTTTTGCATTTTTCGGATGTCGTTTTAGGCCCTTTTTAGGCAATTGCGAATATACAGGGGGCAGAGAAGCAAATTAACGATTTTAGACAACGTTAGCGGGATAATAAGACCTTCAAGGTGGGTTCTCTATCTCATGTTAGAAAAAAATGCTTCAGCCAGTACTCTGTTGCTCAATTTCAGTCCAGTGTTTACGAGAATGACCTATTTATAATTCGGATACCATTGTGGCAGTATTTCAAACTAATTTCTGGCACGTTAGTGTTACATTGGCTTGGTAAACCGGCACAGTGGCATCCGAATGTCTGTCAATATTTACACCTAATAAACCGTTGGTATTGTCTTCTAGGTTGACGTTACTATTGGGTGCACCAAGCTCCGGAAAGACTACGCTACTATTGGCTCTTGCCGGACGCCTGGGAGCAGGTTTGCAGGTAATTCCGCTACTTTTTTTAGTTTTCATGAAATCATAGATTCTTTTATCATCCTATGGAGCAAATGTTTGAAGGGATGAGACAATATTCAGATTTAATGACAGATTTGCTACTAGTTGCTCGCCCCGTTAGACAAGTCCCTTTGCTCATTTGTACTTTGATTATTTTGAAGACGTCAGGGAACGTCACGTATAATGGACATCGCTTAAAGGAGTTTGTTCCTCAGCGGACATCTGCTTATGTCAGCCAACAGGATTGGCACGCAGCAGAGATGACTGTAAGGGAAACTCTTGAGTTTGCAGGACGATGTCAAGGTGTTGGATTCAAATATGGTAAGCTTTACATAGTCACGTCTTTGGGTATGAATCATGCTTGTTTATATGCTGACATGAATAGTTGTCATCATAGATATGTTATTAGAGCTTGCAAGAAGGGAAAAGAGAGATGGGATTAAACCCGATGAAGATCTTGATATATTTATGAAGGTACTTGCACTTGTTAGATATGTCGATTCCATTGTATATGAAATGATTGCTGACACAATTTGTTTTCCAGTCATTAGCTCTTGGGGGGAAGGAGACAAACCTTGTGGTGGAGTACATCATGAAGGTACTTGTGCTGCTTGTTATTTTCGAATACATACCATATGGAGTCTATGTCTGGTTATTTTCGTTTTAAGAATGAATGAAAATAGTTTGTGAGGTTATATTTTCCCAAAAGCAGAAAGGTCTTGTTTCACAATATTCTGGATCACTTTGTTAAAATGGGCAAATTGTGATATTAAGTTCAAACGAAAAGAAAAGAGATTATGGAGACTTTGTTTTCACAAAGTGAAGTGTATGGTCAGGGTATTAGGCTTGGTTTCAGTAGAGAGATTAGATTAGGTTTTTTTCATTTATCCGTTTTTTGTTTGGATATCACTAACGTGTATACTGTATAGTATGTCAGATCTACCCTAGATTTATTCTTGGATTCTCTTTTGGTACTAAAATATGTTTGTCAAAGATTTTAGGGTTGGACATATGTGCTGATACCTTGGTAGGAGATGAAATGCTCAAGGGAATCTCAGGGGGTCAAAAGAAGCGGCTTACTACAGGTGCATACTTCATTTGTTTTTAAAATTTTTGACGAGGGAGGGAGTTCTTGTGCACTAGTAAGGTAAATCTGTTTGCTAATAACTCCAATGTGAATTCCAGGTGAATTATTAGTAGGTCCGGCAAGAGTTCTGTTCATGGATGATATTTCGACTGGTCTTGATAGTTCAACTACTTATCAAATCATCAAATATCTAAGGCATTCAACTCGGGCACTAGATGCAACCACTGTCATATCTTTGCTTCAACCTGCTCCAGAGACCTACGAGTTGTTTGATGATGTTATACTTTTGTGTGAGGGCCAAATTGTGTACCAGGGACCCCGCGAAACAGCTCTTGATTTTTTTTCATATATGGGATTTAGATGTCCACAGAGAAAGAATGTGGCAGACTTCTTGCAAGAAGTAAGTTTATGGAGAGCTTGATTCGTGGATTTGTATTCTGTTACATGGAATGGTTGGTAATTGTTTTCCTTTTACGCAGGTTATATCAGAGAAGGACCAAGAGCAGTACTGGTCCAATCCTGATCTCCAGTACCGCTATGTTTCACCGGCAAAGTTTGTTGACGCTTATCGTTTATTTCAAGCTGGGAAGACTTTGTCTGAAGAACTAGAAGTTCCTTTTGATAAACGCTATAACCATCCAGCAGCTTTAGCAACGTTTCTCTATGGCATGAAGAGGTGTGAGCTTCTCAAAACAAGCTTTAACTGGCAACTTCTACTCATGAAGCGAAATGCATTTATCTATGCTTTCAAGTTCATTCAGGTAACAGTTCACTTCTGAGTTAGCTTGTAGATTACCTTAGTATCTTTTTTTTTTTTTCTTATCCAATTAAAGATGAAATTGTTATGTTGCGCCACAATGAGTATTTTTTCCGGCTTCTTTTTGCTATGTGGTGCTGATTTCCCAAGTACTATGTTCTGCCTTCCAGCTTCTTTTGGTTGCTATGATCACAATGAGTGTTTTTTTCCGGTCAACATTACACCACAATACAATTGATGATGGAGGCCTATATCTCGGCGCTCTATACTTTTCCATGGTTATTATTCTTTTCAATGGCTTCATGGAGGTGTCAATGTTGGTGGCCAAGCTTCCGGTACTTTACAAGCATAGGGACTTGCACTTCTACCCTAGCTGGGTCTATACCATTCCGTCCTGGGTCTTAAGTGTTCCAAATTCATTCATAGAGTCTGGCTTGTGGGTGGCAATCACATACTATGTCATTGGATTTGATCCTTCAATTACTAGGTAAATTGTACGTTCCTTTGGATTTCTGCATACATTGTGAAAATTGGGATGATATTCTTAGGTTAATTTGTTGAATATGCAGATTCTGTGGGCAGTTCTTGATATTTTTCTTGCTACACCAGATGTCAATAGCTCTCTTCCGTCTTATTGGATCCTTGGGTCGAAATATGATAGTCGCTAACACTTTTGGATCTTTTGCTATGTTAGTTGTTATGGGTCTTGGAGGATACGTCATCTCAAGAGGTAAAGTAACATTTTGTCAATGCTTATGTTTCCAATTTGAGTTTACAATTTTATTGTTTTCCTTATTTGATTGTGACAGATCGTGTACCAAAGTGGTGGATATGGGGTTTCTGGGTGTCTCCCTTGATGTATGCTCAAAATGCAGCTTCCGTAAATGAATTTCTTGGACATAAATGGGATAAGGTGACATTCCAATTCACCATCTATTCAATTTTGCTTAATGGATTATAATTATCTATTAATTTTGCTGAATCACATGGACATTAACAGAATTCCCCACTGTATAGATTTATTTCATGATACATATATATATACACATATATCAAGTTAGTCTCTATATATATATCAAGTTAGTCTCTAGGATTCTAATTTGGGAACTTCTAATTCGTTTTTTTTTCTGTTATTTATGCAGAGAGTTGGAAACGAGACCATTCCATTAGGTGAGGCATTGCTAAAAGCACGCAGTTTGTTTCCACAGAGCTACTGGTATTGGATTGGTGCTGGTGCTTTGCTTGGATATGCAGTTCTATTCAACGTCCTCTTCACATTCTTCCTAGCTTACCTTAATCGTAAGTCATTTCTGCTCGTAAGAATAACCTAATTTTCCTTTTTTCTTGAGTGCTACATGTAGCCAAACAAACTCAAAGAAAGAAAGCTAATTAAGTTGATTTACGATATATAAAACAGCCTTGGGGAAACGACAAGCCGTAGTCACTAAGGACGAGCTTCAAGACAGAGAAAGGAGAAGAAAAGGAGAAACTGTTGTTATTGAGCTGAGAGAGTACTTGCAGCATTCAGAGTCATTAAATGGTTCGTAAAGAAATTCATAAAATTGATTATGTTTTAGAACAAATCTTTTCACTTAAAAATGGATTAGTCTAATTTCCGAAATTCTTCCTCATATTCTGCGCAGGAAAATATTTTAAGCAGAGAGGAATGGTGCTCCCATTTCAACAACTTTCCATGTCTTTCAGCAATATCAATTACTATGTCGATGTCCCTCTGGTTTGACATTAACACTACTCACTTGCACCATCTATTCTTGGAAACATGTTGACTAGATATCTGTTCTGATCGAAGTACAACTGCAGGAATTGAAGCAGCAGGGCATTCAAGAAGAGAAATTGCAGTTGTTGAGTAATGTCACTGGCGCATTTAGGCCTGGGGTGCTTACAGCATTGGTTGGAGTAAGTGGTGCTGGGAAAACCACCCTCATGGACGTATTAGCTGGTCGAAAAACCGGTGGGATGATTGAAGGGAGCATTCATATATCTGGTTACCCAAAAAGACAAGAAACTTTTGCGAGAATTTCTGGTTACTGTGAGCAGTCCGATATTCATTCCCCCTGCTTGACTGTTCTGGAATCACTTCTCTTCTCTGTTTGGCTTCGATTACCATCAGATGTTGACTTGGAGACACAGAGGGTATGCTCATAATTTATTTACTGCTTGTGTATGTCTTCATTATAGGATCAATTAATCCATCATCTTAAGTAATTTAAAAAAACATACAGGCGTTTGTAGAAGAGGTGATGGAACTGGTGGAGCTCACTCCATTAAGTGGGGCATTGGTTGGTCTACCGGGGGTAGATGGTTTGTCGACAGAACAGCGAAAAAGGCTAACGATAGCCGTTGAGCTGGTCGCCAACCCCTCTATAGTGTTCATGGATGAACCCACATCAGGGTTGGATGCACGGTCTGCAGCTATTGTGATGAGGACTGTGAGGAATATAGTCAATACTGGACGCACTATAGTGTGCACAATCCACCAGCCTAGCATAGACATCTTTGAATCCTTTGATGAAGTACTCTCTCTCTCTCTCTCTCTCTCTCTCCCCCCCCACCCCCCCTGTATATCTATGCCAATATAATATCTTGATTCATCGTGCTATAACCTTATCTGTCATTGCAGCTTCTATTTTTGAAGCGTGGAGGAGAGCTCATATATGCTGGTCCACTTGGTTCCAGGTCTTGTGAACTCATTAAATACTTTGAGGTTGGATCTTGCACGCCAGTATTTCTTTTAGAAAATGTGAGATTGCATAATGGTGACGATTGTCAACTTAAAATATAAACATTTCCTTCTGCAGGCAGTCGAAGGAGTAGAAAAGATCAGGCCTGGATATAATCCAGCCACATGGATGCTTGATGTTACTTCTACAGTTGAAGAAAGTCGTCTCGGGGTGGATTTTGCAGAAGTTTACCGAAGATCTAACTTGTTTCAGTATGACTACTTAATGAATTCTGGCTGTGTTGCTTGTACGGAGAACTATCAGCTTCCTTAACTAACAACCTATCCTCCTTTGTTTCAGACGTAATAAAGAGTTGGTTGAAAACCTAAGCAAACCAAGCGCCAATTCGAAAGAAATAAAGTTTCCAAGCAAGTACTCTCAGTCATTTGTCGAACAATTTCTCACTTGTCTTTGGAAGCAAAATCTGTCTTACTGGCGAAACCCTCAGTACACTGCAGTTCGCTTTTTTTATACAGTCATCATCTCGTTGATGTTGGGAACAATTTGTTGGAAATTCGGAGATAAGAGGTTTCCTCTTTTTTCTTGTTCTTCTGAATTTGTTGCAACTCTAATATATTTCGAGCTTAGATGTTTATCTGTAATTTAGGTTCTATGACACGACTTTTACTTTCTCTCTTACAGGGAGACCCAGCAGGATCTGTTAAACGCTATGGGGTCCATGTATGCAGCAATCCTATTTAGCGGAATCACCAATGCCAGTGCTGTTCAACCTGTTGTTTCTGTGGAACGATTTGTTTCATATCGAGAGAGAGCTGCTGGGATGTACTCGGCCTTACCATTTGCATTTGCTCAGGTTTGCCTTTATTACGTTATGCTCACTCACAATACCCTGATGCTCCTGAAAGCCATCTAATGCATTGATCGGGTGTTTGCAGATCGTAATAGAGCTCCCTTACGTGTTTGCACAAGCGATTATCTACTGCGCAATTTTTTACTACACGGCCTCATTTGAGTGGACTCTTTTCAAGTTTCTTTGGTACATATTCTTTATGTACTTCACAATGCTATACTTCACCTTCTATGGAATGATGACAATCGCTGTCACGCCAAATCATAATGTCGCTGCTATAATTGCTGCTCCGATTTATATGCTGTGGAACCTCTTCAGCGGCTTTATGATTCCTCACAAGGTAACGGAAAGTGACTGCTTTCTTTCGTCTCAGTTTGCTTAATTTAATCACTTGCATTCTGTGCTACATCTCGGATGTATAATGCTAGTTTCAGATACGAAACTAGCACGAAAACCTGATTTATAGGTGAAAATACTGATTCATTGAGCTAGGTATCTAACACGATGACACGCACTTGTGCAGAGAATTCCAATCTGGTGGAGATGGTATTACTGGGCAGACCCTATCGCCTGGAGTCTGTACGGCCTCTTTGTTTCACAGTACGGCGAGGATGACAGTCTTGTGAAGCTAGCTGATGGAATCCAAATGCCTGTAAGGCAGTTGCTCGAAGTAGGGTTTGGTTACAAGCATGATTTTCTGGGTGTAGCCGGCATTGTGGTGGTCGGTTTCTGCGTGTTTTTCGCCTTAGTTTTTGCCTTTGCAATAAAAGCATTCAACTTCCAGAGGAGATGATAAGTCCAACTTTTATACCGCATTGCTTTGGTTCTGGGATTATTGCTTGGAATACAAGTATATCAGCTTTTCCTGAAGGAACAGTTGAGGTGTATAGCTACAAGGTTTACATATATTGTATGTTTTACTTTACAAAGCTTAAAAATGTTGTTGTAAAATTCCATATTTTTGGTATGAACGCTTCTTCAACTAATTGGTGAATAAAATGTCATCGTCTTTTTTGTTTTCTAAGACAATCTCCAACTCTTGGGCTAAAATCTAAATTTTTTAGCCCAGAAAATTTAGGTTTTAAGCTCAGAAACACCTTTTTTGCTCTAACTCTTCTGGCTTAAATTTTTTAACTGAGATTATTAAAGAATAAATTTAGGCTAATTTTTTCTTTTAAAGTAATTTAAAAAAAATTATATACCCTATCATAATTTAATTTTATGAACATTTTAATCTAAAAATATTTAAATTCTGATAAATATTGAAAAATCACTAAATTTGGATGAATTTTGAGTTAAATAATTTTTTAAATTATTTAAGCCGTTGGATTTAAATTTAGACTGTTAGATCTTTTTTTTTTTACCATTAGATTTGATTATATTCGATCTCAGCCGTTGGATTCAATAAATCTTGGGAGACATATCCATGTGGGTGGGGTTCTGCTGGTGGTGCCCACACCATTTTCTGGGCTAAATCCCAGAGGAAAATTTGGCTTTTGTTTGACTTTTAGCCCACTCATTTAGCATGAGTTGGGCTGGATTTTGGGGGAATAAAACCTAAATAATATCATTTAGTCTAAGGACCCGTCTGATAACAATTGTGTGCTTCATTTGTCTATATATATTGGCTTGTCAATCATACACGGCTGACAATAAGAAACATACAATGGCCTCAGAGTCAGCTCTTAAGAGCCAGATCACAGGAGAAAAACTTGCTGACACACGACGTATATATACACCTCTCCCTCTCTCATCACGATGATTTTTTCCCGGGTTATGGACACTCGTATACGATCTGATATTGTACGTCCGGAAGCATGGTAAACATGACATACAGTGATATGCTCATGTGCGTAGAGAATGAAAAGGGCCATGTATGTGACTTTTTGTTACCTCACAAGTGCAGTGCAGTACGACTTACTGGATCTGTGCATTGTAGGAACTCTCCTGGCGCCTCATATTTCAACATTTTATTTCTCAAAGAGGGAAAAACCCAGAAAGATTAGAAATTTGCGCGACTGATAAAAGTATTACGTAGCATGTTGCTTCAAAGTCAAACGTCATCATTAAATTCCCAACCGACCTTCTTACAATGATAGGGTTTATTTTTGCTCACCATCCTCAAATGGTGATAATGTTCATCACTTTACTTATTATCATGGAATAAGTTTAAATTGATATTTGTGACTATCCGTTATATAAATCTTAATATTTAAATTCATCAAACGGTGATAAATAGTGTGGTGAGCATCACGATCACTTGCTAGTGGGGAGCAAAAATATTCTCATAATGATAGGGTCGGTCAAAAATGATAAAATGTAACAGTAAAGATTGGCATTTATGCATTACGTTATATGTGTAACTTAAGGAGAAATGGTATGTACGGAGAATATATATCAAGTAAAATATACAAAATTATGGAATTTGTTTCCAAAACTTCTATATTAATTCTATTTTATCATTGATGAATTATCTATTTATAAACTTCTAAACTGTGTGATAAGAATATAATTAACGGGTAGGTTATGTTATGGGCGTCATTCACATTTTGTTATTGATTTATGAATATTACGATCGTCATGCACATTCTGTTAATTTACACTATTAACTGTATGAATATTACCATCGTCATACCTGGATAATTTAGGTATCGTTGTCCGATTCCTCGAAGATCACTTCTATGTCAAAAAAATGCAAGCAAACATATTGTTAGCTTGATGTAGTCATGACCCCCAAATTCCAATATCGTGTTTCGCAGTACCAACACCACCCCCTCCCTATCCCTAACACTTGGCCTACACCTACATGGAATACGGATCATCTTTGTGAGGATCATGGGGATTCATCATTGTGCGGTAAAAAATTATTTTAAATATTTTTATTTAAAATTAAACACAAACAGTATTAGACAAAAATTGATCGCACGACATACGATGAACAGACACGATTCATGAATTTTCACCAAAAGATCTTGAAAGAATCCTGTTGGACCTACATGCACGCATGCCGCACCCTCTACGAGGAGAGAAAGTATCTATCTGAAACTGAACCCCTTTAATTCGCTTTATATATACACCTCCAAAATCTGCCCAGAAAGCCGACGAAATAAGACACTGTTTGGTCGACAGCTCTGTCTTCTACTTCACATCCATACAAAAAGTTTCAAACCTCTCTCTCTCTCTCATATGATGAACATGAACTCATCAATTTCAGAATCCTTCAAAACAAACCCTATCAACCTCTCCCACATTATCCCACTCGATTTCAAATCCGTTCATGCCCTACCCGATTCCCACATCTGGACTCATACGAAGGAAGTTGAGGTTCCAATCTCAAAATCAATCTGCAATATGAAGAGCAATCCAACTTCTTATAATACTCCATCTTTGGTCTGCGTACCCGTCATTGACCTATTCGACTCGAACGCCGCCTCTCTCGTACGCCGTGCATGCGAGAAATGGGGTGTCTTCCAAGTCACCAACCACGGCATTCCCATGCACCTCATGAAAGAAGCTGAGTTCCAAACCCGTCGCCTATTCGCTCTCCCGAGAGACCAAAAGCTCCGGGCCCTCCGATCACCCGAGGGAGTAACCGGGTACGGGTTGGCCCGCATTTCGAAGAACTTCCCGAAGCTGATGTGGTCAGAGGGTTTCACCATCATGGGGTCTCCGGCGGAACATGCTCGTCAACTTTGGCCACGTCACCATGCCAACTTCTGGTACGTGCACAAAAAGCATAAATAATGCACGACCTGCTTGTCACTTTAGTACCGTTTCTCTTTAATTAGATTATGTTCGTTAATCGTTATGGTCGATGGATTGAGGAGCATGTTTCAATTATGACGTGGTGGAAGATGAGTGGTTTAGAACTAAGCTTAGCGTACGCGTGTCCGTACTGGTACATACACCATCTGCCTTGTTCTTCACGTAGTCGGTTTGCACATGATCCAGAGTCCAAACCCATAACATGGAGAGATTTTCAGTGTCACCGAAAAACAGAAAAGTACGTCATATGTCATTTTTACAAATAGAGTGATATTTGAAAAATAAATAAACAGAGTAGTACGTCATATGTCATTTTACAATTAGATTGACATGAAAAAAAAAAAATTCTCTTCAACTATGTAAGGATATATAGTGTACCGCTTCTTGTTCTGATCACATTAAAAATCTCTCCGTAACAAGAACAGACTTCTTTTTCTTTTTGGGGGTTGTGCCCAAAACAATTTTTAAAAATTTTATTTTGAAAAATATTTGGTTGAGGATCATTGGTTTTTTACATACAAATAACAATTTGTTACTTTGACGTAAACTTTTATTTTTGTGATTTTACCAAGTCACTTGAGTGTATATATCAGTTTGTGATCTTATATTTACGAACATGGAATTTGCAGTTAAGTTCTTTCACTCGACAATAAACATTTTTATGTTATCGGAATGTCAATCTGAATTACATACAGTTAAACAAAAGTTCATTTTATTAACGGTTCAGATTGAAAACAACGATTTTAGTATAGATTTGTGTTATTAGTCATCATACTATTCCCATCAATTTAATGATCTCATCGATGTTCATGCAGCGGTGCAATGGAAGAGTACCAAAAGGAGATGAAGGGCCTTGCCCTAAAATTAATTGGGCTCATGCTTGGATCATTGGGCCTGAACTATGAAGATGTGAAGTGGCTTAAGCCCAAAAATAGAAGCAGGCCACGGGCCTTGCTTCAACTGAACTCCTACCCGGTCTGCCCAGACCCGACCCGGGCAATGGGTCTCGCCCCTCACACGGACTCCTCACTGCTCACTCTGTTAAACCAAAGCAGCATAAGCGGCCTCCAGGTCCTTGTGGACGGGATCTGGTGGGTGCCGGTGCACCCGATCCCCGGTGCCCTTGTAGCCAATGTCGGTGATTTAATGCACATACTGTCGAACGGACAATTCAAGAGTGCCGTGCATCGTGCGGTTGTCAACGAAGTACACCATCGCATCTCGATGGCATACTTCTATGGCCCGCCAACGGACGTGAAGATATCGCCGTTGATTGACCACAATCATCCACTCTATCAGCCGGTAACATGGAAGGAGTACCTTGAGTACAAAGCAACGCATTTCGACAAGGCGCTTGAAGTAATCCGGACAGATGCCCAGAAGCTGTACCAGCATACATCTGATGATTTTTCCTTCGGCCAATGGCCCAATTGTACATATTGATATGAAATGGCAAGTTTGGAATCATGACTCACAACTTACGCAATCTTTAAGAAGCCTTCATTTACGGGTCGTCTGGCCGAAATATATTTACGTTGTAAGCCCCTTTTAAGTTGAACGAGATTCTTTCGATCGAGTTTGTTTTGACATCGCAGTTAGGCTCGACGCAACAAAATTCTTCTATCAGTTAACTTGGGTTGGTTAAGCTTAACCACTTCTTTCGTGCACAGTAAAGATATAAACAACTAAAGCATCTAAATGCCGACTCCTTCAAGATGCGGTGAGGAAAAGGTACTACCATGTCACTTCCAGAGCTTGACGCACTTGTCGTGGCTGGCTGAAGCAACTAGCCCCGTAGCATTTGATACCGCCAGAGAAGACACTAGCTTGTCATGAGCGTGCAGAGTCATTGTCTTGTTCTCGGCCATGTTCCAAAGCTCCAAATTCTGAATTCGCACACCAATTTCACATCAAAATAAAAACCCGCTTAGCATCTTCGATAAGAGAAAGGCATCAGCATAACAAAAGGTGGAGAGCAGTAATGACTTACCTCATAACAGCCAATGACCAACAATGCAGGATAAGTCGGATGGAACACACACGTATTGAATTTGTTGCCGGAACAGCTCAACTCGTGAATGAATTCCCCTTTGCAGCTGGAACCAACTGTCCACACTCGAACCAAATCGTCACTCACTGATGCTAGATACTCGCCAGAAGGATTCCAGCACACAGAATGTACATCGCTTTTATGTCCCTACATGAATACCGCAAGAAACAAATCAGAACGCGTTCATGATGACATGATGGTTAAGAAATTTTAAGAAACCATGGAACGTAATCATAAGATTTTGATTCATATATTAATTGGACTTGTAAAGAAAAAGCGTCCAGGTAAAAGACAGTAATCTTGTTTGTACATGCATTTCATTCGACCCCAAAAATGTGGACACCACCACCACTACCCATTTCTAACGATTTCAAATCAATAGTAAAACTATTAAAATGTAACGGGAAGTCAATAAGAAACCTGTAATTTAAGCCTGCAAACTTGTGTCTCAACATCCAAGATTGATACAAAATTATCTGCTGCAGCAGCAAGGTTTCTTCCAAAACGAGGTTGAAACCTCACCTGAGTTGCACCACCCTGAAAAAGTAGTGTAACATTATTAAATACAGATACATTGACTAAACGAAAAAACAGAATTCTGGTACTCCCTATACAGAGTAGACAAATTAACACCGTGTTGTATACCTTGAAAACTCCTGCACAACTACCATTCTTGATACTCCAGTACCGCATCCCACTGTTGCGATCACAAGAGCAGAGAAGGTCCTCTTTACTGGGATGGAAGTCCACCGACTCAACAGTGGTAGAATGTCCCACAAAATTACGAAGCGAATATCCAGGCTACAGGAAATCAAATCAAATCATCAATTGCATGGAACAATAGGTCGTTTGCCAGGTTTTCCAGATTGCAATTTTCATGACAAGCTGTTACCACGTCGGTTTCAAGTTCTCATTATACCCTTTCATATTAAACATAAAATCATCATGGTAGCATACACTACATGCCATGAACCTAATAAATGTATATGTCGACTCACATTATCAGTATCCCAAACCCGGACGGTTTTATCTGCAGAAGATGTAGCAAGCCTTGACATGCTAGGACTAAAGCGAACGTCAGTTATCCATTGAGAATGCTCTTCAAGTGTGGACTTGACACTATAGGTTTCAGTGCACCACAATACAGCCTGCATCATAAAATAATTAAAGTAATCCTCAGTATTGTGTGTTTCTTTCAACTATTCATATTGGTAACAAGTTTTTTTTTCAAAAGAGCAGATATCATTTTAGGCCATTCATGCCCCTAAAACCTATCTGAAACTTCAATCTGCCTAGGCTTACCTTTCGGTCATGCCCACCAGTGGCAAGTGATTTTCCATCTGAAGAGAAGTGGCAACATTCAACTTTATTTTTACTTGCAGGAATAAGCTGGACTTCCGTAAAACTGAAGCCTATTTCATCAAGACGATGTAGAAAGCCTTTTGTTATATTTCTGGTATAAATAAACCAAGATATACATCTTCTGAGAAAATTAACGAGGTTAACAAGTTTGGACCAATATATAAGTCGGGATTCATCCTACCTTTGCCAACATCTGAACACTGAGCAACTCTACCTCTAGGGTCAGCATCATCATGCGATAAGAACGATTCAACATTATCCTCCAAAGATCCATCATCCACAAAACGGTCTACATCAGTCTGCAATATACAGCTCAGTTACTGACTGCCAACGTAGTCCTAGAAACAATCCCTGATAAGTAAGCACTATATGCTTTCTCGCAAAGGGCACATTTAACCATAATAAGAAAATCACATGAGGCTAGTCTCTACGAGCATGTTATACCCACTACAAGTGATTTGGGGTAATACAAATCCCAAATGCAATCAATACAAAATTAGATAAAATAATGACAAGTTTCTAACCAATTTATTTGGCGCCGATGCAAGTGAGCCCAAGCCATCAGAGCCAAACATAAGTACAGACTTCGACGAACCACCATTAGGGGGTAAAGTTGGCATAGACACACCATCCACTGTGTGAGTAGAAGGCGTTGAAGGTGAACTGGGAGATGGTCCCGTGGTGTTAACCGTCCCTGAACTATTGGCAGGACCCGAAGATGACACTGGCTGCTTTCTCTTTCGCCCAAGTTGATTCTTTGAAGCCTTGAACAAGCAAAACTAAGTCAGAACCTCATATAACAGTATTCAACACTAATCAAGTTCACAGCAAAATATACAGATCACAAAACAGTTGGCTCTAGAAATATGATGAAATTTGAGTTTAGTACTAAAAAAGCAGTTATGTAGGATGGAAAGTTATGGTACACGATAAATTTGTAGTACGTTTTTACTGCAATGATCAAGAATAAAAAAAAAAAGAATAAGAAAAGAGAGATAAGAAAAAGGCATTGCTGCAGAAGACAAAAATTCGATAGGCACTAATAGAAAACCTGATCATTCCCTTGAAAGGTGTTAGGCATGCTACCATCTGGTGCCATGCCACCAGAACCCATAATTTTTTGATGCTGCTGGAGGTGTTGGCTTGAATTATGAGAGTGCTGACTTGAAAGCGGATGCTGCAAATACTGCTGCTGCTGTTGATTGTTGCTTTGCATCTGCTGTTGCTGTAACTGATAAGCTGGCTATATAAGCAAATATATACAGGAAGCATGAAGTTGACAAGATCTAGTGATAATAGCTAAAATTATGAGTTTCCAAAAAATCCAGTGTAGACGAAGGAAATGATACCTTCATAAGCATGTCAGCATCTCCACGAGGTAAGACCGGGCAACCAACTTGCACTGGTGATCCAGCATTAGGTACACCAACAGAACTTAATTGACCATCTTTCCCAAGAACCATATTTCGATTGTTGAGAAGCATTCTCATCCTTCTACTGTCCAAGTCATTGGAAGATGGAGAAGGTAAATTTTGTTGTGCTAGCATAAGTTGCTGCTGTTGCAGAAGTTGATTATAGGGTTGCGGGGACTGCATCAAAGGATTTTGCTGCTGAAGAATCCCAGATCGAAGCCGATCAAATCCCTAAAATGGTGGAACTCTATCAGAAAACCATTTATCTAATTTGAAAGAAACACACGGAAAAAATACATTACAATCATATAGAGTGGAAGGATATTCAGTTCTACCGTTAAAGGCCATCCTTTCAGAGTCAAATTGTTACCGCCTTGATTTGATCCTAATATGAAAATATGAATCATTGGTAAGAGAAGAATCCAATACAAATATGAGTAATGATTTCAACACATAAACGAGCAATGAAATATGCAACAGACTCTGAAATGAGAATTGCATTTTCAATTCTAATTAAATGAGTCCGAATTGATGATATTTTATGACTCAATTTGGTATTGGCATCTATAATATGAGTCCTTTTCATTACAAGACAAGGGATCCTGACCAAAACACTTGCCTGAATAAATCCAACGAGCTATCGATACACAAGAAATTGTACTAGTTTTCTTATTTAACTGCCCAAGTTTCATATCTAAAAACCAGCCCACATTCTAGCAGATGAAAAGAA
Source organism: Pyrus communis (assembly GCF_963583255.1). Classification (NCBI taxonomy): domain Eukaryota; kingdom Viridiplantae; phylum Streptophyta; class Magnoliopsida; order Rosales; family Rosaceae; genus Pyrus; species Pyrus communis. The sequence continues at coordinate 11,633,109 of NC_084803.1, read as the reverse complement.
ACAACATCAATCAGTAGATTCAGTACCGTGAGCGCCAATCAATGATCCTTCTGAAGCAACAGCTCTGGGATTCATCATCTCACTCTTTATGTCCTGTTTCATCATAGAAAACATGCCCAAAATAAGAAAATCAAATTGTAGGGATAAACAAACAAAGAAACAGATCACTGATGATAATCACCTGTGAAGAACCAGGAAGTTGCTGACTCCGACTGTGAGGTTGTTGAAGATTCCCCAACACACCACCAGTTGGGCCATGCAGCATTTGACTGTAAAGGAGTTCAACCACTTTCATATTAATTAAAGTATCAATTGCTAGGAAAGAGCATGTGTTACGCCGTAAAGCTGAGTCATGATAAATATGGAATCTTAAGAGAAATACCCAGGAGGCTGGCCACCTGCTGTAGTTGCTTTCATCATCGAGGCATGATTGGGATCCAAAAGCTGACTCATATTGTCGCCTAACCTTTGCTGCATGGTGTTTGTATTGTGAGTTTGTAACTAGATTAAATGAATATTAGATAGAAAGAAAGTCTCTCGGAATATATGGAAAAACTCATTACCTTGATAGCTGCATCATCCATAGCATCCCTCTGAGTTGGAAGCTTTAATCTCTCCTCGTACATTTTTGTTGCCATAGAATTTGCAGTTGCAGGGTTCTGTCTCAAAAGAGAATCATTAGCAGTGCCATTATGAAGCTGGGTCCCATCTCGACGCTGCTGCTGCTGCTGCTGTTGCTGCTGCTGCTGCTGCTGCTGCTGCTGCTGCTGTCGCTGCTGCTGCTGCTGCTGAGCATGTCTCTGTAATATAAGCTGCTGCTCCCTAGCCTTTATTGCTTGAGTCTAACACATCCAGACAAACAGAGAAACAAATGAAAATGGAGAAATTCAAACAATACCATCTATGTTACGAACAATAGAGCTAGGAATGAAGTCAAATATAAGTTCACACCTCGATGTAAGATGCAGCTGCTTCTGAGTGCTTCTCATTCGTCCTAGCAATGAATATGTCCCAAAAGACAGACCACCATTCGAAAAGAAAGCCGCCAGGTGCATCAATAGCTGGAGCAACCGTAAAATCAAAGAAATTTGATTAAATTCAGATAAAAATTCACAGATAACACTGAATCTCTTTTATTCGGCAGATTTAAGTATATTCTCACCTACAGGATCCGTAGCAACTTTTCCTTCAGCTTGAAATGCCTTTGCAGAAGCATGTAATTTTCTCTTCATAAGGTAATCATATATATACACATCCAACCTGTGATCCAAACAGATTAGAAGGTTACCACATGTCAGAAATCCAAAAAAAAACTTTAACATTTGAGAATCTGCAGAAAATAACATTGGCAGAAGGTACCAAATGCAAAAACATAACATCCGACACAACGCTAATCCACCAATCCAGTGCCAAGAAAATGAAAGGAACTATTAAAAGTGAAAATCTTCGAGCCCGAAAACTCAAATCTTCTCACTAATTATCTTTATAGTGTCAGATTTAGTTGAAGCGAATTATTTAGTTCCTACAACTAACTGAATCAAACACGTGAAACAAAATTTTGAAGTTGTTTTAAGAAAATCCACAGCATCAAAAGACATGGTGCTTTATTTACTGCTAAGAAAATGTAAGAAAAGCAACTTTTTTGGATCCCCAATGTCCTCATAGAAGACTGAAAAGTTAAATTCCTCCCTCTTTTCCCCTTCTTTTCTGGAGCACGAGAACATTGGGAATTACCAACAACAAGAAGACACCCTTATCGCACACATAAACATGGAAGATATCTCGACATAGCTTCCAAAAACATGTAAAAATCAAACAACCCAGTACATATTAAGGTCACCAAAACACGAAAAACACAAATTAACCACAACCCAACAGCAAAGATTCAATCTTTAAAAGAAAGAACGGTTAATTATGTGAAAAAAAAAACGAAAGAACACAAGTGAAACAAACCCAAATGGCAAAGCGAAAATAACCATAAAATACCCATTTGAAAAAGATAAGAAAACAACAGAACTCACCAAAACCCTACAACCAAAAACTCACTCAAACCACCCAAAGTTAAAGCTACTGCCATGGCAGTAAGAATAAGGAAAAACCCAGAAAATTTGAGACCTAACATTAAGAGAATGAAAATTTTACGGTGCAAAATTACTTACATTTTATCAGCTTCCCAACTGTTCTGGCTCTGAGACATGATTAAGAAATTCGCAGCAAGTCTAATCTGCAGGAAAATCCGAAACTTCGGACGCTTAGCAGATGATGATGAAGTAGAATGTCGGAGCCTCCGTCTTTTCTCTGTTATACGGAAGCAAATGCGTTTTTTTTTTTGTTGTTTTTTTATATTCTTTCTCGCTCTTAAAAAACTTACAAAGGTAAGTTGAACGAAGACGATAACCTCCTCATTGAGTCAATACTAAAATAATGATTTCCATTTTTTTCTGGTTTTTCTGGCTTCTTCCTCTTTTTTATATAATTTCTTTATTTATTATTTTGTATATTATTAATGTTGATATTTTTTTTTAACAAAGATATTATCTACATCAATGAAGAGGCGGTGAGTTTACCCTTGTGATGGACTAGCAATAATATCATTCAAATTCGTTTTTAGTAAGAATCGAACCTAAAACCTATCACTTACAAAGAAAGAAGAATATCATTAGATTGTAATACTAAATAACATTAATGTTGATATTCTAAACCACCGAGTTTGAACTTTTACAAATGAAATTTTTGGACCACTAGCACTATTTTAGCAGGACGTTTTCCGGCCAAACCATGGCGAATTAGCAGTTAAGAAATGTACCATTCTCTTTGTCTTGTTGAGAAGTATGATTTTCATTTTTAAATCACTCGATTTTATTGAGTATTGAAGAAGTTATGAACGTTTACAGTTTACCCAGTTTATGGCGAGTTTTCTAGTTTTCCCGCAGACTAGTCACCTTTTAAGCTATTTTTGAACCATTTCCGGCAACCATTGGGCTTCCAAATATGTATGATCTTGTTCTACATTTTCCTATTTCATTTTGATATATTATGGATCGAATTTGGTTAAGAAACGATTGAGTTACGAAGTTTTGAAAATTGTCCAAACTTCCGATCAAGAGCTTCGGGACACTAACGGAGTTTTTAACGGAATGACCAAAATAATGGATGGTGGACAATCTGAGAGACCATTTCTATTGATTTTCAATTTCATAGACCAAAGTAATGTGTTATGCAAATCTCATATACCATTTTGGCTAAAAAGTCATTCTATAATGGTATAATAACATATGAGCATTTCAAAGGGAGGTAGCATTTAGATAATAAAGTTAGAGTTGTTATGCCATGTAGAAAAACACAACTCCACCGAAAATAATAACTCAATTAACAAATTAAAAAATTAGCAACTGACCTCATAAACATCCAAGGTCAGCCATTACTTCTCCAAGTTAGAAAATTATCTCTCGCTTACTCAAAAATATTGTTTAGCAAATAGTTTAAACTAAATGAAAATTAATGAAAATAGTTTGAAAACTTTGAATTTTAATCAAAATAATAAAAAAATATTTTAAGTGAATAATATCAGAAATAACATTTTAAAATAAAAATATCATTTTTATTAAAAGTAAACATTACTAAAAACATTTCGCTAAAACTCCTTTAAATTAAAGCTAATCTACGAAATAATAAAAGAGTCCTCTAAAAATCTCAGATGGTCCGTTAACATTTCTCCTCTAAATGGTAGTACGCTACACACAAATAGGTCAAAGAGATGAGAATAAGTTTGGAGGATCCCTCACCCTTTTGAAATCTGTGGCTGTTAAAGCATCATATCATATCACATCACAATTTAAGAGAGACTGTTTGATGTGATCGGAACACGAAGTAATATATTATGTGTTATTATACAAATAGTGTGATATGTGTGTTAAAAAATTAATAACTTAAAAAATAAAAAATTTCACCATTTATATAAAAACACATTATATATTATCCGTGCTCTGATCACACTGAAAAATTTCTCAGCTCTCTGATACTACTTACTGCCAATTGTCTTCAAATGTGCCAGAGAAAAGAATAAAAAAAGTTGGACAGGCTTTTGCAGATTTTGCTGCCGAAGGGTCACAAAAAGTCAAAGATAGGGTGTTGGGAAAATTCCAATCCTCTTCTCTTTTTTTTTTAACCCACGCAAACCCCGCCCCGCCCCGCCACCCCACGCCACCACCACACCCCCCCCCCCCCCCCCACCCCAAAAAAATTCTTTTATATTATCCAAGATTCTAAAAAATATTAGGCGCTAAGACCAACTTCAATGGTGGGCTAAAAGTTAAATTATCTTCTAAAATTTCCCCCCAAACCCACTCCAACCCAAGGAGAAATTTTGGGCTAAATGGTAAATGTCAAACCAATGCCAAATTCCTCCCAAAATTTAGCCTAAAAATCGGAGTAGACTCTACACAATATTTATAGGAATTTAAATTTTTTTAGATTAAAATGTTCATAAAATTAATTTACAATAGTCTACATATTTATTTAAAAAAAATTTAATTTAACAAAAAAAATAGCCTAAGTTCATTCTTTAATAATCATGGGCTAAAATTTTAGGCTATAACTGTTGAAGCAGAAAAACTGTTTCTGAGCTAAAAGCTAAATTTTCTGGGCTAAAAAATTTGGCTTTTAGCTTAACCATTGGAGATGGTCTAATCAGGTGGTAGGCTAGCGTCTAGATGGGCGCCTAGGCAACTTAGGTAGATTTAGGTAATTTTTTTGTATATCTTGTAAATAAATGCATATTGACACTTACAAAAAATTATATTTGTATCAAATCCATAGATAACATAATAGAAGAATGATAAAATGCAAAAAAAGTATCTAACAAGTCCAAAATGTAAAACATATTAAGCATATATGCTATATAACAATAGTGAGGAGTATTATAGGATGACACATGTACAACAAGTTCACAATTCAAACCACATATAAATTAATCAAATTTACGACATAATATATATAAATAAACATTGATACTATGTTATTTTCAAAAAAAAAAAAAAAAAAAGAATATATAGGCATTTATGTTAAATATGAGGATACATGTAAAGTTTAAAAATTGTATCATTTTGTTAGCCCATACTGTTGGGCCTCTCAATAAAATAAAAGGAAAACTAATGAGAAAATGACTTGAAAACTTTGAGTTTTAACGATAATGACAAAATAAAGGGTAAAGTGAATAGTACTAGGTTTGACTTTTTAGTGTAAAAATGTGGTTTTTCGTTAAAGTAAATAGTACAACGGGCTTTTCGTTAAAACTCCCTAAAATAAAACGTTGGCCCTACACTCATTTTTTAATTAATCCTTCACCAACTATTTAAAGGTGCTAGCTAAAGCAAAAAGTTGCAAATTGCTTAAAACCCTAACTCGCAGCTCTTTGCAATTACACTCATCTTCAACAACTTGCCGCCGCACCCATCTTTGTAAACCTACTACAAACCGTCGCCATCACCCATCCCTGCAATTGCACAAATCTCATCTACCTTTCTCTCTCTCTCTCACCATATTCGACTTCTCTTCTAGCAAACAGAGAGGCAGGCGGCGAGACTCGGGGAGACAAGAAGGTTGTGAGTCTCGCGACAAAAGTTTCTTTTCTAGACCGCCCAGCGTCCGTCGAGCCTGCCTAGCCCGCCTAGGCGGCCGCCTTACACCGCTTAATGTCCTTGTCGATTTAGTGAACGATTTCGAGTTAATAATGGTGGAGCACCACCGCCTAGACCGCGTTTTATCTCACTGATATTATCATTCATGACCCTTTATTCCTCTATTTTTTGATTAATTTATGACTAGCCTTTATGCACACACTCACGTGCGTGCAGATGACATCTTTTGAATCACGGCATGCTACACATGATTTACAAGTTTTAAATGTATTTATATGTGTAAATTGACAAAAGAAAAATCAAATATTTGAAGTAAATGAATAATATTAGATCAAGTTAGAAGAAACCCCTCATAAACCAATTAAAGCAAATGAATTTACATAATAAAATCGGTCTATATAGAATTTACATTAAGAATAGAGAAAATAATATTTAATAAAGAATTGATTGAATCACATTATTACTAGCCAATTGTGAGGCTAAGTCCATCCTCTCTCCCCTTAGTGTAGATAATATCGTTTGTTTAAAAAAAAATAATAATAATAATTTGACAATTAATTTAATCACATTATTATCCAAGTGCAAAAGACTTTTTTTTTTTTTTTTTATAATGTCTCTTAAAATGTTTTGAACGTGTTTAAAAATAGAGAAAATAATATTTAATAAACAACTGATTGAATCACATTATTGCTAGCCCATTGTGATGCTAAGCTCATCCCTCTCCATTAGTGTAGATAATATCGTTGTAAAAAAAAAAAAGATAATCATTTGACAACTTATTTAATCACATTATTATCCGCTTGCGAAAGACCTTTTTTATAATCGGCATTACACGTCTCTTAAGATGTTTTGAACGCGTTTAAAAATAGGGCAATTGAATCACATTATTGCTAGACTATTGTGAGACACTAATAAATAAATAAATAATTGTACCAAAAATTAAGGGAATTGTTATTAGCACTCCAAAAATTTCATTCTACACTCCGAACTTTCTATATTAGGAAAGAAAAATACACTTGTGAGGAGTGTAGAATGAGATTTTTGGAATGCCAATAATACTTCCCAAAATTAATTATTAAAAAAACACTATTAAAATGACGAAAATACCTTGTCTTATTTGATGCATTATTTTTGGATGCCTATAAAATTTTTTGTTTGAGGGGCATTTTTGTTCAAATACTTTTGTTAAAGCTTGATGGCATCAAAAGTACTATTCACCTTCTGTGTTGGCTTTATATATAAGAAGATTAGTGTAGAGCATAATTATCTGATTTTCAATTCCAATTTCCTAAAAAACCCTAATCCCAAAACTGATGCATGATAGGAGATCACAAGCCAACAAAAAGAAAACTGATTCCAGGCTTTCCAGCACATATCTATGAATTATGAACCCAGTTGTGTACAAAAATCTGTCATTAATCACATGGTTGAATTCAAGCACTTCCTCCAATGTGCGCGTAAAAGCCTTTTTCTTGATTGAAGCGACATTTGGAGAGACGGGATTGGAACAGAGAACTTCGGTGCAATGATATACATGTAACAAGACAAGCTCGGTGTTATTAGCTCTAATGAAAATATGAAATTATTATTAACATTTTAAAAATCTTATTTCATTATTTTTTTTTTCTAATTATAAAAAATTTAAAATACAGATTTTAGAATGATAATAATAATTCTCATGATCCTAAAACTGGACACAAGTCTAACAAATAATTATTAATTAAAAAATACCCAGACAAAATGGGAGGCCAAGCATTTTAAATTCCATGAAATCATCCTTGTCATCAATGGGAATTGGGCTGTTTCTCCAGAAGACAGCAAGAGCACTCCAACCAAGCTGTTTAGGAGGGACAATTTATGATGACCGTAATTAAGGTTGTACTAGGTAGAACTCCCATGATTAATTGACAAAAAAAATAGTTAAGAAAGAAATTAAGAGATTTTAAGAGAATCGTACCGCCATGCAAACAACGCTGACAGCAGAAGGGACGGCAACAAGAGGGTTTGTAAAATGCTTTTGAGCTAGTAAAAATCCAAGTGCTGAGCTCTGCAAATGAAATATCGCGAAGGTAATCAGCAGGTACTTAAATGTATGAACTCGTTCAACCTTGACAAACACCGCGACAGAATCAGTAAGAAAATACTAAATGAGGCGATTGTGAAGCAAAAAAATAATCAAGAAGCGACACATGAATTTTTAGGTGAAGAGAGCAAAATTACCCTCGAGACATATCGGGTTTCCTACACGCGAGCAATGGAGAATCATCCATCAACCAAGTCAAAAGTGCCCAAAATAGATAACAAATTCAAATTTATCTCATCCATCCTTACTCCATATCCTCTACAAGGAAATCATTCCATAACCTTCAAAACCTTCCCTATAAATTAAATTAATTCCTAATTAATCCATTAATCACCAAATTAATCACATTACACCCCAAAAAACATCCAAGGCCCGACCACTCTCTCTTCCAAAGAGGGCCGGCCATGCTCTATATATTGAATCCCATTTTTCTCTAAAAAACTAGATTTTCTCTCTAAATTCTAACTTTGGCATCGGAGGTTCTTCAGTCAAAGCTCCTCCATTCATCAAGGGCGCGTTAGGCTCTTGGCCTTAACCTAAGATGTTATTTGTTTTGTAGGTGCAATTTTGTCCAAGATCAAGGAGAAAGAAATTTGCATCCGATGTTTACCTGCATCCCCACTCTATGGAAATGGTATAAGCACCTAAAATTCTTGACCGATAACCTTTTCTAGTATTAATATAATATAACTGAGACCAGCGATCCCAAAAGTTTGAAGAAATGGCGATTCTTAATTTTCAATTGACCATGGGATGGTGAAAATACAGTTAATTTGTTCTTGTTTTTGTTTGGATTCCCTTAGGCTATTCAATTGGAAATAATTATTTGTGTTTATAGTTTTAATTTATTTCCAATATAAATTTAATAAAAAAGTTGATCAATAGTTTCAAGATTCGTCAAATATTCTTGTTTATCTCTCTTTTATTTCGAAAAATAAAAATAAAAAAAATTATTGCTTAGCTATTAATCATCATTTGAATTATAATCAGGATTACTCATGATGTATTTCTGCATACACTTTTTTTTGTTTTACAAATGATAGAATAATTATACAAAATTCCTATATAATAAAAATTGGTATGGTTTATTTCGCTGACAAGAAATAGATGGATGCCAGAACGAGAGAGAGAGAGAGAGATTCACCGAACGATAATTTTGAAATCCAATAACCAACACCAAATGCAGCACCGCGTAGAACAGCCACCGGGAGTATTAGTTGAGCTCCTTGTGTTTTCAAGACTTCAGAAACTTGCCCGATCTTAACAATTATAAGAATTCAGTTACTCTATTAGATGCGTAATGTAGCTACTATGAATTTACTGAGGTGAAAAACAAAATGTACCTGTATGGAAGTCGATTCAGTTAATGTTTGTGACCTACCGGGCTGGCACAGAGTAGAGTGGTGAGCATTACTCCAATTGAAGGTGTCACCGCAGCTATCTTTGAAGTGAATTTGGGAAAGAACTCGTTTGCCAGTACTGTTACATAAAAAAGGGTGGAGAGTGTTGATTATAAATTTATGTCCAGATATTGGAAATAAGCTATGTTTTGTAGTAGGATTTTCGAATTCTAATGATAATTATAAACCTTCAATTTACCTCCAACGATTGTTGGCATTAAAACAACCTGGAAAGTACTGAGTGCCAGGCCCTGCAAAGATGGTGGGGAGGAAATGTCAGCGTAGACAGACTGTTTCCGTATATTTTCTTTTATCTGTAACATTTCTCCAATTAGTCTAGGAAGTGCTGGTCAAGTATTACTTATCAACTGCAGAAGTTGATGCATTACTTATCAACGGAATTATGAACCGTGTTTCAACTTACTGCGGCATCAACTGGAACAAGCTGGCCAGCAAGAAGCTTGGTAAGAAGTGGTGTCATAGTAATAGCTCCTATTGTGGAATACCTACAGAGAGACCACAAAATAACCTTTGTCTCAATATGTGACATTACAATAAAGACAAGACTGTTGATTTTGGTTTCATAGTACTGCAGTAGCAGTATACGCTAATAAGTGCTGCAAACATTTTCCAGGACCTGCTCAACCAAAGAAAATGCATGCATTTGAGGGTGTGTAAGTTACCCGTAGGAACCATGTAAATAAGCTAACCATGTGCTAGTTGATATGCAACACAATCAAGTAGCAGGCAAAGATATTACCGCAGCTGGCTTGTAGATCCCAAGGATGGTGCCCAGCATGACCTGTCCATGGAAGTAGATTTAAAACTTCCAACTGTTCGTGAAAAAGCTTTGTTTAAAATATACACAGAAGTAAGCAATTAAGAAGTACCGAAGATGAGAATCTGGTTAAAAGAAATGTAACACCTACCCACACAGGAAATAGAGTTGTCAAAGTTTTGATAATTTTCTTGTACTGGCTCATCCCGCTAGGAGTACTACTAGGAAGGTCTCCAGATAAATTTGTTGCAGCCTTGCACAAGACTTGGGAGTTCTTACGTATAGTTGTCAACAAGCTGATGAATGTAGACTTGGGTGTTCATAACCAGGAAGTGCATGATAAGGGAAATCATCTTTACAAACTGTTCACTAAAATGAGGACAGACTGGACGGTAAATGGTAACTTCTGGGGATAGGTGAGGGGTAAGACATTCCACCGGGGGTTGGGGGTGGGGTGTTAAAACAGAATAGAAATCTGAATTGAAGAAACAGTGAAGTTGATGCAGGATCAAAACAAAACAAAACAAAGTATAGTCAATGAGAGTCTATAATTTCCTATGAAACAAATGCAATGTCTGATAGTTTGTTGTCTTTGAGTCTCTTTCAATATCAGTGTTAGTGGAAAGAATGTAAAGTTGTAGAATTGGTGATTTTGTTGATATATCTTTGTACAGAGAATGCAAGGATTTATACAAACAGCTGAAAACTATTCTAAGTAAAAGAATCCTAATTTGATGCTAATTACATTTACTCCTAAAATCCCTGTAGCCAAATCGTTGACTATCTTCCTGATTCCTAAATCACTCATTAACAATTTTCTTCATTTAACACTCCCCCTCAAGTTGGAGTGTGGATAACTGATATCAATAACACCCAACTTGCCAAGGTGTGAACGGAAAACAGGTGCCCGCAATGGCTGAGTGAACATGTCAGCAATTTGTTCCCCTGTTTGTACATAGGCCGTTCTAATTTCTCCCCTTTGAATTTTCTCGGGAATAGTATGACAGTCAAGCTCAATATGCTTGGTCCGCTCGTGGAACACGGGATTTGTTGCAATGTAAAAAGCAGCCTGATTATCACAAAATAATCTTGTTGGATTAGGATGAGTTACATGCAAGTCCCTCAACAAGTATCTTAACCATGTAAGTTCACAAGTTACTGCAGCCATGGAACGATATTGTACTTCCGCAGATGAACGGGCTACAATGACCTGCTTCTTGCTTTTTCAGGATACAAGTGAGTTCCCAAGAAAGATACAATAACCTGTAACAGAACGACTTGTGATTGGATAATGAGCCCAATCCGCATCACAATAACCAATCAAATTCAGTTTACTTTGTGCAGAGAGCAATAACCCTTGACCTGGAGCTTCTTTAAGATATTGGAGGAGTCGATGTTTTGCATCAAGGTGATGTCGCTTTGGCTCCTGCATAAATTGGCTTAAGGTATTGACGGCATATATGATTTCTGGCCTTGTAATTGTCAAGTAAATCAACTTCCCAGTTAATCGTCGAAATCTCGTTGGATCTTTGAGAGGATTGCTACCAGTGGGCAATAATACCACGTCAGGCTCCGTTGGGACCTTTGCCGGCTTAACACCAAGTAAACCGGCCTCTTCCAATATGTCTAGTGTGTATTTGCGCTGACAAATGGTAATGCTGGCTTTTGAACGTGCCACCTCAACTCCAACGAAGTATTTCAAGGGTCCAAGATCTTTAATCCGGAAGCGGCTATTGAGGAATTATTTAAGATTATTGATTGCGGCATCATCATTCCCTGTAATAACCAAGTCGTCAACATATAGTAATATAATGGTGAGAGAACCACCAGTGACTTGAGTGAACACGGAGTAATCAGCCTGAGATTGTGTGAACCCAATATTGCAAATGGCAGAGTGGAATTTTTGAAACCAACTTCGGGAGGCCTGCTTGAGTCCATACAAAGACTTATGGAGTCGACACACGAGACACTCCCCCTGTCGACCAGAACCAAGCGGAGGCAGCATGTACACTTCTTCATGGAGATCGCCATGAAAAAAACGCATTCTACACATCCATCTGATGTAAAGGCCAATTACGAACAGCAGCGACGGTCAACAAACAACGCACATTGGTGAGCTTCGCGACTGGAGCAAAGGTTTCTTTGTAATCGATACCTTCACGTTGGGTAAAACCCTTAGCAACAAAACGAGCTTTGTAACGGTCTATCGTTCCGTCCGATTTATATTTGATCTTGAAGACCCACTTACAACCGATCGAACGCTGACCAAGAGGCAAGGAAACCATGCTCCAAGTCTGATTGGCTTCAAGAGCCTGAAGTTCAGTGTCCATGGCTGCAACCCAATGAGGGTTATGACAAGCTTGTTCATAAGTGGATGGTTCCACAAGTAGAGATACATTAGAAACAAAGGTCCGGTAAGTAGGTGACAACTGAGCATAAGAAACATACCGTTGGAGGGGGCAGCGAGTACCGGACCTGGAGGAAGAGGCAGTAGTGGGCGTGAGCAAAGCCGCATGATTTTCAAATTTGTGTGTGGGAAGAAGATTTGTGGCATAACAAAGGCATTCAAAAACTCGTAGATGAGAATAAGTGGGTGATTGACCATGTAAACGTTCGTAGGGAGATTGGTGGCATAATAATGGTGTGGGAAGTCGATTGATGAGGTAACAAGTTGTTTGGATACTTTCCTCCCAAAATTTTAGTGGTAAATTGGCTTGAAAACAGAGGGCACGGCCAATATTTAAAAGATGCCGATGTTTATGTTCAACAACTCCGTTTTGTTGAGGGGTATGTGAACAAGAATGTTGAAAGATGGTTCCATTCGTTTCCAAAAAACTGTGCATGGATAGAAACTCACCATCATTGTCGGCGCGTAAGATTTTAATGTCACAATGAAATTGAGTTTTGACCTAAGAAAAAAATGATTTTATCAAGGATTGTGTATCAGACTTGAAACGCATAAGATGCACTCATGTAAATCGAGTAAAATCATCTACAATGGTTAAAAAATAATGTGCCTCTGAATGTGTATGAATTTTGTGAGGCCTCCAAATATCACAATGAATTAAGTCAAAAAATGCAATAGATTTAAGTGAACTTGAAGGAAAAGACAATCTAGTTTGTTTTGCCAAATGGCAAATTTCACATGTGTGTTTGGACTCAAACATTATTTCTGGAACACTTGTTGACAAGGAATGTAAAGGTGTAGATGAAGGGTGTCCTAGGCGTTGGTGCCATAAGTCAGTAATGTGGTGAACATGGTTGGCTAGATGAGGGTTTTGGCTTGGTGTGAGATAATAAAGCCCATCAAAATGCTTGCCCAGGCCAATCATCCTCTTCGTATCCACGTCTTGCACAACACAAAAATCCGGAAAGAAAATTACGATACACCGTAGAGCTCGTGTCATTTTACTTACAGACAATAAATTGACTCGAAACTTTGGAACATGAAGAACTCCATCAAGTGTCAGATCATGAGACAACTTGACAGAGCCAATTCCTTTAATTTCTGCTTGTCCCCCATTAGGTAAGCCCACAAAATCATGGCAAGTATCAGTTTTATTGTGCGTCGGTGGTAAGCGGGATATGTGATCAGTCGCCCCACTATCCACAATCCAGTAAAGTGTTGAATGTGGATCATGTTGTGCGATATTACATGTGGATGTATAAATACCTGTTGCATTTGCAAGTTGCTGGCCATTACCGTTCCCATTTCGAAGCATGGCAATGATTTGGTTGTACTGCTCAGTTGCGAACATTGGGCCGTTGGTGGTGGTTGCTCTTGTTGTGTCAGTTACGGTATTAGTTGGCTGAGGTGCTTCAATGTTGTGAGCACATGGGATGTGTGTTTATTCTTGGGTTTAACATTCTTTCCGTGCAATTTATGGCTCACTAGGAAGCCAATGAGATAGAAGCAATGATCCACCAGATGTCCATCACCATCACAATAGCTGCATTTCAGCAGCTTGCGCGAGGTAGAGTCGCCTGTACTGGAACTGCCCTTTGCCATTGTGAAGCGTCTAGCCTGCATCGCGTGGACACCAGATTGTGGCTCACGATTGTTTGCCACATCCAGCTGTCTTTCATGTTGAATGACTAAGCCATGGACTCACCGTGTGTCTAGGAGAGGACTCATCATCAAGATCGATCCTCGTATGGTCGAGTACGAGTCATTCAATCCCATCAAGAATTGCATGACTCTCTCCTTCTCCTCCCCAATCACATGCAATGGGCTCATGATATGAACCCAATTCGTCCCAAAAAGCCTTGAGTTTGGTGTAGTAGTCGGATACAGATGACTGCCCTTGTCGGTGTTCAGCAATTTCTTGTCGAATTTGATAGATCCTTGAATCGTTCCCTTGTGAGAGACAATCCTCCAGATCCTTCCAGTCAGCAAATGCGGTTTTGCAGTAGAGTATACTACTCGAAATAGTAGCGTTCATCGATTGCCAAATCCACGATAGTACCATGTCATTGCATCTTTGCCAAATGAAAAACTTTGCATCGGTGGTTGCAGGAGCCTTAATAGACCCATCAATAAATCCGAGCTTGTTCTTTGCGGTGAGAGCAAGCGCGTAGAACGGCTCCATTGTCCATAGTTGTGTCCGTCAAGGGGTTTTGAGACTAAAACAAGACTCGGTGAATCCGAGTGGTGAAGGGTGAGAGGATCAGATGCATTTGGCATCACATCTGTTGGTTTCTCGTCACCCATGTAAACTGTTTGCAGGGAAGATTGACTGTGTTTGTAGCGGAAGGTGAATGAGCGTCTAGAGTCACCAGGATCGGTGCTCTGTTTGTAGCGGAAGATTGACTGTGATTGTTGACTATCTTCCTGATTCCTATAACTCATTAACAATTTTCCTCCTTTAACAGTTCTGTGAATTCATGCTTCTGTGTGAGGCCAAGCAACCTTGGAGTGATTCCGAGGCACCTTCAGTGTGATCCCCGAACGCCAGTGTGATGCCAAAGGGCGGAGTGAATCTGGATTTCTTATTATATTCCTATCCATTCTTCTTGTCCTACATCAGGCCATCTCTATTCTCTACTCCTGGTGTATAGCACATCAAGACATGCTCTTCCACACCCTCCTCCAAGACCAAATAAGATTATTCCGATTGTCTTTACAAAAGTGAACTACGAGCCCACTATTCTTCTGACCAGATTAAACACTAACTCTAGTGCATGATCACATAGATATACTCACGTATATGCATACTTTGAGCTGCTCAAGTGAACACACAGCTAAATGGCCGAGCTGCTAGCTTTCATAATTTCGATTTGATTTGGTAAATATTTATCAAAAATGCTACTTTTATTGCATATTTGTACCATTGTTTGGACCATCTCTAATAATAGAATTGAGACTCACATATGTTGATGTGCCTTACTTTTATTAGATAGATGTTACCAGTTGATGGTTAAAATAGCACTATTTATTTACAGTTGACTTTCAAACTTTTTCCTCCTACAGCTGTATTTATTGTTTTTCATTTTTATTTTTTTTCCGTGGAAACCCCAGTTATCCCACACTTCGTAAAGACTAAAGGCATTTCAGCTCATTCTTATTCACATTCAAATGGCACATGTCTTTCCAAAACTTTCAACTAGAATCGCCCGTGTTTTTCTCAAGACCATAAAGCAATATTTATTATTTTTATTTACTTGGAAAAAAGAAGAAGGTACAACTGGTCCACCCATTCCGAGCCTAGAGATGCTATGGGAATTTCATTCTATCCGTGGCCACAATCAAACAGACTCACCAGTGATAAAAAAAAATGACAAGTGTGTATAAAAAAAATAAAAAGGGTGCGTGATTGTCATTTCTTGAAAAAAATCGCATTTCACTTGTTTTTATTCTTCTACACACTCTTAATTAACTTTGTTGTTTTTCATTTAATTTGTTTAATTTAATGACAAAAAAATTTAAAAATATGTGTACAGGAGAATAAGAAGTGCATTTGATATCATTTCAAAGGAAAAAAAAAACCGCATTTGACATGAATTTTGAATCGAACGTATGCATTTTAGCGATAATGGCAAGCAAAACGAAGAAAAAAAAAAGAAAAAAGAAAAAAAGAAAATTGTACCAGATTATTACGATGTCTGCAATTTCAAACCCGATAAATTTTTTTGAAAAATTCCATATCGACTACTTTTATGGTGTAAATTTACCACCTCCATCAATTTTCATTAAAAAATTTGTCAAATACATCACGTGCTAGGGATGTAGGCCCTTTTTTTTCCTTCCACGAAGCTTTATTCGCATGAGTTGTGGTGAAAGAAACTTTTACTTCTAGTCGTCAATAGTTCTTGCAGTAGGGAATATAACTTTGGATGTGGCCCTGGTGGAGGACCACTCCTCTATCACAAATATCCATTAAGTTTTAGTGGGCCTTTAATTATATATCTTGTTTATCCTAGTGGATGGGCCTCTGACATTTCTGACTGACCCATATTAGCACTGGCCCCCCGAGCCGGTTGGGGTTGGGGGTGTCCACTCTTTTATAGTATGTTTCGGTGTAATTTATGCACCATGGTTTTCGATCGTTAGATTTTCATCATTGAATTTTTTTACTACGGATTTGATGGTCAAGGGATCAAACTTGAAAATTTTTCAACTTAGCCCTTTAAAACAAAATTCATTTTATCGAACTTCTCTTATAGAGATTTTTTTTTTTTTTACATTTAGATTTTTTGGATATGCTGGCCTATAATTTTATCTCCTCTTCTTGATATTTGATCTTCTGTTTTACCTAATCATTTTGGATTTTTTTTTTTTTTTTTTTTTTTGCAGCTTATCTTGTAGATTCTTACTTTTTTGATTTTGTTTTAGAGGGGGCTTGGTCCTATGTGCCCCTTTTTCTTGTATTTTTTTTTTAAAATGAGTAGAGCTTATGTTTCTCCCTGATTACATGTAACTTTTTTTTATTAATAAATTTTCTTGTGCCACCGAGATTCTAAATAAAACTTTGTTAAATTGATAGTCTAGGCAACTATTAACCCTGGAGCTCACTAATAGTTCCACAAAAATTAGACCGAAGATATCTTGAAGTGGGTCCATCACTTTAATGTCATTAGTTAACAACGACCAACCTAAAAACATATGTAAATTAACTGAATGTCAAAGCGTCAAAGCGCACTATATAAGTAGAAATTGTAAGATCGTGGCTCATTTTGAAGCCGACTAAAAACCTGAATGGTGTAAAGGCTTAAGATTGATGTCCAATTATATGGGGCCAAAATCACTAGTGCTCAGTGGCTACAAATTAGCACCAGAAGGAGCAAAACACCAAGCAATGTCCAGATTGACCAGTTTTTTCCCTTTCCTTTTTTGGTGTCGCCAATGAGAAAAACAGTGATGGTGCATGTGGTAGAGACTTGACATAGATTGATAGACTGCAGGGCCAAGAATTTTTTAAGCTTTTGAGCGGCTGTCGTGTTGGTTCTTTCTATTGATTGGTTATTGCTCATGCCTTATTCTTTCACATCAGCCACCATTTTCATGGAGATTGTCTAGTATGCTAAACAAACATCGACAATGATAAAAATTTAACGATTAGCAGTTTCTTTGTATAGAATACACGAGAACATAATAAACTTTATAGTTTTACCAGAATACTTTGTGCGTAACAGCCGGATGTACTGTTCGATTGCTCTCGCTAATTAAACAGAATCCGTACAATCTGACTTTGCTTAATTTTCATTGCTGTAGGTGGTTCATCTTCTACAAACAACTTAGAGTGGTGGGGTGGTGAACTACACATAACCACATGCATTTCACTTGTTCATGTGACAACCCAACAAACAACCTAATCTTTGTCTACTTAAATTCTATATTTAATTAATTATTACTTAGTTTTCCAAGTTAAAGTGTTGAACATATAATATTCTCCCTCATGCCATCCATATATTTGTTCCAAATCCATGACAACACAACCCACCTAAACTCTATCTCATCATTTTTCTATCTCTATCTGATATCAGATTTTCTACCTCTATTTGATATATTCTTCGTTCATATCTCATTTTTTCACAAAAAAGAAAAAAAAAGATTTAGATTCATTTATTCTCATGCATAATTCAATTTCTCTCATCACAATCGGTGATCGTTCTCTTGAAATACATGTTGATACATTCATAACTATATATGGACTGTATGAAGCCACGATAGCAACTGTGGGAAGCGTTGGTGAGACAAACCCTAGGACCAAATGAGGCTGATACCGCGTAGAAATATTATTCTTTGATCAAATCACTAGGTACAAAACATTTATATAGTACACTAAGTACATGTATCTATGCTAGAAATGGGAAATTGATAATTAAACATAGGACTTGACTCTTACTATGTTTAATCCAAGTTCATCGTATTTGAACTATAATATAAGTAAACATATATTAAAGGGAAGAATCGGGAGATGATTGTGATCCTTAAACACTTGTTTTCTTGACTCTTTGTATATTGGTTGCTGGAAGTTGGCGGTTGCAAATGGAGGATTGTATAGTTCATCTTTCAGTTTCATGCCCATAAATAGGTGTAACACAGAATACAAATAATTCTGCATCCATACCAACTACAGAGCAAGCATGTTTGATCTATTTTTTTGGCTAATTGGCTTGTTTCCATAAGAAAAGTAAGCACTGGTCTTTTCAAATAATGTTCTTACCAATTAGGGTTTGTTTCCATAGAAATGGAAACACCATCTTTTCTGATTGACGGAAAATCAAAGAAAGTTTGGTGAGATATGCATGAATGTTCATTGACATGTGCCTCCAGCATATGGAGAAAGCTATACGAAATCTTAGTGATGTACTGTGTTTGTTATCTCATGTTTGATTTCATGAAAATGTAAAAATTGAAGCGGAATGTTTCTTCAAACATAATTTCCGTCTCTTCTCGAGAAACAAGTGGAATATGCAAATTTGTTAGGTGTTGGACACAATGAGATATACATTTTATATGGCAGATACTTTTGATCGTGTGCATGGTCCTAATTGAAGAACCATACATAATAATACGCTTCATTAACTAAAAAAATGATCTGGACGTAGCAAAATTGAATATAACTGGTATAGAAAAGTTACAGAAGCATAGAGGCATTATTTTGCAATCTATCGTGTATAATTAACCTAATTCTACATATTGCTATTGCAGTTCAATAATAATTGAGAGCACAAAACCAAAGGGGTCTAAATTCTAAAAGAATTGGGACATGACGTTATAGAGAGATAAAAAGAGACAATGGCTTTCTCGATTATACTGATCTCCACGATGGAGTTATACATATGGTCACATGCTGCCTGGGGCATTTGGTTGGCCACAGACAATCGTCCATTCGCCGTCTAACCTGTCTGTCGTAATATTAACCACTTGTTTGTGATGGCTGATGGCTGACCGGGGAGTCTGGGGACCGATTAGTTCCAGGGCAAAAGGAACATCATTTTTGTTTTTCCAAATAAAGCTTATCATTCGAGAGGAAATATTAGGTCAGCGGTCTGGTCATCTGTAGTATTCGACTATCTAATAAGATTCAACGGATTTTTGTTCACTTAAAATCTTTATTGAGAAATGTATCAATAATATGAATGATGTTGCGGTTGTCAATAAGTTAAAGTTTTTTTTTTTTTATATTTAAAATGATATCTGAGATTGACATACTTCATTATTTTAATTTTTAAGATTTAAAATCAATACAAGTGGTTTATGAAATTGTCCATCGTCGATCATTTTTGTTATTCTGTGGAAATCTCCACTAACTTGAATAAACAACCAGTTCAAGGGAGGGGTTGATTTGTCAAACAGATCCAGGTATTTCGTAGAATGACCAAAATGAATAACGGTAAATAATCTCATGTACCACTGCTATCAATTTTTTAAATTTCAGAAACCAACATGATGAGTTGTGTCAATTTCAAAAACAATTTTGAATAAGTTAATAATTTAGTGACATTAAATGGTCGGACAAGATACCTAATCAGATGGCTAATTCAAATTCTCTCATTTCAGAAGCTCCCAAATCATTTGGAAGTGTATTTTATTATGAGCTTTTCTCATACGCAACGATAAAAAATAAATAAATCAATTAATTAAAGTAGAAAATAAATAAGTGGGCTTCAGTGGCTGCAAGCATTATGATATTGCTGGACTCGGTCTTGCAATATTTTTATGCTCTCTGCTGGCCCTATTTTTTATGCATGCGCTAACCGATTTATTCTTTCAGATTAATAAAATATAATACATTCTAATGATCTTGGAAAAAATAAAATTATTCCCAATCATTTCTAAGTCAATGAAATATATATTTTTTGGGAAAAACGTCTCTTATAGAAATTGTATTTGCATGGATACTGAAAATATGCGTTATATATGCAATTATGCACTAGCACTTGTTGAAAAAGCAGCTTCAGCAAAACCCTCCTTTCGTATAAGTACTTCGCACCTCTTTGAAGATTTGTTTTATAACTGCTTCCTCTGGCTAAATTAGGGTTTACGTGGAAGCTTTCTTTGCCATGTCATGATATGTTTGACTTACACTATACTGGTAAAATCTCCTGTTGTGTTTTAGCATGAAGTGATTAGTTAAATACTTCACTTTACAAAAAGCAAAATTAACATCTTCTTTTTCCTCTTTCCAATGTCCTTTTCCCTAGAATTCCCTCTCATGCTTCCTGTTCTTCTACAGAGAAAGAATTTACATGGATAGCGGTGAACGGGCTGTATGTAAGTCGTTTTTCTTGAAAAAAAAGAAACTCCAATAGAAAGAGGATTAATACAAAAAGCAAATTAACTTCTTTTTCTTGTTTCTAATGTCCTTTTCCCTAGAATTCCTCCTCATGCTTCCTTTTCTTCTACATAAAAAGAACTTAAATAGATGGCGCGTTGAACTCATTATATATAAGTCACTCTTCTTCTAAAAACTCTAATAGAAAAAAGATTAATTAATGTTATATCACTGTACTGTTATTCATTTACTCAGCATTTTATACAGCCAAAACGTATGAATATTATTATATTACCTACCCATTTCATCTGTTTTTTAAGGCACATTATTACTGATTAGGTACATAATAAAAGTTTTGTTTCCCTTAATATAAATTAAGAGTTTTTGATATTTTTAAAATATTTTGCCTGGAAATTAGTTAAAAAACAGGAGCTTATTTTGATACAAACAAAAGGCATAAAGTGCCTGCCTTGAGTTGGTGAACATCGGCACTTGAGATGGATGAACCATTTACTGAAACTTGGCAGCATATTATCAAAAGGAAAATAAATGTTAATTTAAAAATGCCGCTCGAA
Source organism: Pyrus communis (assembly GCF_963583255.1). Taxonomy (NCBI): domain Eukaryota; kingdom Viridiplantae; phylum Streptophyta; class Magnoliopsida; order Rosales; family Rosaceae; genus Pyrus; species Pyrus communis. The sequence goes on along the minus strand of NC_084803.1, from coordinate 11,611,913 downwards.
TACTCGATTGCCATACCAAACATACGTCAAATGGCAAATACTCTTAAAGATGAAAAAACAGAGTAAGCATAAAAAATCATGTGAAATCCTAGCTCTTTCTTAACCTATAATTTATAATAAGTAGTATATAATGCGTATCTGAATTTAGTTAAGTTGGTTAGAAAAGCGCGACTTTTCACAATTATGATTAATTTATCATTATATATAAGTCACTCTTCTTCACTTTACATTTTACTTTGTTCTTATTATTAAAACTTAAAGTTTTCAAACTATTTTCATTAGTTTTCTTAATTTAAAAGTATGAATATTTTTAATTTTTTGTAATAATACGAATTTTCAACTGTCTTCCACCATACTTTTGTTCTTGACGCAGGCAAAGCTGAACACTGTCGCCAAAGTTGCCACTCGTCATTGCCGCCAAAACCACGCGCCTACAGCATACCGTAGCAAAAAACCCCAAAACCCTTATAAAAAACCGTTATTATTTATAAATAATAAATTAATTCAGACCAATAAATTACTAATAAATACGTTCGCACTGCCTGCCAGCACACCACATCATATGAGCTTCTGTTTACTTCCAGCTTTATTTTCACTTTTCTCACCCTCGTGATACCTCAAATCCCTCTCCCTCTCCCTCTCCCTCTCTCTTTCCTCCCTCACATTACCCACTGCTCTCTCTCACACATGGGGTGTCGCCGGAAACCCATTCGCCGCCGTCTACAGACCCGCCGAAAAACCACTTGTTGCTTCTGTCCAAACCTCTGTTAGAACAATCCCGTTGTTCCTCTTCTCCCCTTTTGTTTTTATTTTTTATTTTAGAAATATAATGGCAGTGAGTTTTAATGCTACGGTGGGTTTCGTTCTCATTACGCTTCTGGCACTGAGTGGTGGGCGAGTCAACTCGGAGCCGACTCAGGACAAGCAAGCCCTCCTTGCATTTCTATCCCAGACCCCACACGCGAACCGGGTCCAATGGAATGCGTCCGTTTCGGCCTGCACCTGGGTTGGAATCATCTGCGATGACAACCAGTCCTACGTCTACTCCCTCCGCCTCCCGGGCGTTGGCCTCATCGGGTCGGTCCCGCCCAACACACTCGGCCGGCTGACTCAGCTCCGGGTTTTAAGTCTCCGGTCTAACCGACTCTCTGGTCCAGTTCCCACCGATTTCTCCAATCTAACTCTGCTCCGCAACCTCTACCTTCAGGGGAACCAATTCGCGGGTGAGTTTCCGACCGGGTTGACCAGGTTGGAGCGGTTGAACCGACTCGATCTCAGCTCCAACAACTTTACCGGTTCAGTTCCGTTTGCCATCAGCAACCTGACCCAATTGACCGGACTTTTTCTTGAAAACAACAATTTCTCAGGCAAGCTGCCCAGCATCCCAGCTGGCAAGCTGGCCAGCTTCAATGTTTCCAACAACAAACTCAACGGCTCAATCCCGGCGTCGCTATCCAAATTCCCCACCTCCTCATTCTCCGGAAACTTAGATCTCTGCGGCAGCCCACTTCCGGCGTGCAAACCATTTTTGCCGCCGCCCGCTCCGTCTCCCGAGTCCCCGCCCGTAATCCCAGTCAACAAGAAGTCCAAAAAGCTCTCCACAGCCGCCATTGTTGCTATCGCCGTGGGTTCCACTCTAGCCCTGTTCCTGCTCCTTCTGGTTCTCTTCCTCTGCCTCCGGAAACGGCGGCGTCAGCAGCCGGCGAAGCCTCCGAAGCCACCTGTAATCACACGGTCGGTGGCGGCGGCGGAGGCTGGAACATCATCATCGAAAGACGACATCACGGGAGGGTCCACCGAGGCGGAGAGAAATAAGCTTGTGTTCTTCGACGGCGGAGTTTACAGCTTCGATTTGGAGGACTTATTAAGAGCGTCGGCGGAGGTTCTGGGGAAGGGGAGCGTGGGGACGTCGTACAAGGCGGTGCTGGAAGAAGGGACGACGGTGGTGGTGAAGCGGCTGAAGGACGTGGTGGTTACGAAGAGAGAGTTCGAGATGACAATGGAGGTTCTGGGGAAGATTAAGCACGACAATGTGGTGCCGCTGCGCGCGTTTTACTTCTCGAAAGACGAGAAATTGCTCGTCTACGACTATATGTCCGCCGGCAGCTTGTCTGCACTTCTCCACGGTGCGATTTCGTTTCCCATTTTCCTCTTGATTTTTCCATTTTTTAATTAAACAAATTAATGCTGATTATTTTTCGATTTAATTAGTTTAATCTGAGAAAATAAATGCAGTGCTCCTAGGTATAATTTCATAGGAAATTAGCTTTGTTTTGTTTTTTTTTTTTTTTTTTTTTTTTTTTTTAATTTATGAAATTTTCCATTCTTAGTGTGCAAGCTACGCATAAATGTTTTTGTCTTTCCTTTTCAGAGCAAAAAAGAAAGAAAAGGAAAATAAAAACTTGGGGATAAAAGGAAAAATATGAACTGGTCGTCATGATTCACCATGGTGGTCGGTGGTCGGTGGTCGCCGGCATCATTTCACTTTTTCTTTTATTTTCTGTGCAGAGGCTTTTACTTTCTTTTTTGAAAAAGGTAAAAGATACTCAACAAAATTAAAAAAATAAACGAAATTAAACAATCATTTCATTAAAATTATGAATAATTTGGTGCTGATGTAGGTTAGATGAGTCAGTTTAGTTATGCGAGTCTTAGATTAAGCTTAGATTAAGAGAAAACTGACTTATATCCGGCACGTTATTAATTTAAAATATTATTACAGTGCTTCATTGATTGGGTTAAAATACCGTTACGGTTAAGCAGGTAACTAGAGAATTTTAGAATGTAGCTTTCTTTAATAAGAAAACAGATAATAATATGGCGGCCTAAACAAAAAGATTTTGATTTGATTGCAGGGAGTAGAGGGTCGGGCCGAACGCCACTTGACTGGGACAACCGCATGAAAATAGCGCTAAGCGCGGCGAGAGGAATAGCGCGCCTCCACGTAGGCAAGGTGATCCACGGCAACATTAAATCATCCAACATCCTGCTCCGGCCCGACAACGACGCCTCCGTTTCGGACTTCGGGCTCAACCCGCTCTTCGGAACCTCCACGCCGCCGAACCGGGTGGCGGGATACCGCGCGCCGGAGGTGGTGGAGACCCGAAAGGTCACGTTCAAATCCGACGTGTACAGTTTTGGCGTGTTGCTGCTGGAGCTGTTGACTGGGAAAGCGCCCAATCAGGCGTCCCTTGGGGAGGAGGGAATTGACCTCCCGCGGTGGGTGCAGTCGGTGGTCCGGGAGGAGTGGACGGCGGAGGTGTTCGACGTGGAGCTAATGAGGTTCCACAACATTGAGGAGGAGATGGTGCAGCTTTTACAAATCGCCATGGCGTGCGTGTCCACCGTACCCGATCAAAGACCCGCAATACAGGAGGTGGTCCGCATGATCGAAGATATGAACCGAGCTGAGACAGATGACGGTTTAAGACAGTCGTCCGATGATCCATCGAAAGGATCCGACGGTCATACTCCTGCCGCTGAGTCGAGGACCCCACCCAGCGTCACACCCACGCCTTAGAAAATAATCTCAATTTAAACAAAGAAAAAAAAGGAAGAAAAAATTGTAAAGGACAGAAAATCGAAGCACAAAAGGGAATGCGAAAATACGGTTTGCTGCACCAACTATAATAATACACTTTGTTGAAAATTTATTTTATAAGTTTTCAGCCAATTGTATTATTATGTTTGGATTATTGAACTGTATTTTCAACACGGTAAAAAATTTCTCGACAAAAGACTATGTGGGTAATTTGTTGTGGGTCCAATATCTGTTTTTTATTTTTATTTTTTGTAATTTTATTTTTAAAAATCTGCCAATGATTTTTACAATTGGGATGTGGGAGGAAGGGTTTGAATTGTTCATGAAGGTTTTGGGGGGGGGGGGGGGGGGGATGGTTTAGGGTTTACTGGAGGATTTCCATGAGCTGATTGGAATTGATTAATTTTAGTTTTATAGATTCCAGAATTTCCCATCTCTTACACATGGCTCTTGTTAGTTTTATGTGTACTTTCTTGTTGTCTCTTTTTGATTTTATTGCAATCCAGCTCCTGCAGCCAACTGGGTTCTTGAAAAATTCTCCTAAAAATGCTTATTAAATTCTTGCGCATTACTCAAAACAACATAAAAGGACAATATATTTAGTTTCAAATTGCTTACAAGGAGCTATTCTTCTTTTCTTGGTATCGTCAAACTTAGAGCTGTTAATTATCTTTATTGTGATTCACAAATTCTCTCTAAAAAAAAATTAATTTTAAACTTTCTCAAGTGACCTATGTGTCAATCAAATCGATGGTATGATAACAAATAACATAATCTTGATGAATTGGTAAACTGTAAAAATATCCTAAACATGACTTTTATAGAGTAAATTAAATAATGTGTCGTTACAGAAAGATGACTAACTTCTTACATGTAAAAGGTCAAGTAGTGTATGTAAAAAGAAAAGAAATTTGTATAGGTCATAATGAATGTATTTTAATTCAATAACGCATTGTTATGTGAAAAGAGTTAAAAAACACATTATCGAGCATTATAGATTTTGAATAACATTACAACATTGTACCCATCTTACATAAGTGCTGATTAAGGAAAGTGCTCCATGATTGTATAATTACTTAAAAATATTGTTACAGTTACATCCTAGCATGTATAAAAGAACTAGACTTAGCTGCTGCAAATTCAGGAGTAGTTGCTGCTTACATTCAATCCTGGTTGGACACGTGTCCAAGTTTTAATTTTTTTAATCAAAATTCGAATACGTATCCAATGGAAATTGGATGTAAGCAGCATCGCAGTTAAATCCTATATAAAATGCGTACCAAATAACTAAAAATATTATCACAATAACAGAGATTACTTCCGTTCCCGACTAGGGTGTACCAAGTAATAATTAATGAAAGGAGCTCAATGATTGAAAATCAACCCCGTCAAGCGCGCGATCAGCGGTGTAGGAGGTACTTGGGTTGGTATGTGGGGATCACTGTCCACGTGACGAAGCATTTGTCGCTTTATCTTTGTTCTTCGGGTCCGGTGAAGGGATATGGTGGGGTGGGGAACAGCCTGGACGGCTTTCTCATTTTCCTTCTTTTTATTGTCTGAGTATCTGAGGAGCAGAAAAGAGTGAGTTTTGACCACTAGGGAAGATCTCAGCCGTTGATTCGCATGAGAGGCCCCACCTCTCTCATGCGTCAATCTTCATTCGTCCATTCCAGGGACACTGGGACCCAACTTTTTTCTTTAATCCTCTTTTCGTCTTTTTACATCTTCTTACAGATAGAGAAAATTTGCATTAATACCGAAATATGAATAGTACACCTCGTGTTTTTATATAGGTGGTGAGAAATTTTATTTTTTAAGTTATTAATTTTTTAATCACATCAATTGTGTCCTTAAGAGATTGTACTACTAAACTCATCCATAATCCATCCATTGATATATTATTTTAAAGATTCCTTAACTCCTAATCTTCTTTTATCAAATAAAATACGATGCTAAATTGCTAATTGCTCAACTTTTGAGAACTAAATATGGGTGTATTTTTTCTCACCATACTCTAATGGTAGTAATGCTCATCACTCTTATGACCAGAACCAATGAAGGCTCACTGAGGGCAACGCTCACACTCAAGTAATTTCGATCTTAAGTGGCAGTTATATTATTTAAAGAATATATTGTAAAGATGAAGAAGAAGAAGATCATGAAATAGAGAGAGAGAAAGTTGTCCTCCTGCCTCTCATGTATTATTTATCTTTTACTTTGCCACTTTTCCACTACTACACTGAAACTTTTTTTAACTTTAAAATTGTGATACATCATATACTATGGAATCATTCGCATCATTATTTTGGTTATAAGCCATACCATAATAAGTTTGGGGAATTGTTATTAACATTTTAAAATTTTCATTTTACACTCCTCACAAGTGTATTTTTCTTTCTAATTATAGAAAGTTTGGAGTGCCAAATGAGATTTTTGGAGTGTTAATAACAATTCCATAAGTTTGGTAGTATTGTTTTTGGGTTGCTCCCACTAAAAGGAAATTCCAACTCTGTCCCTGATCACTCTACTTATTATCAATGAATAAACTTAAATTTTGATATTTGTGACTATCGATATTGAAATTTAAATTAACTTAACATTAATAACTAATATGGTGAGCATCATATTACTTGAAGGGGTGAACAAAAATATACCCGCTAAATACAATTACCTAACTTAACCGTGAGAAAACTGCCTCCAAAACCTTGAATAAAATCCAGGTCTAGCATGGTGTTGAGAAACCGACGCACGTGCCTTCTTCTCAAAAGCCACATTTTTCATGGTTTTGATGGAGAGAGGATCCTCGCCGGATCCTCTTTGTGAGAGTTTTGGAAATCCTCGAATCATATTCGTTCATCGTATATTGTATGGTCAGTTTTCGTCAGGTACTATTTATAGTCAATTTTAAATAAAAAAATTTACAATAATTTTTGACCGCATGATGTACGATAAACAAGTGTGATTAGATAATTTCTGAAATCCTCATAAAGAGAATCGATGCTCACAAAGAGATCCGGCGAGGATCCTCATTTGTTTTGATACACCGAAAGTTGGACGCTAGCAGCTTGTGGTCGCACAAAAATTTGACTTTTTTCCTTCTATTTTTGTCTGCTTTTAATTAATCTTCAATTAAAATGGTGTTAATATTACTTTTTATTGCTAGAGGTTAATGTAACTAACTAATCAGAAGATTAAGTCATCTAAGTGATAATTAACTTGATAATCACATGCATTAATGCATAATATAAATGTGGATAGGTATGGGCAAATATCCATTGGTTATGGGTAACCGCGGTTACCCGTCCATTTAAATTAAACGGTTACGGTTATGAGTAACCGTTTAGATAAATAAATGGTTATGGGTATAATCGTTTACCTGCGAAATTTAAATGGGCGGTTATGGGTATTAACCGCGGTTATAAACGGGTAACCGTTTACCCATTTATTTTATATATTTAAAATTAACACAAACCATGTTCTTGATCCAATAATACTTAGCACCCAATAAATTAGCAAGGAATTCATCGGTCCTTCTCTCAATAACACTGCTACAGGAATGATGATTCTCATCATCAAGGAATTCGCCAAATTAATTTAAATTCTTTGCGGGTAACCATGAAATTGACAGAAATGTTTTGACAAAAATGTCTTCTAAACAATTTTTGTAACCCAATAATAGTTACCAAATATTATATTTACCTTCATTGGTAACAGTTAAAAATATCGTCTTTAAACTATTATTTCAATTATTGGAATGGTATAAGGACTTAAAAAATTAAAATACGGAAATGTATGATGAATGTACCTATAACAGTGTTTAATTGTTAAAAAAAAAGAAAATTATGACAATTTTTTTTTAATTTTCAAGTTGTTAAAAAATATGTAAATGGGTGAAAAAGGGGTAATGGTAAAAAAAAAAAAAAAAGATAAACGGGTTAAAAAGGGTAAATGGGTATTAAATGGTTACGGTTAAATGAGCATGCGGTTATGGGTATGGTTAACCGTTTATAAACGGTTATGGTATGGGTATAACCGTTTAGGCAATTACCCAACGGGTGAACGGTTATGCTGGTATGAGCATAAACGGTTATGGATAAATAACCACGGTTATCCGACCGTCATAACCGTTGCCCATCCCTAAATGTGGACCATCTGTGCTAATGTTTTTGGAGTTCCTTCTGGGACATGACATTGACTTACCACCTTTAAGTATTATATGCTTGTGTTATTGTGGGTGAAGTTAAATAAGATGGTTTAAGACATGACACCTTTCTTAGTACTTTGCTTAATTCCAATTAATTGCGAAGGTTGCAGTGAGGGAGTGTACCAACTACCAATTGTCTAGCAAGATATGACCCAACTCTTGTTTCATTTCCCCTTGGATTCTCATTCATCTCAACACTTCGAAAATATCTTGCATGCATACAAGTATCCATCTCGTCAAAATGAGTTTCTCGCATATTTGCTATAACATCCGACAGACACGTGAGTTTATGACGTGACACACATGTTTTATAATAAGTCTTTTTTCTTGACTTGATTTTTGTTTGGTCTTTAGAATTATATTGAATTGGATAGTTCACTATATTCGAGCTATATTGATGGTAGGAAAATGATTTTTCATTTGACAATATTAAAAGGATGGATAAGCTTCATTAACGAGTAATTCCTTTATACACCTTAAACACTGTAATGCTCCACAGTCCACATTGCAAGTAATACATGGTTAACCTAATTACATAAAATCCATATTTAAAGAAACCTTAATTCTGTTGGACTGGACAGTTTACCGAACTAAAACTTCACCAGTTGGCAATATTTGACTTCGGTGATTATTTCCATTTTAAGGTTTTGGCGGGTACAGAAAGCTACCCGCAAGCGAGTGTGCATGTGATTGGTACTTTATTTTTGTTAGGTGATATGGCTAAATTATTCGGCATGGAATTCAAATTTGAATGCAAAGTTGATAAACTGCATTTACCATATCTTTGACAATACATTGTTATATTCTGAATTATACATGAAAAGAGAGATCCGAATTTAGATACCAAGGACCAACACACTGCATTTATCAATTGACTTAACTCGCATATACAATCGATACCTTATTAGATAGTAAATAGAAAGAAAACCAATTGTTTACATATGTTTGCTCATCAAGCAAAGGGAATGTAGCAATTAAATATAGAAGATAAGTGGGATGGCAATTTCTGACTGACGATTGCCTACCTACAACATCATATATATACTTACAGTTTCTTGCCTTCAAAGTTATATTTTGAAGTTACTGTTGTAACTTGTAAAAATTTAAATTTGGGCTGTAAACGACGAAATTCAAATGAATAATCATCTTAACAGTTGAATGTAACATCAAAGTGTACCTATTTTTGTCCACCTACAACATCAGATTGATGAACTATGAATGATATGCATATTTAGGTCATCTAGCAAGAAACAAAAATCTTCAATTTATTCGAGGTTGTGTCAAGTCATATCCAACTCCACCAACCAAATTGAATAGCAAATTTTGATAGAGGAAAATTTGGAGAGCGGAAAATCAAATACAGAAGCTCAAACGCGACAAAAAAATGTTCTTAATCATTTCAATTATACGTCATTGATCTTGTTCATGTACTTGATGAAGTAAATAGTGAAACAACTTTGATCTGATTGAAACGATAGCATGGCATCTTACCCATGTCCCCACGTGAAACAAGGTGCTAGTGACTGAGAGAAAGCACATGTTTTCCCCCTAAAAAAGAAATTAGGCTTGGAAAAGGAAATTCAAATACCTAAGCTCAGATGTAGTGTTGAATGCGTTTAATCACTTGATCCTTGGGCTACGCATCCTTGATCATCTTCATGTACTTGACGAAGTAAATAGTGAAATGTGTTTTATTTGTTTGAAAAGAAGCATAACTTGTACCCATTTAATCCACATGTTTTTCCACATTCATCGAGTTTTAGAGAGATCAGTCAAACCCGTGAAAAGGAAATTAATCAACTGCTCGATTCTTGCTTTGCTCTTCGGTTGTATTTTCGGCCCCATTATTTGAAAATAGTTACGTAAAAAGCAAGTATCGAAAGGTTCCTACTAGATATCACACAATCTGCGTCACACCCAACTCATCACATTTTTTATTGACTTGTGGGTCTTATTGCTTCAACAATTCAAGCATTTGATCAGTTTTTGGTAGAGCTCTCGGTGCCAAATAAAAGGACTTGTTGGTGGTCTACAGTCAAACTCCAACTTGAAAGAGACAATCAATAAATACGATGACGGGATGGTCTATCGGCACATGGATTTCACTTGGTTGGAGGAAGTCTCAAGTTTAATTTACACGGATGCAAAACGTGATTTTTTATTTTTTATTTTTTATTATTTTATATATATATATATATATATATATATATAGGGTGAATTGCTAATTTAGTTCATGAACTATTACCTAAATGAAAATTAGGTCCTTAAACTATTTTTTTTCTTTAGAAAATCAGTCGTTGAATTATAAAAATCTGCCAATTACATCCCTAATCTTAGATTCGAAGCTAATATATCCAATTTTCCATCAATTGAAATTATGTTACTTGTATGTGGTACACATTGAAGGGTAAATCGGTAATTTTACATTAAAAAAATAGTGTATGGAGTTGACTTCGGAGGGTAAATTAGATGTTAGATTCGCAACCTATATGAAATGTTAAGAGTTTATAAGCGAGAAAATGACAGTATTACACCCTACAAGTCACAGATGCAATGCTTCTGAACAAATTGTTCAGTAAGTATTTACAGATCCCACCCGGAAAGCAGCAATATTAATGCCGAATGAGTATGATTTAAAGGAAAACATCAGCTAAAAGACGTTTCCATTCGCAACAATGCCAATGTCGTGTAGATTTTTGCGGTTTCAGGGTGTGATTTGTCACCAGCAACAAACACGTTAAGTAGTTCTCCGCTTTGAATCCAGCCGAATCCCGGAACTTTTCGCAAGCCCCCTTCTTTCATCAACTGCCTCCCCTTTTGCACCTCATCCCATCTTCCAGCAGCTGCATATGTATTGGACGTTGCTACAGAGTTACAAGAATTGTCATGGTTGTAATTTTGGTATTTGATTGGATAAAAGTATTTCGATCTTATTGTGTTCTCTACAAGCAGAAACTTGTGATCCCAATATCTGTGCATCGGGATTGTAAGGCATCGTGCAAATGAGCCTAAAAGCTTCATCCAGATCTCCACACCGTGAAAGAAGACTAACCATACAGCCATAATGATCTATACGTACTGGGATTTATATTGTGATTGGATACCATATCAACGAAAAGCTCCAACCCTTCACTCACCATCATGGCATGGCCACGTAATAACGCATTGATAAAGGTTGTCGCGTTTCAAATCTTCTTCCTTTATGCGCTGAGATGGTGCAAGAGCTTCCACAGCTTGATCGTATAATGCACAACCAGAAATCATTGCATTGTAGAGTAGATGGGTAACTCCTTGTCTGGAATCATATCGAACACCCTCTTCGCTTGACCTATATTACCATATTTAGCATACATATCTACTAAAGAGGTTGTGAATGGAATTGGCAAGTGGAGGGAGTGCCGTATCAAATATCCATGGAAGACTTCCATTCTGCAATGATGCCATGTTTATGCAAGCTAAGAGTGCTCCAATGATGCTCACAACGTTGGGTTTAATTAACTCCAGATTCTTGCATCTGCTGGAATTTCAGAATCGCTTCATAGCCAAAACCACTCCTAGCAAGACCCGAGATCAGGGTAGTCCAAGTGACAAGGTTAGGTTGGACTCCAAGGGACTGCATTTGCAAAAACATATCTTTAGTCTCATTGACCTGGCCATTATTCAGAAACCCTAAAATTGGAGAGTTCCATGACATCACATTGGCGGCACACTTTCTTTCTAATCTGATGGAACAAATTTAAGGCCTCACCGCTGTGACCCAATTCTGCCAATGTAGGCTGCATTGTGTTCCACAGAATAAGATCTCTTGTTATCGAAGAGTTCAAAATTCGTCTTACACAACCGATTTTCTCACGTTTGCCATACATATCTACAATGATACTTACGAACAAAGTTGTATGGGGAGTAGCCCAACCTCTTATAAGTCGTGGAGCATGTGCGACTGTTTGGCTTCATACGTTGCACAATCTGCTCTGATACCTTGAAGAAAGTTGAGGTTTCACCATAAGACCAATTGGCTATGTGGGGAGTAGTCCAACCTCTTATAAGCTTATGCAAGGTCCTTCCTCCCATCAATGTGGGACTCATTCTCAACACGTTCCCTCACGTGTGGCGAATTTCAAGCCTAACACTTGGACAACACAACGGGGTGACGTAGAATGCGTGTGGCCGTTTGGCTTCACATGTAGGACAACCTGCTCTGATACCATGAAAAAAGTTGAGGTTGCACCATAAAACCAATTGGCAATATAAGGAGTAACCCCAACATTTTATAAACTCATGCAAGGTCTCTCCTCCCATTAATGTGGGATTCGTTCTCAACACATTATACAATAGCAATGTCCCACCTTAGCCAATTTCAAATTGCACACGTATCTGTAAAAGCAGACGTTAAGGTTGCAACAGCCGCGGAGTCAAACCTTAAGCTTTTGGGTCGCATTAGACGGCACGCATTCAGTGCTTTGTCGCCCTCCCCATTTTGCACATACCCAGATATGAGCACATTCCATGTGACCACATCTTTCTCAAGCATCTTATTAGAAACCGATTCAGCATCCTCAATCAAACCAACCTTGGAATAAAAATCCTTAAGAGGACTCCCGAAATTCGTTGTCAGTTATAGTCCACATATCACCGCAATTGCATGACCTTGCTTGAAGCAGATGAAGCAAAGGAGCAGGATATGGTTGGCCGTTATCGCCACGGAAAGCGGGAAGGGTATTCTCGTCAATACGAAAATTGATTTTGTTTGGGTCAGAAGTACCAATTTGGGCCTTAGATTAAAACCTGGGCTACAAGCATGAAGATCTACGCTACTGATCCTTTTTTTTTATTTTTTTTTATTTTAATTTCCTTTTTCGTTTTTTTATTTGCATTTTTTTCCTTGTCATACACCAAACTCGTCTTTCCGTTCCACAAAATGTAATTTTTGGTGCAAAATAAATTATAATTCAAGTTTAACCACTCTAAAAACAACAATATAAAACCTAAACTAAAGAATTTAAATCTAAACAAATAAGTTCAAATACTTGTACAATTATACACTAGACTCACCTCTAACTGTGGCTTCAAGGTTGGAGACCCCCAGCTGCTCGCAGTAGGTGGCTAGTGGGACGCGCTCTAAAATCAACTCACACATACTCCTCAGTCCACCCACAGTCCTCCACCAAGATAATATATTAGAATTTCTCATGGATTGTAATTTTGTTTTGAATTGTTGCATTGGAAACTGCTTGATGCCGAAAATTGGGGCCACATTGAAGCACATTCAATCATGGAAATCGATTATCTTCCACAATTAAACAAAATTTTTTTTGATCATATTGGCGGCGTGCTTGAATAGTTTTTCTTTGGTTGATCATATGCAATGTGCTTTTCACTTGAAAATGATTTCCACCCTTAGTTTTTTTCACAAAAGTATTCTAAAATGCTCTTATTTACAGGAAAGAGGGATTCGAAGTTGGGCGCAATGAGGATGACGCGGGTCAATGCCTTGGTCAACTGACTTAGCCCATGAATGCAAATGCTTCACATTATTAATTTGTCCGTATGTGCTGAATAAAATATTTATGGATTATTGCAAGAGGGGTTGTAGTAGTAGGAGTGATCATGCATGGAGGCCTTCAACTTGCTTGTGATTTTTCGAGAATCAGCGACTGGGATTCTTTGATCTTCAAGCAAACAATAGTTGCGCGATTTAGGACCATCAACAATCATACTGTGAAATAATGGACACAACGGAGGCGGCAGCAAGAATTGCTATGATAGTACTAATGGTCATATAATATTTTTTTTGGTGAAATGGTCACATAATTCACTTGCAATAAAATGGCCATGCCGCCTATCGTTTGCGCTGCCAAAGTCCCTTGGGAGCGTCGCGGACCACAACACATTTTCGTACTCACACAGCTAGTTTATTCTTGTGTATGCATTGTTCATTCTTTATACATGACTTTAATACTTTTTCATTCCTCGATTGAAAAATTGCATAGTTTGATGAAATTTAGGAATTGAAAGGGAAATCTAGAACTTTCAAGGTGACCCTTTTGAGCAGGAACAGGTGGGTCGCCGAAGGGGTTAAAAATCATTACTTTGGAGATGATGAGGAGCCCCCTCGTATTAAAATGTACTACAACATTGCTACTTTCCGAATGTGTACTTATGTTTCACTTTGGTCATCAATTTTTTTTTTTAAAATTTATAATCCTTCAGTTGTGTCACATGTCAAACAAAAGAAGTGTGACAAAATGATTAAAGTAAGCACGTGAGACGTAATTAAAGGACCCAATTAAAACAGGAGTATAATTCATGGAGAATTGCCCTAATTGAGTATATCAACCCATAAACTAGATATTTTACAACTTGTGGTGATGCATATACCAGCATGATGAAGGTTTTCTTTTCTTTTCTTTTTTCTTTCTCTCTAAGAAAAGGAATTCAAGAATACTTTTTGTTGAATCTTAAGACAATAATAGGTCAACAAAGTATAATATATATTTAAGATATATGTTCCAAATTCGTGTCTTCATTAACACTCTAACTGTGCCTTCTTTTGAGTATTAATATGTAGTTCATATCTTTTCATAAGAGGCCGACCAAAGTGATTCTAATTCCATACTCCACTCTACTCTCATGCTTATTCAGATTCTATGTCCACTCAGTTCTTAATATTTTTGGTCAAGACTCCAATTTCATCCAATTCTAAGTAAAGATAAGTACCATTCTTCCAGTAGAAAGAAAAATGAGGATTTCATTTTTTGACCAATTAAATCCTAATTAAGATGGTTTTAATATCTAGTTAGGAAATTCTTACGAAGGCTTGGAAAGGTATAATTCTTTAATTTACAAATACACTCGTTTAAAAAAACAAAAATTCATACAAATAATATTCTATTTTAAACTAATACAAGGGGAAGAAATAGGGATTCAAACTCAAATACATAAAGGAGCAAACATCCGCTCTAGCTAATGTCCACACTCACATCCGAAACATTCACTCTTACATCCACTCTCTTCTTCTCTCTTCTTTTGTATTTGTTTGCTTTTGTTTTAGGACCAAGAAAAAAATTGTTCTCGTTCTTGAAGTAGTACTTTGTTATTGTACAATATAAAAACAGACTGAGAGAGCGCACAACCTTTTGGTGGAGATAAGAATAATAAAGTATATATCCAACTGTAATTCAAATAATCTTCTGATCAACAGCTAGATTGCAATTAATCATCAACAAAATATGAAGTTCTGATGCCAAATCGTGGAATCTATAAATCTTAAGTGAATTAGAGAATTTAGTATAACAATCCGTCTTTCTCATCGACAATTTTTAGTTGATGATTCTCGTTGGCAAGCTTACAGCCCATAAATGTGGCTTTCATTTGCCTTTCCTCAAAGTTAATTACAGGACAAAGAATATTTCATATAATGCTTCTTAAAGCTTTTCAATATCCGCACCCTTTTCTTATAATTTCGGCCTTCAATTGGAAACCAGTTGCAACAACTTTGATTTTATAATATATCTTTATATATATAATCAGTTCCTGCTGAAAGTAGATTTAGATAATCAATTATTGGATAGAATGGAATATAATCTGACAATTTCGTATTCCTGTTCAAAGCTTAATTACTGGTTATACTGAGGACTGAGATTGATCTCCAAGACTCCTTGTGGCACATTTTAAAGCACATACTAAATCAGGTGGACTTTATATAGTAACTAGCTGGTATATAATAATTTGCTGTGTGCATGTGCATATATATGTATATATGTATATATATATATATATATATATATATATATAGTACATAAATCTTTCACCTTTCAGTTTGCATTTAGATAATTTTCATATAAATTAGAATCAAACTCAAATTGTCCCGTCACGGTAGAAGACCTAACTAGCTGATGTAATAACTCGTATTCCTTTCTTGAACATATTATCTATACACGCATTATATCATGTCCTGTATGGTATGTACTATGTAGTGTGACATTTCCTGGCATAAATGTTTTAGAAGTTAATACGAATGGAATCAAAGAAACACCTTTCGGGACATTTAAATCCTTAACATGAATTATCATCATATATACAGCATCTGAGAGAGGCTTTTAAGTATGCATGCGCACAGAGCATAGGAAAAGTTCAGCCTTGGAGTTGGTAGGAATTTCTGTGAAAAAAATAGTGGTCCTTAACTAGTAACAACTAGGGTTTTGTTTTTTCACAGAAAAGTTATTTCCAAAGGCTAGTGAAAAATATAAGATAGGCTATTTGTGGGATCAACCTTTTTTGCTCATGTGAAACCCATTAAAGAACCGGTATATATACCAACTATATATTATCTATAATTGAAGAGATTTTAAAGATGATAGAGGAATTAAGAATTAATGTTAAAGAAATTTTAAACAAGTTTAGTAAAAATCAATTTCTTCATTAGGAGATAATAATAGCCCTTGATCAGTAAGATTATGCATGCATAGAGAAAACGTTGCCCGGCCCGCACCTTTCCAACTACATATTTATTTATAATCTATGTAGTTGTAAGTACAATCATAATGGACAATTTAAGAGAGTTTTTTTCTTACAACCGAAGTAAAATTTTAGTGACGTTATTCGTTTAACAAATACTTATTATGTGCATAAAAATAAACCGCTCGTCTGATGGATGTTTACTATATGATAGATTGTGAATAAGACATGAGACCAATTGAAGAGTCTCATCAGTTTCTGAGATTTAGTCTAACTTCAACCCAGATATCAACCAATTTCAAGCTACAAGTTGCGCTGTAGGGTATGCAGACAACTTAACAACTTACAACAGAGACTACGAAAACCCAAAGCATTACATGGATTTCAGCAAAGGGCCAATTGGGGCAGTGCTTTACCACCTCGGTTTCTGTATCCTACACAATAGGGTAATGCAATGCAATTTTAATCGTAAAACGGGAAAGAAAAAGAGAATGGGGGAATATTCCTTTATTTTTGCGCCAGACAAAAGGGATATTCAGAGGAGACGATATGGGGGAATATCATGACAGGTGTTACCAGGAGAATCTCTTTCTTTTCCTTTTTTTTTTCTTTCCTTTCATTTGTTTTGCTTTTCTTTGGAAAACCCTAAACAAAAACAAAACAAAGAAATTAACAGAGCGAGAGAGATAGAATCTGCAGAAAAGGTTAGGCTTGGAGGCTTGTACAAGAAGACTGATTTTAGAAAGCGACCAACCATCATTATTTGCACCTCTCTATCTATCTTTGTCTTTGTAACAGATAAAAGAGAATTCGATGCAATGCTCTATTAAGTCCTCTCTCTCTCTCTCTCTCTCTCTCCCTCTCTCTCTCTCCCCAACCTTGATCATTTTATAGTGGAAAAGGTATCTGCCTCTCTTACTGCTAGATTAGGTCTTTGACTGATAATTCATGGACCTGCATTTGGACTGACCATTTTTCGTTTTTTAAGTTGCATGCCAAGCCATGCAGCAACCAGATTATTGATAATAAAAAAGCTAATTTAAGAGTATACAAGTTGATATGATGGATTGAAGAAAGCCTAGAAAGGGCATGCATTATATGCAGTATCAATACTGATAAAAGCTTGTTGTGACCTGTGAGGTGGAACGACTCAGTCAGTATGTAATTTTTTTTTTTTATTAATTAGAAACTTAGCTAGATTACTCTTATGAAATAACATACATACATACATACATACACACACACACACACACACACATATATATATATATTAGTATTCTTTATTGGTATGCGTCATGATGAATAAAGTGTTATTCACACACTCATTTTTACCTCTCACACTCTTTTATTAATTTTTGTTCATTGATCTTGTTCAATTATTTCGTTTCGACGGTCGAAAATTGAGAGGGTGTGTGAAAGGTATAAATGAATTTATGGATAACATCACCCAATGATGTACAATGCATTAATCTTGAGGGTTTAGTGGTTTCTCTCCGTTTTCCACTCGTACTTAAAAGGTTTGAATACCCTTTTTTCACAAGTTGTAATCCATTATCAGCGGTTGAGTGATAATTTTTTTTCAGACATCCTTATATTAAAACATATACACAGTCGAATTAAGAATTTAAAATTTAGTGTGCAGATACAATAATATTCTAAAGTACTGTAGAATTTTGCTAATTAAAATAGCTAGTAATTGGAGTCCTTACATATCCATTCATGTGATTGCCTGTGTCAAAGTTACAAGCTCCATATATATCAAGGGGGTTACTTCTAGATCTTATCCAATTATTTTATATAATTTTGTGCTACAGCCCTCAAATATATTTTTGTTGGTACCAATATCCCTTAAATATATATTCATTTCATTCAAAGGCGAATCGGGATTAATTGTTATGGAGGTTCAGAACCCTAAAAAATTCCCCTAATTTTTATAAGAATCTTCTTACCTTCCAACCCACTTCATTAAAGTGAGTAGCAGAAGAAGATTCTCATCTCTTAGAGGCTCCTTTATTATTCTTTTGGAGTGGTAATGGTTTTCCAATTCCCTTTAAGCTTTGTGGGTTTTGTTCCCTTAATTTAGAGACGTAGAATTGGAACGAAGATATTCCTTTTCCTCAGAGGCAAAATATTATATTCTTTTAACATGAATGTTTCATCTTTTTATTAGATATTCCCCTCCCCTCTCTCTCTATCTCTCTCTCTCTCTCTCTCTCTCTCTCTCTCTGTGTGAATGCACTCAATTCACGGCAATTATGCAACTTTTGAAACCAAAAAGAAAGTTGCATGCAATTGCAGCATGGTGCATGGAATGTTGATACTAATCTCATTTGAATATGTCCTCTTTTTACTCCTCTTTCGATCTTTACTCATGCAGCTCATATTTCAATTCGGTGGTAAAAACAATAATATATATGGATCATGGATGTGGATGATATATAGTATATGCTAGCGCTCCTCTCCCAAGACCTTTTTTCTTCATTCTTTCATTTTTAATATTTAATGATCATAGAATCATGAATACATAAAATTATTGAGGTAATGCTAGAGAGTCTAAATTTATAGACAAAATGTTAAAAACTAAACGGCATGAAAGTAGAAGATTGATTTATTACTTAAGCGTTGACAAACGTACTCATTCATATTGGTGACACATAATTTAATTTCTAAATTTTGTCTCAAAATTTAGTTTCTCTACCATTACTTTTTTACGTAAATGATAGAATACTTGGTAAGCTACCCTCTAAAGTACGAGAACTTTTTCATTGTGACCGGAACGCGGGTGGTACACCACGTGTTTGTATATAAGTGGTGGGAAACTTTATTTTTCAGGTTATTAAGTTTTTAACACACATATTCCATCATTTATGTTGTAACACGTGATGTACCACTATGTGTTCCAGTTACCTTAGAAAATCTCTCCTGAAGTACTACTTGGCCGTACGCGTGTCCAACATCTCCAATCTTCTGCTGCTTTGAAATTTGGTGTGGTGTGAGAGCTTTTCCCTGGCTAGACTTTCGATGCGATACCTGATACGTACATCACAACCATGGAATCCTACATTCTTTTTGACCCTTTAATTGTGGATTTGCTAGGTTATTTTTTCGTAACATTTGCTAACTATGTTCTTTCATCACATTTCTTACAACAATGTGTATAAAATAAACTTTCTCCAAATAGTGGCACTCCTAAACATATCTATATCATGCACATTTGATTTATTTGAGGTTGATTTGTCAATTCTATTGTGTCATTTAAGAGTTATCTTATATTGAAAAGGACAATTTTGCCTTACTAGTTTAAATAATCGCGAACCTCTCTCTAAATTATTAATTAATTTTAGGTTGAATGCTCATGTTCTAATAGTATATAGTTATTAGAATTAGAGTATTCAACCGATTCTAATTTTTTAAGCCCTAATGCAAGGTAATTCTTCAATTTGCAGTAGATACCTAGATTTG
The DNA here is from genome assembly GCF_963583255.1 of Pyrus communis. Lineage (NCBI taxonomy): Eukaryota > Viridiplantae > Streptophyta > Magnoliopsida > Rosales > Rosaceae > Pyrus > Pyrus communis. The sequence goes on along the minus strand of NC_084803.1, from coordinate 11,592,249 downwards.
AACCATTCCATTCCATGGTCAGCATGTCACATATCACAATGGAAACGAAGAACTAATTTTTGTAGGATAAGTTTGAATATTAATACACGTACAAGGTTTAATATATATATATCTTAGTTTTGGTTGAGTAGAGAATAATAATTTCATAGCAGAGTACGATTCGAAGGACCAAACAAAAGTAAGGGAAATAATTACTAAAAAGGAGAAAGGGTGAAAAAATCTTAGAGCAGTGGTAGTAAGAAGAATCATCTTTTATTTTCGTGAATTTGAAATCGTACAGACTAGAGAGAGAGAGAGAGAGAGTATCAAGTCACTTAGCATATGACCCTGTACCGTCAGACACCTTGATTCCTTCTTCCACACCCACAGGCAAAGACCAGTAGAGAGAGAGAGAGAGAGAGAGAAGACTCATTTTTTAGCTTTTCTTCATTTGCCTTTGTTCTTTGCAAGAAGTTACCATCCCTCTTTATCCCCCTCTCTGCTTTATTTTTCTTTTCCTCTCCCTCTCTCTCTAAAATCTCTTCAACAAGAGCACTTTATTCCCTTGAACTCACCCTAAAAAGAAGACGATCCTACCACGATCCTCCTTGTGTTCAGAAACCAACACCCGCTCCCTTTATCTCTCTCTCTCTCTCTCTCTCTCTCTCTCTCTCTAACCTTGTTTTGAAAAACTTCTCCATCCTATCTAGAATTTTTAGAGAGAGCCAAAGACCTTCTTTTGCTCTTGTTTGTTCCCACATAATCCTATTCTTGTTTTTGCTTGAATATCAACATTTTCTTATAAAAACAGTGGTGATTTTTCTGATAAAATTATAACATTTAAGTCAAAATGGCATCGTCACCTTCGGAGCTGAGCCTGGACTACAAGCCCCACAGCTACTCCATGCTCCTCAAATCCTTTGGTGACCTGCAGGCGACTCACCTCCACGACCAGTCTCAGACTCAGAAGCTTGAAGAGTTCCTCTCCCGCCTCGAAGAAGAACGTCTCAAAATTGACGCTTTCAAGCGCGAGCTTCCTCTTTCCATGCAACTCCTCACCACTGGTATGCATCTAGCTAGATAGCTTTCCACCATTCGACTAGGTCTCAAGGTTCATGTTCTTTTAACTTCCTTCAAGTTTTAATTAATTTAATAGGTCTAGTTCCCATTCCCAACCCTTTTTCTTTATACCTTTTTCATTTATAGAAGGGAGAGCTATCCCAAAGTAGCCACTTACATAATATGAATATCCAACATATTTTCTAAAGAACTAAAGCAACCACAATTTGGCTCAAGGAAGTGATTTCTGCGCTCCCTTTGTCTCCTACTAAACTTCTCCCCTTAATTTTAATCTTAGGAATGAATAAAACACAAAAGAATCAATGGACAAAGACACTTGAAACTCAATTTACACCAAAAAAATAATAATACTAATTGGAGAATTGATTTTGTTTGTTTTTCTTTTTAAAGCTGTGGAGGCTTCAAGGCAGCAGCTACAGGCGTATAGAACAAACAATATTCAAGGCCAAAACAGGCCCGTGCTTGAAGAGTTCATACCCCTAAAGCATTCAAACTCTGAAGGCTCAGAAAAACCTACCAACGCTACTTCTGATAAGGCAAACTGGATGACCTCCGCCCAACTTTGGAGCCAAGCAACTGATCATAACCCTAATGCAACGTCTAAACCCCAATCCACCATAACAACCGGCCCTAAAGAAACCGATATCGGGTTCAGCGTCAGCCCCAAACTAGGGTTTGAAACCAAGCAGCACAGATCGTACGGTGGAGGAGCTTTCCTTCCGTTTTCAAAAGACCGCAGCCCTACTTTGCGGCCTCTTCCGGAACTCGCTCTCGCCTCTCCAGAAAACAATAAATCAGAGATAGTATTGGAGGACAAGACTAATCATCATGAGAATGGAAATATTAATTCATCATCAGCTGCTGGGAATTGTAATGAACAAGGTAAATTATTGGGAGCTGGTGGAATTAATAATAGCTCGGAGGGACAAAATGGACAAACAACAACTACAGCCGGCGCCGGCGCCACCACCACCACAACTCAAACCCATAGAAAGGCACGGAGGTGTTGGTCTCCGGACTTGCACCGCAGATTCGTCAATGCCCTTCAAATGCTTGGTGGTTCTCAAGGTAATCACCTAACCCTAGCTACCTGCTAATTAATAGCTCAATCATTATTTGTTATGATTTCTGGTCAATTTGAATCTTATTTACGTACGTACGTTTTGTTTGTTATGGTCAAATTTGCAGTGGCGACCCCAAAACAGATCAGAGAGCTGATGAAGGTTGACGGTTTGACCAATGATGAAGTTAAAAGTCATCTGCAGGTACAAAATATGTCCAATTATGTCTTGCTCTTTTCCTGATCCCTGCAGGCAAAGATGCAGGCACGAGAAACCTATGCCTACCCTTTGTCCTATTCACGAGTATATTGCCGGTTCAATTGAACTTGGACTATGCCGTCGATTTTTCTAATGAACTTTTATTTAGGTAGATTTTGTTATGATCTACTACAAACAACCAATTTTCGCCCTTCAGTCATATTTTCTGGCAGTTCAGATAACTTTTTGTTACAAATGTCGCATTTCAATAAATAAAAAGTAACAAACGATCATAAGAAGAAAACACTTAATGATGATATCTTCTGTTTTTCTCTTAATTTTTTTTTATTCTATTTAAACACCACCACCCATCTAATTTCACCTCACTAATGAAGTTTACTTTTGTTTTAGTTTTTAATTGTGTTAAAAGACAAAAGAGGACAATTACTTGAACTTGAGATACAATGCCATCTACACCCTAAAAACCCTAATCTTTTCTCAAACAAAAAGAACTTGTACCATTCATCTTGTATCGTGAAAGAAGAGGTGTGGCTTTTATTTTTCTCTTGAGTTTTAAGAAGCAGGAGAGCGCAATAGATAGTTGACATGTTTGTAAAAAAAAAAAAAAAAAAAAAAAAAAAAGAATTGAGCAGGACATTTTTTTCTCAACGTTTTTGACAAATCAATTTGGGGAAGAACATCAATTTAGTTTTATAGGTTTTGCCGCGATATACTCGTATCTTAATTAATTACCATATCCTTTTTTCTCTGTTTTCTTTCTTAATTGTTAATTTTGTTATATTATTGTGAAAATTACAGAAGTACAGGCTCCACACAAGGCGACCGAGCCCAAGCCCCCAAGCAGGCGGAGGACCAACGCCACAGCTAGTAGTGTTAGGCGGCATCTGGGTGCAGCCGGAGTACGCCACTGCAGCCCACAACGGTTCTGCGGCTCTTTACAGCCCGCACCCGGGCTCCCATGCACCACCGCACTACTGCGCCACCCCAATGCCGCAAGACTTCTACGCCACGCCGCAGCAGCAGCAGCAGCTGCACCACCACACTCTCCAACACCAGCTCCACGTGTACCGGACGTCCACCGTCTCCCAAACCCAGAGCTCCCCGGAATCCGACGGCCGTGGGGCCGGAGACAGGTCAGGGAGCATTGAGGACGGAAAGTCGGAGAGCGGCAGCTGGAAGGGGACTGAGAGTGGTGATCATGTTCATATGAACGGTGGAGATCAGAGAAACGGAGGGTTGACTGCACGGCGGTCGGAAGACGGTGAGGACAGTAACGGAAGTCAGATCACGCTCAAGTTCTAACCTTTTGATGACACGAGGTTACTTAATTAATCATAGGGTAATTAGAGAAAGATTAGGGCTACCCATTTGTATGTTATATGCGCTAATCATGTTTAATTTCTAATATTTATCGTTATTTATGATGTGATAGATGTGCCCATCGGATTAGGGTTAGAGAGTATAGATGGGTAAAAAGGTCATAACGGGAAAAGTGAGTGTTTGTTTTATTTTCCCCTTTTCCTTTTTCTTTTGTAGATTGGATTCTATTGAAGGAATAATTCACATCTATCTCTATTCACTCTTTTTATATTCCTACTACCTCGTAAAAATTTTCCACATGAATTATATAGAACAAGGGGGTCCTTGAAATAATAATTCAAAGAAATTCAAAATATAAATAGACAAATTGGGGGTGTATTCAAATCCCTTGAAATCTCATATCGAGGTGTGAGATTTGTAGATGCTTAAAATACATTACGAAATCTTTCTAATTTCCTCTAATTCCTCATTTTTTTCAAATTTTTTCAAATCAAATTCTAATTGAATACACCTGGAATGTTATAAATTTCTTTAAAATCTTGATTGAATACCCATTAAATTTCAGAGAATCACTTAAAATCTTAATTGAATACACTTAGATTCATTAGAAGAATTAAATTCCCTTAAAATTTCAATTGAATACACCCCCTTAATAACTATAAAATGAGGATTGACACGTTTTAAACGACTTTGGTTTTAGAACATAATGTAATAAATAATACATGGGGTAAATCAGAATAAGGTACTAAGTTTAGGGTTCAAAATATTCCCAAATAACCAACCATAAAGAATATTGTCATGCTAAAATCAAATTGGACCATGCATGAAATAGAAGGATTAACTTATTGCTCCAAATAACCAAACCATGTTTTGTGGTGGTGTTGTAACCCACGAAGAAACTAGAAAGAAGAGGCACCGAAAGTGCCTGCCTGGCTCCGACTTCTTTCCACCGTGATGGTTTCTCAAAGTCCTCAATAAAAACACACAACAGCCACTTTATTAATCAGCCTATTTCTTTCTGTTCCCTTGCTTTATACAACTCAGAGGAAGAAGGTTACTGCATGTTACCGTTTGCGCCATCTTTCGATCTTCGGCGTTAAAAGGTGTATATTCGACACCTGGGCAAAAATTCGATAATGAAGAGCTTTCGTGGAGCTAGATAAGTATCAGCAGATAAGACGCTGTCCTAAATCACACATGCCAGGTCCAGCCCAAAATATGTCTACTTGTTAGGAAACAATTCCTTCCTTGGAAGAAGCAATGAGTCAATGAACTGCTCAAGTGGAAATGCATACCACTAGACGAGAGTATTGTACAACACAAGACCAAGCTACCAGCTTATTGGAAACCATGATGTATGACATACAATAAGCTGAGTCTCCACTTTCAAGTAAATGTCTACAAATGCTTCATAATCCTCCCCATCCAAACAGAGGGAGAAAAACAATATACTTTGTTACTTGTTACTCTTCTTCCAGATTTCAACACGATGCACATCATGCATTGCCAATTGTCAAGATTTCATCCCTCAAGCCAACTTCATCGCTACTATGTTCCAACATTCCTGTATCAACAAGCAACTGCAAGCAAAATGGTTTACATGTTAATTTCTATCACAACATTTATCCCACCGCAATCTATCAGTGCAGAATGTAGAGGTAAAAGTTTTCCACTTGGTACGTATATTAGAATAGACTTTTGAGGTAAAACAAGGGTACGAAGATCTTAAAAAGAGCAAACTTTGGGGTTTGCACTTGACAAAAGTGTTAATGTGTCACGCCAATGAAACTGGATAACTTCATTATGGCAGAATGGATAGTCAAATCAGATCGAGAATAAAGATAGACACAAAGCAAGCTGATTTGATTTCAATTGAAGAATATATCAGAAGAAATTCTCATTTTCAAAATTTTCAAATGGTTCATTTGTTTAGTCCCTTTTTTATGAGATTATTTACGCCTTTTCAAGCATTGACAAAATGGAAATGTATCAGCATTGTATTCCTGTACAACTGTACAAATTTCAGAGGAACGAAGACACCAACCTGGAGCTCGTGTTCACAGCTTTTAAGTTCTTCAGTGTAATCTTTTACTTGCATAAAGGATTCATGTAGCTGCAAATAATTTAAACAACATGCATTAGCTCCAATTAATGTCCATTTGTCAAGTTAAGTTTACTGACAACCAACCTTAGCGATTAAAAATACCTTGGTTAGTTTCATCTTCTTGTGTGAAGAGTTCTTCTTTGCATTTATCAAGGCATCCTCCAATTTCTGCATAGACAGATTTTCAGTATGACATGCACCAAGTTTAGCATGTAAAACCAAAAGACTTGCAGTAAAACATACATTCAGATTAAAGTCAAAGATTGCACGAGATAAAAAATGACCTTTAACCAATAAGAAAAAGTACCTTAGATTTATTCTGTAAATCCAAAATAAGCTTTTCTTTCTCCTCTATGCTCTCCTCCATCTGAATGGTCTGACATCATGCAATAAAACTTAGTCTCCTACATTGCAGACGATGATTTCGGGCATTGAAAATATGCTTAACTACCATGAAATGTGCCTCTTGCGTATTGACATCTAAAAGACTATTGGATGCCGCCTTAGGTACTTGTGAAATAATCGGACAAATCAGGGTAAGTTCTTATGGAGAGACAGACCTCATTTTTTATTTCTTCAACCCTTCGCATGGATTGGTCAAGCTGTTCTTTTACCTAATGTTTTTAACAGACCAAATGAAAACAAAGAATCACTTTGGTTAAGATGACACAAACTTACAAATGCATAGCAATCTCTTAGCCAGAAAAGCTGAAAAACAGCTGAACTTGCCTGAACATTGTAATCATCACTTGGATGAGATACGAGGTCCCGAATTTGTCGGTTAACAGTATTTGTACTGCAGAAAAGAAACCAAAACATAATGAAGAAAGGTCTAGTTCTTATAGGAGCAATAAAAGTCTGTTTATTTGAACTTGTGTGATCATCTCCCAAGAAACACGATTGCTACTCAACTGATAACATGGTACTACAATGATAACCAACAATTACAAATAAGCAAGGGTATCTTACCCGTTCCATCTCCTTGACTGGTCATCTCCATCCTTGTCGCCGGTGCTATCAAGGCTTTTGGTTTTGTCCATATCCCTATCCATATCGGACACCAAAGCTCGGTCTCTTTCCCAACCCTGATCGCGGTTCCTGCTCTGTGCTTGCTCGCTACCTTCCGCAACTCTATCCTGATCAAGATCTATATCCAAAAAATGGTCCCTTACATGTTTATAATTGTGTTCACCCTCATACCGTCTATCCCTTTCTTCACCAATATCCTCAGGGGACCTGTCACGGTCACACTCCCTCGACTGATCACTGTACCTATCCTTATACCGGTCCCTATCCCGACTAAAATCCATCTCATGGTCTCTACCTCTATCCCAATTTCTCCCCCTCTTGGCATTCCGCCGGAAACTCTCCCTTTCCCTCCCAAAATTCAATCTTTCACCTCTACTCCTAACTTCATTTACTCTGATCACTCTTCCATCAACAGTCTAAACACACAAAAGAAAAACCATACAAATTTCACTCAAGGATATAAGATAATAAGCCAATCACAGAAACCCTAATAGCATATATGTTCAATCAAATGGAAGAAGAAAGCAAAAATTACATACCCTGCCATCCATCTCATTGATGGCGAGACTTGCTGACCGAGGATTCCTGAAAGTGACAAAGCCATAGCATTTTCCTCGAGCCGCGGCGTCATTGATAATCTGCAATTTGAAGAAGAACAAGAAGGAGATGAGGGGAAGAAAATCCCAAATGCTTAAGAACCCTACGAAGTAAAAATGGCGGCAAATGGATGAAGGAGGAGGAGGGAGCTGACCTTAACGGCAATGACGTTACCGTACAGCTCGAAGACTCTGCGGACGGTTTCCTCGGTGGCGTCGTACGTAAGGCCTCCGACGTAGACGGAGCTCTCGTCGTCTATCGTCATCTCTCTCAGGACTTTCAGTTCTCAATTCTTTTCTTTCAGTGGAGCTCTTGGAAGATGACGTGTCGTTTGGGCTTTGGACCCGGAGGACACTCCCCACTTTGGGCCTGCCCATTCAAAATTGTGGACTCAAAACCCTGATCCGAATTGGGCTTGAGCCTCATTATTTTTATGAAAACTTTGTAGCGTGTTTAGTTACTTGGAATGAGAGAAGACGTAAACCCGGAGATTATGCTGTTAAGTTCTTCATTATTCATATGTCAACGATCAATCAGTTCAACTAGCATGAGGTGATCACTTTTGTGAAAAAACCACTCCATGAATTTAGTCCAAGAAAATAGGCATCCACATCACGGAAAATTCATTGCGGGGCCCAAATGTCGATGGCTCGGAATGCGACTCTAAAATCCAATCTCCTCATTTACCTGTTTGTTTTTCAAGCATCGAATTACAAACCACAATACGCATTTTAGATACGCAAGCGCGCTATTAAGGCAAGAATCAAGCGTCGACGTCAGGGCGCGGTGCCCACACGTTGATGGGTCATGACACCCAAAAAGTATTGACCTCAGAAAGGTGAGAAGATTATGTCGTTGTCAACACGTGGGAGGTAACTGACGCGCGAATATGCTGCCCCTCGCGGAGTTTGGGTTACGTTTTGTGGTCCTCTTTGGAAAGAAATTAGTGTGGGCCCAACTTTGGCCCACTTCGCTACAACTTGCTCGCTACAACTTGCTCTGAGGGGCTCCGTAACGGGATCACGTGAAGACCAAAAAACAGGCCAACTTGGTGGGCCTCTAGTTTGAGCATCTTCGATGGACTAGATTTTTTAGCTCTATATCAAGTTTGAATTATTATTATTTTTTCTTTCAAACGTTCTAGTCGGTTTTTTTTTTTTTTCACCAATGATAAGATATCTTAAATTAAATGACGTACCAATGGGAATATTCAAATTTGAGTCCCGACTCCGAGAACGAACACACTACTCTAACTAAATTGATTAAGTCTGTATTTAAAGCCACTCTCAATCGAGTGCATTACGATTATTCAAGCGTTAAAGTGCATTGCTACAGAGCATTATAAAAGTATGTTGCAATACATGACGTTTATGTCGTATGAAGTTATTTTGGCTAGCATTTTAGAGTTTAAAGATGCACTAACAAAAATATTTACAGAAATTTATTCTCTGCGGTTAATTCATCCAAAATCTTAAAAACGAACTTGAATTCTTGTCATAATTTGAGCCAGTTATTGGTAACAATATATCGACAAACTGTTGACATATTTCACGTTGAAAATTGAAGTCCTGTATATGCTCAAAGATCTTCAGTCTATATATACTCATTCCCATTCGTTCCTAGGCTCACTTTTAGCATAACTTTTTAAACTTAGACGCATGCAATAATTTTCATAAATCGAAACCCTAATTGTAAGAGTACTCAAGAAACCTAATCAAAGTATCAGAAGAATGAATTGGGGTCGGTGTATTTATGAGTCAGCAGAGAGAGGTCAATTACTCTTTAAACATGGAGAGGTGTCGAAAGAGGCAGATCGAGGACGGTGGTGTCATGTGAGTGAGGCAATGTTGAGCCCCTCTTGACAAATTATTACGTCCGGAGGGTCCCGTTTTGTGCCTTCCTTTTTCCGTTCTTGGCAAAACCCACATGCAGCCCATCTGCATGATTAATCAAAAAGCGTTACAACGATGTCGTCCTTTGAAATGCCAATTGCAACTGGGGATCGATCATCAATCTATCTATGTATCCCTTAGTTGGTTTTGTGCATGCATCGATCTTTTTCTATATTATCTTTCGATAAAAATCACAATCGATGGTTCAAATCCAACCCAACAACATAATGGAGAAGGTAGAGATGGTGTTTCTGCATTTATGTTTCTATGCTTCCAAAGTTGGTTCCCCTACATGCTCTTTTCATTTTCTTGCACAACTTATTAGCTTAATTCACTATTGGGATTGTATTGTTCATGACCCCATTGCCATTCCTCCATGCTCCCCGTTCCTTTTCTCGTCATTTGGATCGAGGATCGAGTCGTTTAATATAATTAAGTCAGTAATTATTCAGTTTAATGATACTATATCTCAATTTTATTAAAAGAGATCTTGAGTTTAAATCTAGTGAACAACTGTTATTGTAAAATTGAAACCTATTCGTCGGATAATTTGAGAAGCCACTTTACTCTCAACTCATGTATCCACCTTTCTCTTTTTCTTTTTCTTTTTTTATTTTATTTATTTTTTATTTATTTTTTTATTTTTTTTATCACTCACTTTTGACAATTTATAGGCATTTGGCACATCCCTATCCATTGCCCCCACCATTTCTATTTCTCCTCATTTCAATAGGATGGCTGAGTGACTAATAAATCAATTGTTATTTAGTTTAGTTTTAAAGACACCAATTTTTTTTCATAAAAAAAATATCTTGAGTTCAAATTTGATGAACACTGTCAATGAAGAAAATGATATCTACTTGAGATAACATGAGATACCACTGTACTTAACTCATCCACCTCATTGTCTCTTTGCTTTTTCACTTTTTTGATGGGCATCGATCACATCTCCATCAATGATGGGAAAATGGCATCGAGAATTCCACTTGTGATTGTGGTTACTTCCTTTAAGTTTCGCATGTGTAAGTGTAAAGTAAACATCTCTATTCTATTTCCATTCATGTGGAGATACCCATAAAGAATTGGTCTTCTCCTTTTCCACATATTAGGTAATGAGTTAAATCCCCAAATAGTACCCTTGAAAATGACACCGCTTGATGTATTTCGCATATATTTATAGGGTTTGTTCAGTTTGACAAAACCTAAATGCGTATCAGTTCTATTTTTTTGAGTGCATACTGCATAATATGAGTAAACTTTCTCCGGTGATCAACTTTGATGCAACTTTTGTATTGCATCCGAGCTAAATGAACATTACAAAATATGATCAAAATTAAGGGAAAAAAAAAACTTGTCTATTTAACAAACTAATAAAGAAATTAGGTGGAAATAGATTAAAAAAAATGCAGATTGAATTCTATGTAATCGGCCGTCACATTCACACCAACACGCGTACGTACTACGCAGGCAGAATTATTAGTGTTTGGTCGCAGGTAGCAGTCGAGAGGCTAGACCCTAGACCTAGATAGCACAGAATAAGCTTAGTAGACGTCAGCAACCACTCTGGTTTCCTTTTCCAATTTATTTATCATTTTTTTTTCCCCACAAAATCAATCTTGAAGGACACACAAGGGACACTTGCCTTCCCACAGCCACCTTTTCCTGCGTTGACTGCCCGTTGACCATACAAGCTACCAAACCATAATTTTCCTAAAGCTTCATTGATCTCTCTGGCTGTGTCTTCTCTCGTCACTCCACAAATCTGATAATTTAACGCTGATAATGTGAGTTTACTCGTCATTAAGAATCTATAGGTTTTCGCTTTCGTGAAATGACCTAGTTGGTTGCTAGACTCAGACTCTGATAGGAATTCTTAAGAGCTTATTAGTATAACTTAACCCTAAAAACTGGGTTGTAAGAGTGTTAAGATAGCTAATTAGTACCACCTTGACTCTAAAAACCGGCTTATAAGAAAATGATGAACAAGAAATTTAAGCCATCCCAAAATATGTTATTCTTGAATGTGGGTATTATTTGCGGCAGGATTTACCATATTATAAGCATTTTCTTGATCATTAAGGTAGAACACAGAGCAAGAAACTCATGGTAAAATTAAAAAACAAAAACGAGCTAATTAAGGTGGAAGTTCAGATATGATTGGGATTATTATTCTGATTAATAATTCCAACCGCTTGTTGGTTGGTCGTGGCTTCGGGTATAGACATCACTTGCCAGCCCGAAGCCGCGATGAGAGGACGGTTGTGCCAACCGAGAGTGAGGCAGCCTTGGTTCTCCTCCACGCGGTACCCTTCAGCCGAGAAGAGAGTAAGAAGCATACTCGCCTGCTTATACGCATTCGACCCCAAGTGGAGCGGCCTGAACCCGGCTTGCTCGAGCCGGGTCCGCCACTTGTCCAGTGGCTCGTGCCTCTCGATTCGAGCCGCTCCTTCGCAGCACACAACGTTGCATATCTCCCTCTGTATGTAAATCTCCGCCAAAGCCTTCTCCGGCTGCATCGCGCAAGCCTCCAGCGAGTCGAACATGTTCGAGTAGTAGTACAGCGCCTCCGTGAACCGGTCCAGAAAACCGGGTTTGTTATGGTCCGCTTCCTGCTCCACAACCGCCACGATCTTCGGGTTGAGGTTCCGGATCCAGGACAGCACCATCTCGATTGGGGAATTCCGGTTCGTATCGGATCCGAGCAGCCGGTGCAGCTGCATGATAGAATTCACCGCCACCGCCTCCTTCGGACTCACCTGGAGCATCCACGGCTTCACGTCCTCGAGCCTCGAAGCCGCCACGCCGCGGAAAGCGAAGCCGACGTTGACGGACCGGGCCAACTCGGCGAGTCGGAGGCCGATTTCTCTCAGCGAGTCGCGCCCGTCCGGGGACGGCGGTCCAATGCCGGTCAACCGAAGCAGGGGGGGCCCACCGGGGCGGAGTGCTAGGGCCTGAATAAGGGCTGGCCATTGGAGGCCGTGCATTAAGTTGAAGTCGATGACGTGGACGCAATCGTGACCGTCGAATGCTTCCAGGATGGCCTGATTGGCGGTGAAGTGCGCGAATTTGAGATAGGGGCAGGCCTCGTAGAAGTAGTGGTAGAGAAGCTCATTCTCGTGAACCGAGCCGGAAGCCGAGCCGACGGTCTGCGGCGAGAAGATTCGGCGGCTGAGGGCGTCGATGAAGTACCCGGCGACCTTCCCGATGCCACAGCTGGTGTTGACACGTGTCAACAGAGCCTGCATGTTCTCGATCAGGGAGCCGGCCAATGCTAGGTCGCCACGCTGGACGGATTCGGCGCACGTGACAAGCAAGTGGACCAGCCTAATCCCCGAATCTTCTTCCATGGCGGTGACGACGGTGAGCTGGTTGTGGTTCTGCTGCGGCGCGGCGGCGATGACGGCGGAATTATCGGTCCATGTTTCGCGGGGGAGGGCGGCGGGATTATTGATGACGGCGCCGTCGGAGAAGTCGAGATCTGAGGGGAGAGAGATGAGGGGCTGGTGGTTGAACTCGGTGAGGAGGGAGTCGACCCAGGTGGCGAGGTCGGAGGGGTTGTAGAGGACGGCGTCGGAGGCGAGGTGGGAGAGGTCGCCGGGGGAGTTGACCATGACGGTCTCAAGCCGCTCGAGGCGCTGGGCGACGTGTCGCAGATCAGAGGAGCGGACCTTGTATCCGGCATCGGCCAAACAGCCATCGATGTCGGCGGGGGGTTTGGTGACGGAGGAGGAGGAGGAGGAGCTGGCGCTGCTGCTGACGCCGGAGCAGGTGGTGGAACCGTACGGCCCCATAGATTATGAATTGGAATTGGGTTTTTTATTTTGTGGTTGGGTGAGGATAAATATGGATTCAGATACGAGGTTGGAGTTTGTGGGATTTGCTGATGAATCTTCTTCTTCCCATGAGGAAGTTAGAGAGAGAAAATTGTACAGAGAGAGAGTGAGAGTGAGGAAGTGAGCGAGTGGAAAGAGAGGGATGAAATACTGAGCAGAGGAGAGAGAGAGAGAGGTGACTGCTGACATATTACAGTGGTACACTAGTACCAACCAACTGGATAGTATAGTGAATATACTGCTCTCCTGCTTTTTTTTTTCTTTTCTCCTTTTTTCTTTTTCCTTCCACTATATATTTTATTAAGTTTTCTTTTTTATATTTTTATATATTTTTTGGATTAGTTGTAAGCTGTAATCTACTAATCTCTTTGGCAATAATGCTTTAGAGGGGCCAGAGCTTATTTTTGGTCCTTCTCTTATATCATTGATTCATGTTTTTCCGAATTTGAATGTTGAATGTTGAATCTTCAAGTGAATGGAAGACATAAATAAGATCGTGTTGACAGCCATCAAATATTTACATAATGTTACAAATTTACGTATTATAATATTAAATATGATTTTTGCACTATCAATTTTTTTTTATGCTTGCTTCTTCTTATTTTTAATCTTTAATTCTCTTTCGATTTCTTCAATTTAAATATTATCGGTTAACTTGTGATGTGTAAAAGAGGAGAAAAGTTGTGTGTAAAGCAAAACAACAACCTTTAAACTTTATTTTACCAAGTGGAATCGACTGTATGAATCCTAAAACGTTATTGTGTGTAAAACATTTCTTTATAATATTTGCGAGCTACCTAGGTGATGCTTCAGAGATTTAAGGGGTAGTTCAAATAAAAAGATACCCCGTGTGCATAATAGTATAACAATCACATTGAAAAATTGCTCTGCACAGTCAATCAGTCTATGACGGAGAAATTGTATGGGAACATCCATATAGTGATCGACATCAGGAGTCAACAGTGTGTCCAAATCTACCGGCTCAAAATAAAGAGACTGGGTCAACTGCTTCGACGTTTGCTGCTATGAAAATCTGCACTTCCATTGAAATTACTCTGCAACAGATGAATACTGCGTTTTCTTCAATTATTGAAGAGTATCAAGGCATGTAGACTCAGACATACCATGGGTTTCATCCATCGAATCAGCTGGGGAGCCATAGGCCATCATTCGAAGTGCAACAGTAACCTTCTGATGAGGTGAGAAACCAGGGCGGCTTGCTCTGTCTAGCTTCTGTTGAAAGTATGGATTGACTTGCTGGACATCACGAAGTAAATGCTCAAAGATATGATGCCTCATTCGGAAGCGACGTCTGAAATCCTCTTATGTGTACACCGAGTTGGGGTTGAAGTAGTTGTTCATCAGATTGGCATGCGACATCGCTCTGTTTCGTGGTTTGTAAGAGCGACCAGTAATAGAGCCACCCCATTGAGGTTGTTCCTCAGTTGGCTGACACACCATGGCCGTAGCCATGGCTGCTACCATGTTTTGTTTGTTACGCCTTACTTGAACTTCTTCATCACACTCCTCATCTTCTCGTCTCATTTGCGCCCATTTTGCTTCCAATTTGAAATTGGATGAGGACCCCTAGTTGGAATCCGAAGAGGATCCAAAGTTGGAATTCATTGCAAACTTGAATTGAAAGAGATTGAATTGAAATAGATTGAATTCAAAGTTGTGTGAATTATAGCATAATATCCACCCTATTTATAGCAAAAGAAAAATTCAAATCCAACGGCTAGCTGACGTCACTTAGCCGTTTTTTTGAATTTAAGTTGTAGTTTTTAAATAATAAATTATGTTTGGCCCTATGACCCTTTGGCCCTCGGTTGGAGATGGTTTTTTGTGGCAGGGCTAAAACGAGCCCCCTGACCCTCGGTTGGAGATGGAGGCAAATATGGCCATGTACTGTTCATTAAAATATTAATATATTGGATAATCTTAGAGGGCCAGAGGGCTAAACCGAGCCCTCTTGCCAGCCATTGGTTGGAGATGGCCTAATATGCCTCGAGTAATTTTGACCCTTTATTATACATATATTTCAAATGGGTCACTTCATTGATAGGGTTAGAGCAAAAGAGGTAGATGAAGATTGAAAAAAAAAAAAAAAAAAAAAAAAGGAAGAAAGAAAAATAGAGGAAGACAAAGGCTCAAGGCAAAAGGAATAGAGGAAGACCTAAGAAGATGGAGGCTCAAGCCAATAGGGATAGAGAAGACTTAGGAAGACGAAAGGCAAATGAGATAGAGAAAGGTATGGAGTACTTGAAGTTAACGGAAGACCTAACGCAAAATTGAGCATAATGACGTTTTAGTATTCATACAATCAACCCTATTTAGTAGGATACGGTTCAGTTGTTGTTGTTATTATTGTTTGGATCGCTTCATTGATAAGTTTTTAAGTATAAATGTCACTATTTAAATGTTAAGTGATATTACCAATCCACTCATAGTATAAGTTATACGATCAGTTCATGACATGTCGTTGTCATTGATATTATATAATGCGTGTAAGATTATCACCATGCAGTAGTGTGATCGTGACCCTAAACTTTATGTTTTCCATTTCATCTTACAATTTGGTCTATATTAAATGCATGAGAGGAATCATGATTCACTATGTAAATAGGTCATTTCATTATCTACTTGCTTATAATTAATCCATATTAGCATTTGATCCTTTTAGTTGTTGATTTAATAAATCCACAACTTGATTTTCAACCCTTAGCAATCGCTTTTAACCAATAGTTAATTATTTGAAATATCGAGCTTAAAAAATGAATTATTTGTTAATCTCCACAAGTTATTGGGTATGCCGACAACAGCAGTTTGAGTTAAATATTAAAACCCTAACCTTCTCTTTAAGCTCTTCCTCCACCCCAGCACAAGATCATACAAAAATTAAGGATCACTAATGCTCTTTTGTGCACATAATTACATATATGATTGGCTCCCACCTGTGGAACCCATCAAGGGGGCCACTTGAAAATAGTTAGGTGTGAGAGGAGAAAGAAAGTACTCTCTCTTCTCATAATACTATGAATAAATTAATTTATCATCTGAATATTTTTTCAAGAGTTGAGAAAAATTTCATAATCTAATGTCGAAAGCCCTACAATTACAAAGTTGATCATTTCATTTCATACTTGTAGTTGATCACATTAAATATTTGACTCATTTTTCTATTAAATATATATACTCTCTTATATATGATTTTTTTAGCAATTTATATTAATCTCGATCACTTTAAAATAATGTTTTAAAACGTAAAAGGATCGTTACAGTTGTTTAAAAAATTGTACATGCCTATGAAAGGATGATGACTTACATAAAACTTGATCATCATCATTGTAATATTTTGATCGAATAACGTATTATGTGTAAATTTATGTACACATGACATTAAATTATTAAATCAGAATGTCAAATAAATGTAGAATCGTTATCTCCGTGCAAATTGCTCTCCATGGAAGAACCTCATGGGAGTTATTGGATTTACCCAAAAAAAAAAAAAGTGAATGCAATTTTGTTAGGTAATAGGTACCGTCCCTAATATTGACAAGTATATTTTTCTATAGTTTATTTTGTCATTGTATATTGTACTGCCGCATATTCCATGTCACTGAGACACATGTCCTATGAAGACACTGGAAGGTGTCATTGTAATTAGTTTTATTTTACTGATGGATGTCGCTGTTAATACGAATCATATTATAAGTCCATGTATCGTGGATTAAAGTGATATGAACGGATAATTAGATTAAACGGTTTTTTAATTACATGATAATCAAGACAAGGGAGATCCAATTTTGATCCACAACTGGCTGTTAAACTAAATATATATATATGGCAAGGAAATGTACGATAATGAGTTAAGATTGGAATAAATTCAAAGCTACATCGATTCCTTCGTATATAACTGAATAAGGAACTGATTTAGTTTATAACTATTATGTAAGTGTAGGTCGTACGTGCTTAATTTAGTCCAAAAACATTTTTAATGTGGAGTACAACATATCTGATCTGCGCACGCTCGTGTAAATTAACAAAAAGTTAGATGGAGATCGAAGACAATAAAGCTCATGCAAATATGCAATGGCCATTGAAAAGCTCAACGAGTCAAATTCTAGACATGCGTCTCTTAGTAATTCTTAGGACCTGTGAGCTTTGTGGCCCTCAAGGCAACACTGTACAAATATAATATATATATAATCAAAGTCTACAAATACCATGCATGTATGTATGAATATATTATAAATACAGATTACATTTTGTATGTTCTCTCTCACAAAAACGAAAGGTATAAGAAAATTGGCAATTATTGGTGGACAGAGAGAGGTCGATAGTTGGACATTGATCTTTCGATCGATGATTCAATAATTTGCATGAAATACGTAAAAGGCTTTTTTTCCCTAGTATAGTTAGGGTTTAGGTGGTCCGTTAGATTATGGAGAATCTGGGATCATGTCACAAGCCCAAATAAGGGTTTAACTAAACTTAACTATTTGGGTTTAGAATTTGTCAACACTTGATTACAGAGTTAGAAATTAGATCAGTTCGTCAAAGCAACATGTTTTGCTCTTTTCAAATTCAAGCTCGAGCCTTCATTTTCATATAATGGAAGTGAGAATTGGTTTTACATGCATGATTAGACTTATTCATCACTTGTTAATTGTATATAATTCATAATACTTAAGTCAGTTGATTATATATGACAAAATGCACTCTCTAAAATTTGAGGTTGATCGAACCCTTCTATACACTAAATGGACCACTGGGGAACATAAATATATAGAAAAGTGTAGGGGGACAACTGAATTTCCCGAATTAGAAGTAAGAGCCTAAAGGAGGTGGTCCAGTCGGTAAAATGGAATTTGGGTCCAGATAGCAATCACAGAGCCCTAAAAAGCATGAATTTAAGTGAAAACCGAGTGTAATGCTCGAGGACGTAGGAATCCTCAGTAGGAGGACCCAGATTTTGATTGGGAGGGAATGAGATGCCGACGCGGGTGGGACTGAGTCACTGTGGGAATCAAAAGGGGACTTGAATATCTCCTTCGCTGGCATTGGCCATTCAGAAGGCGAGGAGAGGAGGGGTGGCGGTTGCGGTGCTGGAATGAGACTCTCAGACTCTCTGCTGCTTATCAGTGATCAGACTTTCTCTCTCTCACACACCGCAGCAGATGCTCGGTCTCAGAGAGTGAGAGAGAGAGAGAGAGAGGGGTTGGGGTCTGTTGGGACCAGAGCATTAAATCCTGTGAGAACATGTTGTGTTTGGGACAGACATCTCTAGTGTGTGTTTCCGTTGTTTTTGCTGACACTATCACGTTATACATTGCATCCTCTCATGCATATCATAATCATACATCACACTTTTAGATACATAGATATATGTATATATATTTATATATACTTTCCCCTTGTGCATGCGGTAAACTACGTTAAAGTTGATAGTATTGATACCATGATTGTCCAGATCAATAGTTGTGTATATAACTACATCTTATTAGTATATATCGCATTTATCAGCTTTGCTAAACTGACATTAACGTTAATTATTAACACCGTAATTGTCTTGTCCAACGGGGTGGAGTTAAAGCCAAACTTAAGAGTTCGTCGGCTATGTACGATTGGATTCAAATGGATACGACAAATCAGAGAGTAGGAGATAGGTTATTTATGAAAGAAACTTATCAGTTCCAATCCTTTTCAAAAGGGAAGGAGTAGTCATGAAGTAAACTTCTCCCTTCTAATCCTCCTAGTAATCCATCTCCTACCTCCCAAGTTGTCACAAAATTTTCATTTATTTTTTCTTTCAACGTACCTTAAAATTAATTATTTATCCATTCCAATCCAATCATCTATGTCAAATGAAGCCTTAGGCCTTGGAATTCCCCACGCCTCTTGACCTACAACACATGGTGAAAGACTACTGCGTTTTAAATTTTGGCTTCCAAATTTAAGAATCTTATCCTCTTTCTTAATTGTTGGTATATTATTCATATGATTATCGATATATCATTTATTAACTACGAAGTGGCGTTACTAGTGGTGGATCCAGAAAAAATTATTTGGGGGACCACGTATAAAATTGACAAATATTTCTTCGACAAATAAATAGCCGTAGAAATTAAATCATAATTCTAAAATCTATAAAATAACATTACAAACTACAATTGTTTATCCATGACGCGGTTTCATACTTTCAAAATGTATTATAACTTCATTATTAATTGTTTGGACCTAAATTTACGCTATCGGCCCATACAATCAAGGCCGTTAGATGAGTAAAGTTCTAGACCGTTGGATGATAAAGTGGTTGAGATAATTTTCAATTATTATTAAGGAATAATATTGTGGTTTTAATCATAATATTATCTCTTAATATATATTGGATTATCTAAGCCTAATATTGGCTATATCCAGCGGATCGTTTAAAGATAAATGATATCTAAAAGATAGGTTGTTGCTTACCTTGAGAAGTCTTTGACCTAGACTCTAGCTGTTGAGTTTGAATTAAAATCAAATTCTACACAAGTGAAGCCGCACCACACATCTGCTTCTATAAATACAAGGCTGCGAACACCATAGAGAGGACCTTCACAATCAGCATACAATTGCCCTGCGCAAAACCTCTCAAACACCTTGAGATTTTTTCCTTTTCTTTTCCTGCCGACACACCTTCAGTTTGGATAAACAGCACTGTGGAAGCGCCCGGCGAGCACCTTCAGTTTGGATAAACAGCACTGCTGCCGCAGAATCAGCCGACCGAGAAGCACCTTCAGTTTGGATAAACAGCACTGCGTCGAGGTCGACCGATTATCTATCCAAGTCTCGGTCGAGAAAGGTTTTCGAACCTTTGTTGGCAGAGGTCACCTTGCTAAGCTTTCTCGGCATAGTTAGGTGTTACGAATCACATTGCTCGGCGTACAGGACGCCGAGTGGTTTTATGATTGGATACTCGCAAGTAGGTTTCAGGGTTCGGCATTCCGACGGCCGAACTACGTTTACCATCAAGACATACATCACGTTCGAGTACCTGTGCCCATACACCTTGGTCTCGATTCGACGTGCTTATACTCTCACGAATATAATCACGGTGACCGAATCGGGCTCCGACGATTATTGAACTCCGCAGAATTGGCAGCCTTGTCTTCAGGCTGTAGAACTCAGAGACCGAGAGCGTTCCTTCCTCGGTCGCAATCGCAAGATACAGAAGTCAACGACGCGCTCCAAGCGACATCAACAAATTTTACTCCTCGGCCGAGCTCGGCCGACGAGTTGGCACGCCCCGCATTCAACCGAAGGACGTAGTTAGCTTACTAGTTACTCGGCCTGCGCGCCACGTAGGTTTTGTAATTATAATTAAATCATAATTCTAAAATCTATAAAATAACATTACAAACTACAATTGTTTATCCATGACGCGGTTTCATACTTTCAAAATGTATTATAACTTCATTATTAATAAAAGAAAATTGAAATTTTAAAGATCTAGAATTTGGGCTGGAATTGATAGAAATTATGGTTAAAGACTTGGGTTTATATATGTCTAGACTAGAAGGTTAAGTAATTTTTTATTTTTTTAAGTGGTCATGTCTTATTGCTGAGAGAACATATAAATTGATCTAGTTTTGCTGCATATCAGCAGCAAAGAAGCTGCGCGCTGCACACAATGCCTTGCCCTGCCGAATGTTCATTGAGGCATTTCATCAAGCAGTTGGAAGGCACATCTCAAGGACACTTCTAAGCTTTAAAGAGCAGCACTTAGATCTTCCACGGAGGTTTGCCAAAGTTGGGAGGGTCAGTCCACCCATCCCGCCCATTAGCGGATCCGCCAGTGGGCGTTACCTTAACGAATCTCATATATTAAGGTATGCCTGTTTTGTAAATTAAGTGATGTGTCACCAACAAAAAAATAAGCATGTTAATCAACACTTAAAATAATAATCCAATCATCGACTTTCATGTAATTTAATTTACAAAATTTTGCCTACAAATTTAATCTCTCTTTCTTATATTCCCATCCCATCTCAAAAATTATACTTACTAATAACATAATCCACTTTGAATACATTATTATATTAACAACTAAGACACTTCTGAATCTGTGATCATCTAAAACACTTCAAAATTTTGGAATCCACTTTGAACCAGTACTTCAAAAAAAAATTCTGAGTTCTGAATCTGTGATTATCTAAGCAATATATATAAAAATTAATAATTGAAAGACACTTGACACCGCCCCTTTTTCGAACCAAATTGGTCCAACAGATACATGTGAACATCGGCACAATAAGCACATCACTTAGATTTTGGCTCAAATATTTACTTACTGACCTCAGCATTCAATCCAGCCAAGCAGGACCAACCAACCTTACCATTTTCTGCAGACTGAGAGCTCGGCAATGCTATAATACTGAAACTGTTTCAGTGTAATCGGTATGTAGCAACTGCAACACCACCTTCCACAGTGTATTGAATGGTGGATATGGCAGTACAATATATAGAATATGGATCGGCAAAGGGTTAGGCCAGTGGAGCAGATGAGAAACCATAAGAAATTAAAACGTGTGACAATGTGTGACGGTCTTTAAATGCTGTCACAACAACATTTTTGGTGGAGATAAGTTTGTGTAGTTGAAGTCGTGTTCTATCAACCCTTTCACCTTGAAAGTTAGGGACTAGGCCTTGTAGAGTAGCCCAAATTATGCTCCAAAAACCTTACAAGATTATATTCCTAAAACTCTACAAGATTAGACATGGTGAATCCATTTTTTCCTGTAATGATGTTGGGCATCATAGGGTTAGCTAAAGTGGAGAAAATTAAAGAAAACAGAGCAACACAAAGTAAAGAAAAAATATCAGATTTTCGGAAGTTTCGTGCTGTTCGAGTGCGCTTCAAGCAAAGAGAGATTTTGAGTTTCAAGTCTTGGTAAAAAAAACTAGGTGATTAATCATCGTTCCCAAGTGCTTAACCAACTTGCAAGTCTCGATCAAATTCCAAAAACAAAAAGTTGTGCAGATTCTCTGCTGATTTCGAGATTGGTCACCAAATTAACGGCAAAAAAATGCCTGCTGGATTTCGAGGCAAAGGGATGAACATTATCACCAGTACTAATTTATGAGTCGATATTTTACTATATATATTATCCTATTCTTAGTATTAATTTATTGGTTATTTCATGAAAAATAGTCAAACGGATAAATTTTGAAGTGATTCCAATTGGAGGATGTTCGTGAGTCTGTTTACTTGATCGTGTCAAAGTTTCATAATTTTCTACGAAACGGTTTATTTATGGTGATGAAATAAAGGAGCAGCGCGCAGCGCTGTCAAACTGACGTTTTGGGATTCTTTGGGCTTTTTGGCGTCTAAGATGATGTTTTTTGGGTTCAAGGCCCTCTGCAACTATGTTAGAGACATCTCAAGCTTTAATTCTAGCCGTTTTGGGCCTGTTTTGGGGCCCAGAAGATCCAGAAAATTGGCTGTTTTGAGACTATGCAGATTTTAAGCGAATTTTACTAGTCAATTTAGGATTATGTTTCCTAATTTATTTTAATTTATTTGGTTTCCTAGTTTTATTCTAAGACCTTTTCTAGGTAGGGTTTTATTTTCTAGTATTATAAATAATGCTTTTTAGTCATTAGGGTTTTTTAGAGAAGAGGGGAGAAAACACACACACACACACACACTTTAGAGAGCATTTGGATTCAAGTTTATTTTCAAGGTGTTCTATCCTTGTTTTTAATAATATTTCGTTGTATGATTGCTAGTAATTAAATTCCGTTTGCTAGGGTGAGGTCACGAGCCTTAGTAAGAATATGTAGTTTATTTTCAATTTGCTTATGATATTATGCATGCAAGTTTGAATTATTAATCACCGATTTAAACTATTTACTTATCTTAATGCTTACCTACCATTAGGATCTTTAGAAAAGTAATTTGATGCAATTTTGGTCGGAGGTAGCTCTCTGAAATTGACGAAGGCTTATTGTGATTAATATGTGCAAGTTTATTTAGGATGAATACCACATCTTAAGAGTTGTATCGTTTTTCAAAAGGTTTCACAAATCTTAATTAGTCATGCATGTTTAGATTTGATCTGAATACCACATACAGATTGTATGTTTGATATACGCTCTATGTTGGGGGTTCAAGTAGGCATATATTAGGAAACCTAACCTTCAAAATATGCATGTGTAATTCATAAGTAATTGGAAAAACTACATAGAATTGTTAAAGTGACAACGGAACCCTAGGCTTTTACAATTTAATTTTCATAAACCGTTTTCTCTTAGCTTATTTTATTTTGTCACTTTATTTAATTATTTTCTATTAAATTCGTTTTTATTATTTTAAATCACAAAATCAACTTTTTCTCAAACTTTGTTTTAAGTAATTAATTAAGATTTGATTTGATACAAATTATTCTTTCAATTCCTATAGAGAACGACCTTACTAAAGTCATCTATACTACACTTACCTTGTATTCTTGTAAGCATTTAAAGTGTTTTTATCACTACTTTTGCAGGTGGTAAAAATATCCATTACTAATGTTATCTTTATGAGTGACATGTCGTGCCACCAGTTAATAATCACCACGATGATAATTCAGTGTTGCTCCAAAGTAGTAATATATTCTGAAATTTTGAACCGTTAAATCCAAGTTATTTTATATCTTTAATTAAGAATCAACGTTATCTAACTGTTAAAATTCCTGGAGCTTAAGATACCCGGATCATCCGTCACCACAATTTGTTTTTCAAAAAATAGCATTATCCACAGTGAAGATATTCTACGCTAAATAATAAAAATAAAGCTTTTTTCTGACGTTAATAACTAACATAACTGTCACAGCTTCACAGTCACAGAGCAGCCAGCAACAATGGTGGCTCCTCTTTCCCTCTACCAAATTAGACCGCCTTTCAATTCCGACATCCCACTCTTATACACCAAATCCACCACAGCCACAGCCATCGCCGCCACGATCGTCACCAAAAACCCAATTGAACCACACCCTTGTCTCGCATTACTAGACAAAAGCTCCACCGTGTCCGAGCTCAAGCAAATTCACGCTCAACTCCTCTGAACCGGGCTCTTTTTCGACGCCTTCACCGCCGCCAAAGTTGTCGCCTTTTGGGCTCTGGAAGGGTCCGGAAGCCTCCGTTATGCCCGTTGAGTCCTAACCCAAATTCCCATTCCCACCACTTGTAACTCGGTTATCCGTGGCTGAAGATTTTCAACGGGACGCCATTTTTTTCTACCAAGAAATGATTTTGGAAGGTTGGGTGCCTGACAGGTCCACATTCCCTTCTCTGTTCAAGTCGTGCGGGGATTTGCAGGAGGGAAAACAGTTGGCATTGCCGCTCGACGAAGCTCGGTTTCGCTTCGGATTCATACATTCAGAACACTTTGATGAACATGTATGTGAATTGCGGGTGTTTTGTCTCCGCTCAGAAGGTGTTCGACAAAATGACTGAGAAGAGTGTGGATTCTTGGGCAACCATGATTGACGCGTATGCTAAATGGGATCGACCAGTTGAAGCTTTGAAATTGTTTGGTAGGATGGAATGTGAAAATGTGGATCTTAATGAGGTCACTTTGGTTAATGTTTTGACTGTGTGTGCAAGGGCGAGGGATTTAGACATGGCAAAAAGGGAGCACCGGTACATTGATTAGTATGGTTTCGGGAACCATTTGAAGCTAGTACGGCTCTCTTGGATGTTTACTGTAAGTATCGATGTGTATAGCTTGCTCGAGATTTGTTTGACAAGATGCCGGAGAAGAACTTGTTCAGTTGGAACATCATGATCAATGGGCATGTTGAGGATAATAACTACTATGAAGCGTTTGTACTCTTTCATAAAATGCAGCTCAAAGGAGAAAAGGGGGACGAGGTAATGATGGTAAAGTTTATTGCTTGCTTGCAGCCATTTGGGTGCTCTAGAGCTCGGTAAGTGGTTGCATGTATATATTGAAAAGGAGAACATTAAGGTGGACATTGACTTTAGTTGACATGTATGCAAAATGTGGGAGCATAGAGAATGCATGGGAAATTTTCCGAAAGCTACCCAAGAAGGATGTTATGACTTGGACAGCTTTGATTTCGGTTTTGGCATTGTGCGGACAAGGGAAGAAGGCTTTGGAGCATTTCCATGAGATGCAGAAGAGTGGGTTGAAACCAGATGCGATAACCTTTGTTGGGGTATTGGCTGCTTGTAGTCATGCTGGATTAGTAGACGAAGGGATTTCGCATTTTAACTCAATGTCTGAAGTGTATGGCATTCAGCCTACCATTGAACAGTATGGTGGTATGGTTGACATCTCAGGGGAAGCTGATCGAATTGCCGAAGCAGAAGAGTTGACTCGGAGGATGCAAATTCCACTGGACCGTTCTGTTTTGGGAGGGCTTCTTGGTTCCTGCAAAGTCCATGGCAAACTTGAGGCTGCAGAAAGAGTTGCTCAACAGCTTTTAGAACTTGACCCGAACGATGATGGAGCGTTTGTTCTTCTATGAAACTTACATAGCTCTATGAAAAAGTGGGACGAGGCGAAAAGAATTA
Organism: Pyrus communis; assembly: GCF_963583255.1. Classification (NCBI taxonomy): domain Eukaryota; kingdom Viridiplantae; phylum Streptophyta; class Magnoliopsida; order Rosales; family Rosaceae; genus Pyrus; species Pyrus communis. Next base: position 11,566,574 of record NC_084803.1, on the reverse strand, counting down.
GAGCACTCATGGCGGAAAGAATTGTAAAGAAAGCTCCAGGTTGCTGTCTGATTGAGGTCGACGGTATTGTCCATGAATTTGTGAAGGGTGATTCATCTCACACGCAATCTACAAACATCTGTGACTTGCTGGAAGACATGATCATCCAGTTGAAGAAAGATGGTTATGTTCCTGAGAAATCCGAGGTGGTGTTGGATATACATGAAGAAGAGGAGACCGCAGTCAGCCTCCACAGCGAAAAGCTGGCAATCGCATTTGGGCTCATAAGCACAAAACCGAGGACAACAATACGAGTAGTAAAAAACCTGAGAGTATGCAGTGATTGCCACAATGCAACCAAGCTCCTCCCAAAAGCTTACGATAGAGAAATAATCGAGCGGGACAGAAACTGCAGTCATCGTCTTAGGGATGGATCTTGTTCTTGTAATGATTTCTGGTGACAAAGATTCGAATATATTAAGAAACTTCAATATTCTTGTTCACTCAAACGTACGAAATCACAAAGCTTTGGCGTCTATTTTAATCAAAGCATGATCCTCCACAAACAGCGGATCTATAAACTATTAGTAAGACAACTTCATAGAGTGGATGTGTCGTAGACATGATACCATTGTCTGTGCATACACGTTCTCAAGCATCTTCACAAAAGAAAGGAAAAATGCAGATCGAAAACGAAGATTGTCTCGTGTAAATCGAAAATGAAGATTTGACACGTTAACTTTACCAAGCAAACAAAATTCATTGTCAACAGAAACGAATTAGACACGACATAATTCCGAGGTAAAAACTACGGCATTGTCAAAGTCTAATAACATAATTATTAATTGTCGAGATCAAATACAGAAATTTCCTAATTTACTAATGCCAAAATTAAAATTTCAAACATGCACTGCAGCTTCACCAGCAGCTACAAAATGCCAAAGTATGAACGGAATTCTCATTTAGAAGCAAGTTTACCGGAGGCTGCCTTCCCTTGATTTTCTTTGGAAAATTCATCACCCATCATCCTCACTGAGAGGCTGTTTAGACACTGTCGTTTCCCGCTGTGACGGAGCACTGCTTACTCCAGTTACAGACTGCTGATAAAGAACACCCCCTACGATTGTTAAGAGGAGGCAGAGCAAACCGAATGGACTGGCATGCTTATCCCAAATTAGCACATTGATGGCAACTGTAAGAAACTTATTCACAACACCAGTCACTGTGAATGCGGTAGCAGAGATTGCCTTCCTTGCTGCAAACCCAAAGAAACTGATGAGCAATCCAAACACACACGACAATGAGACCGCAAAAAGTGCACCAGGTTCAAAGAAATTCGCAGCATTCGATCCCAAAGCAGCAAACACATCAGAATACTCTCCAGTAATAATCCAAAACGGTGGAGCCATCATTAGTGACAAAAGATTGTTGTACAACACAAAACCCCAAGTGTTCAACCCGAGATTCGTGACCATATGCTTAATGTAAACCATCTCAGTTGTAATGGTCACCAAATAGGCAAACGCCCAAGAATAAGCAGTCAAAGTAAAACCCGAATCAGTGGCCACATAACCAACAGCTCCACCCAAAATGATCAACAACGATACAAAGGTAAGCTTAGATGGGATTGGCTGCTTCCTAAAAGCAGTATCCGCCAGCGCAACCAAAAGGGGCGTGCATGATCTAAACACTATAAACGTATCCACATTCGCATGGCGAAGAAGATTGGTGTTGGTAAAGATAGCAAGGTAAAACACAAGTGCAGCGGGCAAAAACTTCTTGGCCGTCTGCCATGTGAAGGGATCGTGGTGCAAAAATCCAGACTTTCCCAAACCCCAAACTCCCAAAGCAGATGTAAGGTACTGCAATGCAGTCAAAAGGCCAGGGTAGTTGAATTTGGTAATGGCAAACTTGTTTATCACAGCTAACAAGCTAGAACAGAGAGCATACCCAATCACAAGACTGCTCGTAGCGAAATACGGCTTAGCGGAATCGACTCTAATCGCAGACATTGTCACTAACTAAAATACCCAATTCGAATTCAGAGCAAAAAAATAAGCAGATTTCAAAATTTCAAGAGCTATATGTACAGTGAAAGGCTACACTAACAGAGGCAAGTGAATGAAATCGAAGAGGTGAGCACTTCATAGAGAAATCTGAGATATGGGTTTTGAAGATTATGCCGATCTTCTATTTGCGTTTGAAATTAATGCATTAAACGTCAACTGAATCGATTAAAATGTAGAGTTATGGAAGAATTGTACATCACCGACATGTAGAAAAGCTCGGATCTTTGAAACGAAACGAAGAGGAGGAAGGGGTTGCGGCGGAGGCCGAGATCTAGGAGGGAGATCCGGCGAGCTCAGAGGAGCGAAGTGAAATTTCTACGGCGTTGCAGTGCAGAGAGAATGGTGATGTGGAGGAATAGCATTGAAATTTCTACGGCGTTGAGATTTGGTTCATGCGGGGGCAGGGAGAACGCGGCGTTTTGAAGACTTTTTGGCTATTTAATTGGGTAAGATTTATTTAAAGTCTGCTCTGATTTGTTGAAAATCTCTGCAGATTTTGAGTAATTTTATTGATTAGTGATGTAATTGTGAAGAGAATTGTTATTATCACTTTAAAAATCTTATTCTACACTTCAAATTTTCTATATTAAGAAAGAAAGATACACTTATAAAAAGTGTAAAACGAAAATTTTAAAATACTAGTAACACTTCCCATTGTGAATATAATATCCCACCAAAAATTGACAAAATGAAAAGAAAAACAAAACATGTCGTTAGATAAAATTTTCTCTCTTTCTTTTACCGATTAAAATTATTTTTTATTTTTTATGTTTTGGAAAATAATTACAACAAAAATGATAAAGAATAAGGAAAAAAAGGAGGTTTGGATTCCACCATGAGAGGTGATGCAAAGAGAACGTGAGGCCACGCCCTAATTTATTAAATTAAATGTTTAGCCAAGATGCCCATGTTCCATGTTCTTCTCATTTTTTTGGTCAATGCATTTAGTACTTCTTATTAGGCTAAAATAAGCCTGGAGAGAAAATATATATTTGGGCTAGATTTTTCTCAGGATTTAAGCTTGGGTTAAATTATTTTAAACCTATCAAATTGTCATGTTTCAAATGTTTTTTTATTTTTTACTCATAATCTAACGGTTACGATCAAATGAGATCAAATCTAATAGTAAAAAAAAAAAAATTTGATGGCACAAAATTAAATCTAACGTCTAAAATAATAAATTTAATTTCAAACTTTATATTTAAATATTTTTATATTAAAATGTTAATAAATAAATTAGGATAATCTACATAAATTTTATTTTAAAAAAAAGTTACAAAGGAAAAAAAGGCTAAAATCATTATTTAATAATCTTGGACTAAAATTTTAAATCATCAAGGTTAGAGGAGAAAAGCAGTTTATAAGTTATGGCTTAAAATTTTCTGATTTATATTTTTAAGTTTTATCCCCAAATGTTGAAGATAATCTTAATGCACCCATCAAACTGTGCACTTGCATAATGATTTTTCGGACACAAACATTTATCACGTGCCACGCTTAGATGATCCATGTGAATGTGTATTTGTCTAATCAGATGATGTAGTGGACCTTTGAAGTAGAGAAAGGACTTGCCCACATCGAGTTTTCCAATGCGGGAAACAACCATTTGTTTTCAAAGCCTTTGGATGCTTTGGGAGAGGTTCGGGAAGGTGAAGGTTCATGGGTTTGTGGTAAAAACTGGAATTGGGTTTGATGCGTATGTGTGTAATTCGCTCATTGACATGGTTGAGAGTTTTAAGCAGGTGTTTGATGAAATGCTTGAGAGAAACAGGCTTTGTTGGAACGTTACAATCTCGAGGTATCTTAGGTGCAGGAGGTTTGAGGAGGCTTTGGATGTGTTTCGGGGGATGCGATGTGAGAGCAACGAGAAGCCTGATGAAGCTACGGTTGTAAGCACCATTTCAGCTTGCACAGCGTTGAAAAATTTGGAGCTTGGTAAAAAAATTCATGAATATTTTAGAAGTGAACTTGGATTTACTATTAGAACTGGAAATGCATAAATGTGGTTGTTTGAATGAAGGACGGAGAATTTTTTATGAAATGCCGGTAAAAACGTGTTCTGTTGTACTAGTATGGTATCTGGCTCTGTAAATTGTGTAGGTTTGGTGAGGCAAGAGAAGTGTTTGATGGGTATGTATGTACAATAAAATTATAATACCATTTTAACGAGGCGGGGCTCTATTCCAAGAGATGCAAAATAAAATGTTGAAGGGGATAAATTTACAGCGGTTGCTCTTAACAGGCTGTGCTCGGTTGGCAGCATTAGGGCAAGAGGAATGGATTCACAGGTATATCGAATGTAACAGCACTAAAACTGATGCAGTTGTTGGTACTGCAGTTATAGAAATGTATGCGAAATGTGGGAGCATAGACAGGTCTTTGGACTTCAAACATTTGTGGGCTTGCAATGAATGGCAAGACAAGCAAAGCAATCGAGTTCTTCTCGAAAATGGTACAGATTGGCATGAAGCCTGATGATTTCACCTTCATTGTTGTCTTAAGTGCTTGCGTTCACAGAGGGTTGGTAGATGAGGGTCGTGAGTTCTTCAACTCCATGAGAAAGATATATGAGAGATTGCGCCGAAGTTAGAGCACTATGGTTGCCAGATCGACCTTCTTGGCTATGCTGGACTGTTAGACGAAGCAGAGGAGTTGATAGAAAGGATTCCAAGTGAGATTATAGTCCTGATTTCTATATTTTTGCATCCATCGTCTGTAACTGCACATTTCATTTGGGTCCATCTGTAGTACTTGTCATTGATTAGTGGGATATACGATGAGTAATAAAAAGGGTAATTTGCGTGTGAAAAATGATTTATTTACAAACATGAATCAGCATACTAACAATTGTTACCATTGGAAATCGATTTAATATTATTTCTACACAATAATTATAAGATATAGGCAGCAGCATGCACTAGGAAATAATTTGGCGAGCATTAATATGAAACTTCGTTGGGAATCTACTTACAAATTTATTTGTCAACACATCTGTTATAGCTTCGGGGTCCCAGAGTCTACTCCATCTTTCAGGTTGAGTGGGGGATTTTTCAGAAATGATTATTTTCCACGTATCTCGAAACAAATCATGCATCATTAGCATGCCCCGTTCAACAGTTACAAGGCACCGTTCACAGAGAACACTGATTCCTAAGATAAGCCACATTCATCTAATACTTTTGTGACATAATCCTTCTCCACATCAACCTGGCCGATTTCAAAAAAGAAACGTATATCAACGAATATAGTCTTTTGAGTATCATCTAGCCCTTCAAAACTTATTCTAAGTTTTTCTATAATTTGTCCTTCAGGTATTCTTTTCAATTTCTCCAGATGGCTTTCCCACTCTATTATTGGCCTGCCAATAGGAGAAGAGCCTAAAACTTGGAGTGCTAACGGCAGACCCCCACAGTAAGAAACTACCTTCTTTGACAATTCCAGATATTCTTCATCAGGGCAACTATTTTCAAATGTATGCCAACTGAAAAGCTCAAGAGCTTCTTCTTTATTCATTCCCCAAGCTGGATATCTCATTTTCACTCTAAGTTGATTTAGTATATGCTCATCTCGTGTTGTTATGATAAGTATACTTCCTGGACCAAACCATTCACAATTTCCAACTATTGCATTTAATTGTTCCACTTTATCTACACTGGTAATAATGACAAGTACCCTTCTACGTTGGAGGTATTGTCTTATAACAGTGATCCCTGCAGCAACGCAACTAATAATTTGAGACTTGGCATGTTGTAAGATGTCAGAAATAAATTTTTGTTGCAAACAGAGCAGACCATGTTGGCAAACATCTTCAAGGAAGCATTTGAATTGGAAGCTATGATGAATTTTGCTATAAATGGCTTTGGAAACAGTTGTTTTCCCCAATCCACCCATCCCCCAAATTCCGACCATTTTAACATCATTTGGTCCACCACTTGAAAGATCACTTATAATTGGTTGACACGAGAGTCAATTCCAACCGGGTATTTGGCCACGTGTAATTCATCTGTGCTGGGAAGCAATTCCCTAATATTCTCTTCAACAATTCTCCTAATAAACTTTGCTTCATGCCTGAAAACTTAATTAGTCAGCATTAACTCAATGAAGGATTACTAGAAGCTATCACTTCGCTCAATTAGTAAACATGAACGACATGGAGGGTGATAATATTGCCTGACTTCTTAGACTTTCAATAAAGGTGAGATTATGGTTTAGGATTTGTGAAAAAAATAGAACCAGAGAAGATTTGGAAGAAAGACACTGTAGTCTGTTGTGTTGGATTTGTGGCTCCATTTCGATTGGGCCTTCAATTACTTGAATTGGTCCATCTGTTTGGTTCCTCTTGTTTGCTCCATCTGTGGTTCCTTTTGTTTGCACCATGGGCCCATCTGTTTGGTTCCTTTTGTTTGCACCATGTATTTAAAATGAAAGACCACGATTATCTCTTAAAAAGGAGTTCACAACTTCTAAAATATCTTAAAAAATGAGTTCTACTACCATAAGTGCTTCTTTATGGGATGCCCACGAATTTGATCAAATCAAAATATACTGAATAACTCATGTTATGCTCTTAAGAATCAATTAAAAGAGATCTTCTAATTCCAATTACAAATTCGCTCCTAAGAATCAATTAAAAGAGATCTTCTAATTCTAATTACAAATTTGTTAGGCCCTTCTATAGGACAACTTCCGTCTTGAAAGTCATTTGGCATTTTTATACCATATCAACGATTCCTCATAATTTTGAAAATTATAATCATAATTTATAATTTGATAAATAAAAAAAATACTGATGTAACTTAATGTACCTAAGCGTCTTACTCAAAATCTTAAAAAGCACAGATGTTTGATATAATAAAAATAAAAAATAAAAAATAAAAATAAAACTCAAATTTTAGGCGTTTAAATATAATTAAACTTTTATAAAATATATTTTAAATAGATAGTCTCCTATCTCCTTAGCATTACTCATATTTTATCTTGCAAATGTTGATGTTTCAATGAAGCTATTTTTCCTGTGTGCTATTTGCCTAACAACCATTCATTAACATGTTTCAGAATGTGGAAAAGCATAAAATAGATAGCAGCATTACCATTAAACTAGTCTAGTGTCGGAGTTAAGCGGCTAGTAACATTTTTTGTATTTTTCTAAACACATTTAATACTTCAGATTTTTTAATACGTGATTTTTTTTTTAAAAACACCACAATTCCAAATCAGCTTTAGCATTACCCAAAAATACTACTTTTATCATTTTTATATTATATTTATACTACCTTTCTAATAAAGACGGATCTACATGTATTGATGAGTTATACATCTATTAAAGAGATGATACAATATGATATGAAAAATGTGATAAGTATAATGTTACTCTTGAGATTAATGAAAGGATAATACTTGCATCCCCTTGAAGGATGCACATATTCTTACATTTGTAAATCTTGAGCATATAAACTCAACGATCAAAATTATTCAATCTCTTAATAATTGTTTGAAGACCACTCATACAAAAAAAAAAAAATCAAACCGAAAATCATTTAATTATCCAAAATATCAAATAAATCAACAATTGACTATGAATATATTACTTAGTATAATTTGTACTATATATTTTAATGACTAAATAATCTCCTAATCAAATTTTTTTTTATAACGGTGATCATTAAATGAAGTGAGATACTCAAGTCAAGTCTCATCTTAAAAGCAAAGCACATTTAGTCATCAAAGACAAAAGTCATCATGTAACCCTAGCGACACGGTAATAGAAAGGTGGAAAAGCGGAGCTGCTTTTTGAAGAAAAGCAAGGTAGTTTTCAGGGAAAACCCACGAAGCCACTTGTCGCCACACAATCTGAATACTGGATGGCTAAAATTGAAGATTGGGCGAAAACTGCCTTTGGAGAAAAGAAGGCGTTCAACGGAAAAAGGACAAACTATACCCCAACTGATGAGCTTATAGCTCCACTTTAGGCGGTACTTAGTGCTACAAAACAGAGTGTACGGCACATGCTAGTAACGTCATCGTTGATTAATGGGAAAACTGAGGTTCTACGAAGGGTAAGGGAAAGAGGCACGGAGGAGGAAAAAAAACTAGCACAAAATTAGAGAGAGTCTATTACATTATCTTCATGTACAAACTAAGACAACCAAGTTTGAATTTAGAGGTTTCGCATGGGATTTTATTCTCTTCTTTTTCTGGATTGGTGTTTCATCTTCTACTTGTTTAGTATTAGGGTTAATTAGATATAAAACCATTGTACTAATCGATTTAGGTCCGTTGACTTCTAATTCAATTAAGCAATTTTTTTATGGCCTATATTCAGGGACGTGTTTCTACAATTTGTTTCAGTACCATCTACTTATGCTTGTATTTGTAGTTTGGTTTGTAGAAACTGGAGAAAAATCATTAAGTTTTAATAAAAGCGGGGTTAAAAAGGTGGGGGTGTCTGGATAGATGCAGTTCAATTGAGATTACAAAAGTGATATTTTATCACATATTTTATATCATATTTGTTACATCCCACATCGGCGAAGTGAGGGTTGAGCCTGGGCCTTATATGTGTAAGCTCAGCTCTAACTCTCGCGAGGCCTTTTGTGGGTCGAAACTGCAGACACGTAAGCCCACAAGAACAAAACCGTGAGGGCCCTTGGGCCCAGAGCGGACAATATCGCGAGAGGTGGAGGCTGGGGTGCCATAATTTGGTATCAGAGCCGGACTCACGCTCGTTTGGTGTGCCGACGAGGGCGTCGGGCTCCCTAAGGGGGGGTGGATTGTTACATCCCACATCGGCGAGGTGAGGGTTGAGCCTGGGCCTTATATGTGTATGCTCAGCTCTAACTCTCGCGAGGCCTTTTGTGGGTCAAAACTGCAGACACGTAAGCCCACAAGAACAAAACCGTGAGGGCCTTTGGGCCCAGAGCGGACAATATCGCGAGAGGTAGAGGCTGGGGTGCCATAATATTTGTATCACATTTCTAATAGAGATGAGATTCACATTTATTAGTAAGTCCTATTTCTATTAGAAATGTGTTATGAAAAATGTGGTAAGTGTAGGTTACTCTTAAGATTAATGGAAGGATAATACTTTGCATCCCCATGAAGGTATGCACATATTCTTACATTTGCAAATAACGTATTTTGAGTATATAAACTTAATGATAGAAATCATTTAATTTCTTAATCATCATTTGAAGATCACTCATACAAAAAAATCATTTGAATCGAAAATCGTTTAATCATTCAAACATATCAAATAAATGAACGGTTCACCGTGAATATGTTACTTAGTATCTACACCGTTGATTTGTACGTTCTATACATTTTAAAGACTAAATGATCTCCGATTCAAATGATTTTCTATAGCTATGATCCTTGAATGAAGATTAAGAAATTGAACAATTCTGATTCTAAGATTTGTATGATAAATATACATTACTTGCATAATGAAGAATGGGCTCATCCTTCAAAGTATGAATGCAAGTATTATACTTAATGAAATTGTCCATGAGTTTATTGTTGGCTATCCCTCTCACCCAAAAATAAGAGAGAGATGCATTATGTTGCAAAGTTTGATAATGCCTTTATTATTGGGTTTGGATGAGATAACGGGGTGCATAGAGTAAACCTAGGTCTTATTGGACTAATAAATGTTTAGATGTTCTGAAAATTTCGTTGTCCTTATCTAAAATGCTATCATTTCGTTACTTTTCTTCATTTTATTTTTTTTGCTAGTTAGAGCATATTTTCACTATGCTAGCTTCTTTGCCGGCCCTAGCTGCCGTCCGATTAATACGCTTACCACCTCTTACCTATAAATTCTTCCCACGAACTTCGCATCATACTTTTCCTCCATCTCTAAATTAAAAACAAATTAAATCTAAAAATAAAAAATAAAATGAATATCGAATTGACCGATATTTTAATTTAGTTACAACAAAAAAATTCTGAACTGTGCTCTTAATTATCTGGTTCCACGAGAGAATACAAATTTTTGTATCTTCGTAATTATAGTAATTTATACTAATATTCCATTTGAAGACTTGCACCACCTGAGGCTGCATACTAATACCATATGAAGGCAAGATTATTCAATGCTAATCCTTGAAAATGAAATTCAAGAAATTTAATCATTTGGCCTGTTGTCATTCCTTTTACAAAACCAGTTTTAGAGTTTATAAGTTAATAGAATTGATAGACTCATCATTTATCAACCGAATTTGCGTTCAAATTTCAATAAATATCATTAGAAATAAATAATGTTATTAGGTTTTTCCTTTTTCTGGCTGCGTACATATTACATGTTTTGCAAGGCCACCTTTGTTGATTGTTGGCTCAAACAAAGTAGAAAGTAGTCTAAAACCAACAAATAATGTTGGCTACTTTTGTGGTCAAAATTGGTGATTGGCATGCTACATGTGTGAAACAAAACATGGATGCTCTTATGCCTAATTTGTGGTCAAAAATTGGATGCACTTATGCCTAATTCTTTTGACTTGATGAGAGGCCTTTGGCCTATAAAAGGAGGTGTAGGCATAACTCAAATACACCAAGGAAACAAGGAAGAAAGAAAAATAGCAAGAAGCCATTCGACATAGAGAAGAATTTTCTCAAATTGTCTTGCTTTGTATTTTTGGTTTTCTCTTCCTATTGTAAGTGTGAGAGTTTGGGTTATTCGGGTCTTTGGGAAATTGAGTGATAAACACTATTGTATGTTCTCATTGATTATAGTGGAATACTCCGTCGTCTCCAAACTGGATGTAGGCATTGCCGAACCAGTATAAATCTTGGTGTTCTTGTTGGTATTGTTCCATTTATCTTTTGTCAGTTATTGTGGTTTATTTTTCACTCACACTTGGTTGACGCTTCCGCACAACAAGTGGTATCAGAGCCTAGTGTTTCGACTAGGCGTTTTCGTGGGAGTGAAAAATTTGCTGGCGCTACAGTCCCGTGAATAGTGCCAAGTAGATGGCTGGAGATAAAGATGAATCTGTGAAGGGGAAGGAGTCGACATCGTCTTCGTCGACATCTACATCCAATAGACATCAAATTGCTACTACAAGGTTAGAGGTTGATAAATTCAATGGCTCTAATAATTTTGGTATGTGGCAATGTGAAGTTATGGATGTGTTGTATCAACAAGAGTTGGATATGGTTCTGGAAGATAAACCAGAAGATATTGATGACAAGCAGTGGACACGAATTAATCTTCATGCTTGTGCTGCTATTCGATCGTTCCTTGATAAGGAGTTGAAATACCCGTATATGAAGGAAACTTCTGCTAAGGAGTTATGGACAAAATTGGAGGAGAAGTATATGACCAAGAGCGCAGAAAATCGGCTCTTCTTGAAGAAGCGACTCTTCCGATTTCAGTATCGTCCAGGTATTTCTATGCATGAACACCTCAATGATTATAATAAAATACTTGCTGATTTAGCAAACCTTGATGTGAAAATTCCTGACGAGGACAAGGCACTATGTTTGTTAAATTCATTGCCTGATGATTATGATCATTTGACAACTACTTTGTTGTATGGAAAATCCGAGGTGAAACTTGATGAGGTGTCTGCGGCATTGGTGAATCATGAGTGTCGAAAGAAGGAACTAAAGACTCACAATTCACAAACCGAGGCACTTGTTGCAAGGGGTCGAACAGTGGAAAGAAAATATGTGAAGCGGGGAAAATCTCGTTCAAAGTCACGAGGGAAGTTTCCTGCTAAAGATGAATGTGCCTTTTGCCGCCAAAATGGTCATTGGAAGAGAGACTGCCCTAAATTGAAGAACAAAGAGAATGAGAAAGCGGGTTCTGAAGTAAATATTGCAAAATCTGGAGATGATGATTTCGAGTTTGCTTTGGCTAGTTCATCTGCTGATGGTCACTCCAAGGAGTGGATTTTGGATTCAGGTTGCACCTATCATATGTGTCCCATTCGAGAATGGTTTTCTAGCTTCGAGGAGCTGGATGGTGGAGTTGTTTTGATGGGTAATGATAATGCCTGCAAAACACAAGGGATAGGCAAAATCTGTTTGAAGATGCATGATGGAACAGTCAGAGAATTAAGTGATGTTCGGTATGTACCGGATATGAAGAAAAATCTTATCTCACTGGGTGCATTGGAATCCAAGGGTCTCAAGATCACCATGAAGGGTGGAGTTCTTAAAGCTGTTTACGGGGCACTGGTGGTGATGAAAGGTACAAGACGAAATAACTTGTATTTCTTGAAGGGGAGTACAGTTATTGGTGAAGCAGCTGTCACCGAAGCTGCTGACGCATATAGCACAGACACCACGAGGTTATGGCATATGCGTCTTGGGCATGCTGGTGAAAAAGCGTTGCAAGGATTGATGAAGCAAGGCTTATTGAAAGGTGCAAAGGCATGCAAATTGGAATTCTGTGAGCATTGTGTGTTGGGTAAGCAAACTAGAGTAAAATTTGGCACTGCTATTCACCACACTAAAGACATTCTTGATTATGTTCACACTGATGTTTGGGGACCTTCCAAGAATGCATCTTGGGGAGGTAGCCATTATTTTGTCTCTTTTGTTGATGACTTCTCTAGAAGAATATGGGTGTACACCATGAAGCGTAAAGATGAAGTCTTGAAGATATTCCTGAAGTGGAAAAAGATGATTGAAACGCAAAGCGGTCGAAAGATCAAGACTCTCAGATCAGACAATGGGGGTGAATATAAGTCTGATCCTTTCTTGAAATTTTGTCAAGATGAGGGTATTGTGAGGCACTTCACGGTTAGGGAGACATCACAACAGAATGGGGTGGCGGAGCGCATGAACCGTACTTTGCTTGAGAAAGTTCGGTGTATGTTGTCTAATGTTGGATTAGGCAAGGCGTTTTGGGCTGAGGCAATTACTTATGCAAGCCATCTCATTAATCGATTGCCAGCTGTTGCGAATGAGGGCAAAACGCCCATGGAGGTATGGTCTGGTAAACCTTGTACTGATTACAAGTTTTTACACATATTTGGTTGTCCTGCTTACTATCATGTCAGAGAAAGCAAGTTGGATCCAAGAGCAAAGAAAGCTCTATTTATGGGCTTTAGCACTGGCGTGAAGGGATACCGACTCTGGTGTCCAGATGAGAAGAAATTTGTTGTAAGCAGAGATGTGACCTTTGATGAGGCTGCTATGGTTAATCAGAACAAGCATGAAGGTGAAACTGAAACGATCGAGACCATGAGTAACTCAAAGCAGGTGGAGTTACTGAAGACTCCAGTTGTTCCAGTAAGGTCTGATGTTACAGACACTAGTCCTACAGTTAATCATGATGATGAGGACGAGGATGATGAAGAGGATGCACCTACCCAAGAGCCTCCACAGCAACAAGACTATATTGCAACCAGAAGATCGAGAAGGGAAATTCGAAAGCCTGCTCGATTTACTGATATTGTGGCATATGCACTTCCCGTTATTGAAGATGATATTCCATCCACCTACAAAGAAGCTGTCATGAGTTCAGAGTACGAGTTGTGGAAGAAATCTATGGATGAGGAGATGAAATCTCTTCATAAAAATAAGACTTGGAAGCTGGTTCAGTTACCAAAGGGGAAGAAAGAAATTGGTTGTAAATGGGTGTATGCCAAAAAGATGGAATCTTTGGGAAAAGACAATGTAAGATTCAAAGCCAAATTGGTAGCTAAAGGCTATGCTCAGAAAGAAGGCATTGACTACAATGAGGTATTTTCTCCTGTAGTAAAACATTCTTCTATTCGTATTCTGTTGGCTTTGGTTGTGCAGTTTGATCTTGAGTTGGCCCAACTTGATGTCAAGACTGCGTTCTTACATGGTGATTTGGAGGAAGAGATTTATATGTCTCAGCCAGAAGGTTTTAAGGTTGCTGGAAAGGAAAATTGGGTTTGCAAATTGGAAAAATCATTGTATGGCTTGAAGCAGTCTCCAAGACAATGGTACAAGCGATTTGATCGATTTATGATCGGGCAAAAGTACACAAGAAGTCACTATGACCATTGTGTATACTTTCGCAAACTACAAGATGGAACCTTCATTTATCTGCTTTTATATGTTGATGATATGCTTATAACATGTAAGAGCAAAGTGGAGATTGAAAGGTTGAAGACTCAACTGAGTAATGAATTTGAGATGAAGGACTTGGGAGAAGCTCGGAAGATACTAGGTATGGAAATTGAAAGAGATAGACCGAAGGGCAAGATTAGTTTGTGTCAGAAACAGTATTTGAAGAAGGTACTACAACGTTTCAGGATGAATGAAAATTCAAAACCGGTTAGTACACCTCTTGCCCCTCATTTCAAACTTAGTGCTTCTATGTCTCCTAAAACTGTTGAAGAGAGTCAGTACATGGCTCAAATTCCTTATGCAAATGTTGTTGGTAGTTTGATGTATGCTATGGTGTGTACTAGGCCTGATATTTCACAAGCTGTTAGTATTGTTAGTAGATATATGCATAATCCAGGAAAAGGGCATTGGGAAGCTGTGAAATGGATTCTACGGTATATTCTGGGTACTGTGGATGTTGGTTTATTGTTCCAGCAGGATAAAATTACTGGTCAATGTGTTGTTGGATATGTGGATTCTGATTACGCAGGTGATTTGGACAAGCGTAGATCCACTACAGGTTTTGTATTCACTATTGCTGGAGGTCCAGTAAGTTGGAGGTCGACTCTGCAATCTACAATTGCTCTGTCAACTACTGAGGCTGAATACATGGCTGTAACATAAGCTATAAAGGAAGCCATCTGGCTTCAAGGGTTGCTTGATGACTTAGGGGTTCAACAAGACCATGTGGATGTTCATTGCGACAATCAGAGTGCTATTCATTTAGCAAAGAATCAAGTTCATCATGCACGTACGAAACACATTGACGTGAGGTTCCATTTTGTTCGTGAGATTATTGATGAGGGAGATATTTTTCTTCAGAAGATTGGGACCGCTGACAATCCTGCGGATATGTTAACAAAGCCAGTTAAGTTGCTCAAGTTTAAGCACTGCTTAGACTTGATTTGCATTTGTAAAATTTGTTGATTGCCCCATGGGGGAGTGGGAGACGACTATTGAAAGTTCTACTTAGAGGGTTTGCGCCAAGGTGGAGATTGTTGATTGTTGGCTCAAACAAAGTAGAAAGTAGTCTAAAACTAACAAATAATGTTGGCTACTTTTGTGGTCAAAATTGGTGATTGGCATGCTACATGTGTGAAACAAAACATGGATGCTCTTATGCCTAATTTGTGGTCAAAAATTGGATGCACTTATGCCTAATTCTTTTGACTTGATGAGAGGCCTTTGGCCTATAAAAGGAGGTGTAGGCATAACTCAAATACACCAAGGAAACAAGGAAGAAAGAAAAATAGCAAGAAGCCATTCGGCATAGAGAAGAATTTTCTCAAATTGTCTTGCTTTGTATTTTTGGTTTTCTCTTCCTATTGTAAGTGTGAGAGTTTGGGTTATTCGGGTCTTTGGGAAATTGAGTGATAAACACTATTGTATGTTCTCATTGATTATAGTGGAATACTCCGTCGTCTCCAAACTGGATATAGGCATTGCCGAACCAATATAAATCTTGGTGTTCTTGTTGGTATTGTTCCATTTATCTTTTGTCAGTTATTGTGGTTTATTTTTCACTCACACTTGGTTGACGCTTCCGCACAACAACCTTGACATACGCATAGTAGGTCACTCGTCGCAAGACAAACATGTAGATGAAGATGACATCAGAAGGAAAAGAGCCCTATGAATACTAATTATTATAATTAGGTTTACTATATTATTATATATGTAACCACTAACGCTAGCTATGCTAATTAAGTTAATAACAAGTAGTACTAGTCTCTCTATACTTATGCAGCCGGAGCAAAATCATAGTCGCCATCATCGTCATCATCATCCCCGTCCCCTTCTGAGCATGTCAATGGCGAAAGATCCTCAAATTTGGTAGTGACTCTACCATCTCCATCTTCATGCTTCTTGCACCACGAGGCAATGCTAATATTTGAAATGGGACACATTTTTGTTTTTTTATCAAGAAGGTGAAAAAAGAAAGAGTTATTAGACTGAGCCCAAATGATGATAACTTAGATTGTGAAGGTATGTTCATACACACACACACACATATATATATCGTGGGACAAGAATAAGGTGCATGTTAAACTCGTTTATGCACAAGGCATTCGCGTGGGGAGTGTGACAGCTGCATGAAGGTTGTGCAAGAACCATTGTCCAAGACAGGTGGTGCTTTGTCATCCAGCCACGAAGGATTCGCAAATGACAACTCAGCAAACCACGTTGGTGCAAATTGTGTTAGCTTCGTGACAACA
This sequence comes from Pyrus communis, assembly GCF_963583255.1. Taxonomy (NCBI): domain Eukaryota; kingdom Viridiplantae; phylum Streptophyta; class Magnoliopsida; order Rosales; family Rosaceae; genus Pyrus; species Pyrus communis. Next base: position 11,550,226 of record NC_084803.1, on the reverse strand, counting down.
TGCAGAGTTCATTCATGTGTTAGGATCGAGATAATTGGCAATGTGTTGGGTGGGTATATATTGGAAACTCTGAAAGTGATAGATGCCTTATTCACATGAAAGAAAAGGCTGATCTTAGCTTTTCAATATTAGGGTAGAAATAATTAATAGCTAGACTAGCCTTCATGCACGTGCTCATGCGCGTGCATAATATATTTTTTGAATCACAGCGTATTACGCACGACTTATTCGTTTTAAATGTATTTATATGCGTAAATTGACGAAAGGAAAGTCAAATATTTAAAGTAAATGAATAATCTTATATTATGCTAGAAGAAACATCTCATAAACCAATTAAAGCAACTGAATTCAAATAATAAAATCGGTCTCTATAGAATTTGCATTAAGAATAGAGAAAATAATATTTAATAAACAATTGATTGAATCATATTATTGCTAGCCTATTGTGAGGCTAAGCCCACCCCCTCCCTTTTAGTGTAGATAATATCGTTTGTTAAAAAAAAAACAATCATTTGACAACTAATTTAATCACATTATTATCCGTGTGCGAATGACATTTTTTATAATTGGCATTACACGCCTCTTAAGATGTTTTGAACGTGTTTAAAAATAGAGAAAATAATATTTAATAAACAACTGATTAAATCACATTATTGCTAGCCCATTGTGAGGCTAAGCCCACCCCCTCCCCCTCCTCCTCCCCTTAGTGTAGATAATATCGTTTGTTAGAGGAAAAAAAAACAATCATTTGATAACTAATTTAATCACATTATTATCCACGTGCGAATGACCTTTTTTATAACTTACATTACATGCCTCTTAAGATGTTTTGAACGTGTTTAAAAATAGAAAAATTGAATCATATTATTGCTAGTCTATTGTGAGGTACTAATTTAAAAAAAAAAATAATAATAAAAAAGCAAACAAACAAACCAAAAAAAAATTAATTATTAAAAAAAATACTTAAAATGATGAAAATGCCCTTAGCTTATTTGGCGCATTATTTTGGAATGCCTTTAAAGTGTTTTGTTTTGGGGGCATATTTATCCAAATATTTTGTTGAAGCTTGATGACACCAAAACATTGTTCACCTTTTCTATTCTCTTTATATATAGATTTCCTTAGTAACCTTTTCATTTAAACTTTTTGGTTTTATGTTTTTAGTTCGTTTGTCACCATGCAATGTTATATGCATGTTTTAAACGCTCTATTATCGAGGTCATTCTTTAAAAATTATATTATTCAGCCAAACAATAAGATTTTAGTAATGATAATCAATGATTAAATTATTACTCATTTAATTGATTTTTTGTAAATTAATCTTAAAGGGTGAAGAGTAGTACTATATCATCGTAACCATTTAATTTTCAGCTGCCCCTTTAAGATTAATTTTGTAAGGTTCTATAAGATTACTTCTGTAAGATAATTTTAGCTCAAGACGTACATGTTAGATATTATTATTTAATGTGTCCATAAGTGACTGATGGAGATAGTTTTATTCTTATTTGTTTTTTTAGGAGGGTCTTCGGAGCACTCACATCATGTCATCATAAGATCAACATAATTTCATTTTTCATACACACTAGCTACTCGCCTACATATAATATAAGAAACATATAGACTTTTCTTCCTAAAAAATAATTCCAAAGAGAAAATAAGAGGGAGGAGGATTCAATACCCTCCTATTCTTATCTTCTTCCATCCCCTCCTGGCACACATTATTTTTTTGTTTTATTATTTTTATAAAAAAATTAATATAAGATGTTGACGTGGTTTAACCGTGACCGTTCAAATATGAGAATATGAAAGAATAGAGAGATTAGGAGGATAGAGAATCCTCCTCCAAATAAAAGACTCATGTTTTGATTGTCCCAACCAGCGTCATAAATGCGTGTGGTCTTTGTCAATTTCTCAGCGTCTAAAGACTTAATTTATAATTAATACTTATAAAAAATTATTAGTACTTTTAGGTATATTTGAAAGTATTTTTAAAATATCTAAAAGGATTTATAAATTATTAAAAACGTTTCTGATCATATTTGACAATAAAATTAAAATTTAAAAACTAAATTACATAAAATTACCCTCATTATTGGGCAAATCACAGTTTCATATTTCATCTTTAAAACATTTTAATGTCATACCTTATCTTTGAATTTATTGCAATATCATACATTTCATTAGTTTGTTTGTCAATTACTCTGTTAAATGTTAAGGTAACTTGAGGTCGATTTCACTTCCTATTAAAAATTTAATTAAATATTAAAAACTTTAAAAAAAAACTTGCGGGACCCACTCTTACCACTCATCACCCTCACCCTTCGCCACCCTCACCTCATCCATCCCACATCCCCCCATGCCATATGTTCCTCCCCCTTCTCCTTCCTTCACAAACAAACCCAAACCGCCGCCGCCACCCTCACCTTATCACCCACATCAATGGCTGGCTGGGCTAACCACCGCTACTCCCACCTGAAAAACACCTCAGATCTATTGCGATCCATGAGGCCGACGAGGCCGACTTGGTCTGTTTTCCGGCGATGCATAGGCCTATTTACCCAGTTAACGACATTGTTGCAGACGATCCCCGAGGACAACATCAATTCCGCAAACCGGATCTAGTCCACTCCGAATCTTGGATCCGCTTGAAGTTGATCTCCTAGCGGCGAAGCAACTCTGCCGAGTCGTGCGCGCGGGCTCCATCCTCGACGTCAGCAAGCATAATTTGGCCAAATGGGCTAGTGCCCACCGCGGTGTCGCATTCCCCAACGACGATGGCACCAAGGGTGCTGTCATAGAAGGTCTTGATGAGAGGTAGATGAAGATGGGGGAGGCGAATGAAGGAGGAGAGGAGGAACAGATCGGGTGGGGATGAGGGATGGATGAGGTGGGGGTGGGGAAGGGTGAGGGTGATGGGTGGTAAGGGTGGGTCCCGCAATCTTTTTTTTTTTTTTTTAGTTTTTAATATTTAAATCAAATCACATTTTAGGTTTGGATACAGTTACAATTTCATACAATACTTTAAAACATTTCAATTTCATACACAAATTTGTATTTAGTTGTGATTTCATACATACTGTAGTTTGACTGTTAAATAATGATGAGGCAAATTACAGGCCTATATATTTGCTGACAAGATCATCTATTTTATGCCACGTGTCAAAAATGAATTAAATAAATGTTTAATTATTTAATAATGTATTTAAATTTTGAAAAACCCTCTGCGTTCTATCTTCGACTCCTATTGCAGCCCCACCTTGCCCTCATTCTTTCTGCCATGGCAGCCATCGTCACAGCAGATCCAAGCTCGCCGCCCTCTCTCCATCTCAACCTCCCACCAGCCAGAAGAAGTGAGACCAAGTCGTCGTCGTCGCCGTTCCGCTTACTCAAATCAAATTCGGGGTCTTCATCTCCATTTTCACTTCGATTCCAATGACAATAACTCAGGGTCGCTCCACAAATTGGACCACTTGTTGCCGCCGCAAAATACTAACCCAAAAAAGGGGTTTTCTTGGATATTAATTAGCCGTCGAGTTCGACCTGGCTATTCCGCGGGTTGTGACCCAATTCGTCTGAAACCCCACTACCTCCGGATACTAATATTTTCTTGATAAAAATATTTTTGAGAATCTAATTGCTTGATTGATTAGGAGGATCTAAGTAGATAGCATGTGTATTTTGTGTTTGATGTAATGAAGTATTTCTTGAATTGGAGGAGTTTGTTTGCAATTTTTTTGGGTATAGCGATGGAATTTTCATTTGGGCAATAAGTAGGATTAGGCATGGGAAAATATGACAGAAGCTCAAGATTTCTGGGAACTCCATTTTAATTTCCTTCTTTTTGTTTGGATTTGGTGAGGAATTAGAAGTAGGAGTCGCGCTCGACGACGGGTTCCAAGTAGGGGATGAGGTTGGGGTTGGTCTGGACAAGCTTGGTTCGCAGGTTTCGTCCTCCTCCACCACATCCCAAGGAAAGACGGCTGGGCAGATTGATGATGACTTGGCAGCGGCCTGGAGGGAGATGGAGGTATGGCTGGATGAAGGATTGCGGCTAGGTTTGAAGGGGCCAGGGGTTCACGAAGAAAGGTTGAAGATGAGTGTAGAAGTAAGGGGTGGGTCCACTATTATTTGAAAACAAATTAAATTTTAGATACTAAGGCCATCTCCCACCGAAGGGTCCAGAGGGCCAGAAGGTCAAAAATAACTCGAAAACTGTCTTCAACCGAAGACTAGGCTAGATGGCTCGTGGAACCTGAGAGGGCCCCACGAAATTTGAAAGGGCTGGAGGGCTGGCTGCATGCAGTCAGCCAGCCCGCCCGGGGCTGGACAGAAAAATCATTATTCCTGTCGGTTATAACCGACAATAATTCTTAAGCTAAAATGCAAATGCAACGGCTAGCTGACGTTAGCTAGCCGTTGCATTTGATTTTTTTTTTTTTTTTTTTTTTTACAGTTTTATTATTATTAGGGATCTTTTGATATAGACGTCTGAGTTTTGAATTTTCTAGATCAAACATCCATGCCTTTTAGTGATTTGATTAAACCTTTTTTTTTTTTTTTTGTCATAATTTTGGTGATATATGCACATTATATTGTAACAAATTTCCTATAATCTAGCATTTTAATTACGCTCTCATTTGTTAGAGATAATTGTAAAAAAAAAAAAAAAAAAAAAAAAAAGTTGGTTAGATTCATTTTATTTTCACAAGAATACTACAATTTAGCAATAATTATCTATGATTGAAGATATTTTCTTTCCAAAATAGTTTAAAATATTTTTAAACCCCCAAAATCAAACGTACCGAAATGAGGTTTTCTTTTAGTATGTTAAGAGAAAATAGGATTGAGAATAATATAAACGTACCAATAAACAATGTGTACAAAATAAAATGTTCCAAAATAAAAATAATGTACTAATATTAACAATATGAATAAAATCAAACGTATCAATTAATTATTTTTGTAAATTCAAACTTACCCGCAGATAACATATACGTAATATATTGTGCCTAATGATAATTCGTCAACAACTATATTTAAAAAATATATAATTTCACAAAAAAAAAATTGAAAAAATTACACGGAGCTTTTATGTTGATCACCAACTATTTGAAAAAAGAAAAAACCATTTGGAAAAAAAAATAATATTAAATGTTTGCATAACAAAAGAAAAAAAAAATTGTGATCGAAAAAACATATTTGGAAGAAGAGAAAATATAGTTTAATTACTAATATCTCTACTAAATAAGGAAAAATGTATCCTGCAGATAAAACGATAAATTCAAAAATTATTTTACTTTTAAAAAATAGAGGTGATTATTGGTCAAAGCACTTTAATCAAATTTAAAAAAGGTACAGATGTTTAATTTAAATGATATAGAAAAACTGTAGGGGATTCTAATTTTCCCTTATTATTTTTTATTTACAAAATTTTTCCTATAACTTCTATTTCACAAAAAAAATTTCATTTTATTTTAAATTCTATTTTTTTCCTATAACTTCTATTTCACAAAATTTGTTTCATACTTTTTTTAAATTATATTTTTTCCCTATAACTTACTAAGCCATTATACAACATTAAATTAAATTAAGTAACATGAAATAACATTAAACAATATGAAACAACATTAAATAACATTAACCAACATACAAATTATACAACATAAAAAAAAACATTTAACAACATGAATTGACCAGCTGGGCATCACGAAGTAAACGCTCGAAGACATGACGTCTCATCTGGAAGCGGCGTTTGAAATCCTCTTATGTGTACACCGAGTTGGGGTTGAAATAGTTGTTCATCAAATTGGCATGCGACATCGCTTTGTTTCGTGGTTTGTAAGAGCGACCAGCAATAGAGCCACCCTATTGAGGTTGTTCCTCATTTGGCTGAAACACCATGACCGCAGCCATGGCTGCTGCTCAGTTTTGTTTGTTGCACTTTACTTGAACTTCTTCATCAGACTCCTCATCTTCTCGTCTCATTTGCGCCCATTTTGCTTCCAATTTGGAATTAGACGAGGACCCCCAGTTGGAATCCGAAGAGGATCCAAAGTTGGAATTCATTCCAAACTCGAATTGAAAAAGATTGAATTGAAAGAGATTGAGTTGAAATAGATTGAATTCAAAGTTGTGTGAATTATAGCCCAATATCTGCCCTATTTATAGCAAAAGAAAATTTCAAATCCAACGGCTAGCTAACGTCAGCTACTAACGGCTAGCTGACGTCACTTAGGCGTTGGATTTGAATTTAAGTTGTAGTTTTTAAATAATAAAATATGTTTGGCCCTATGGCCCTTTGACCCTTGGTTGGAGATGGTTTTTTTGATAGGGCTAAAACGAGCCCAATGACCCTTGGTTGGAGACAGAGGCAAATATGGCCCTGTACTGTTCATTAAAATATTAATTTCTTGGAGGGCCAGAAGGCTAAAACGAGCCTTCTGGCCAGCCCTCGGTTGGAGATGACCTAAACTTATCCCAACTTGTTCCAAGCCTTGGGGCAAATATGAGTTAAAACTCAAAACTTATTTCTGGGGCAAATTTAGCCCATGATTCCCCCGGTTAGTGGGGCTGGCCCACCATTTATGTATATTTGTTTTTAGTTTCATATTTATAAATTAATTGAATTCAACGATTAAGATCTAATTTGATCAAATCCAATAATAAAAAAGAATATCTAACTGTCCAAATTTAAATCTAACAGTTAAAGTAATTAAAAAATTATTTTATTTCATAGTCTTTTGTAGTGTTCCACGAGTTTCATGGTGTCGGTTTAGTGATTTTTCAATATTTATTGGAATTTAAATATTTTTAGGTTAAAGTGTTCATAAAATTAAATTAGGATAGTCTACATAATTTTTTTTAAAGTTACTTTAATAAACAAATTATCCTAAATTCAGTATTTAATAATCTTGGGTTAAATATTTAACCCACAAGGGTTGGAGGAGAAAAACTGTGAAATCCCGTCCTCGGATTTCACTGCTTAAAATTACGTATTTCGTATTTGTAGTTTCGACGCGTTTGTATTTACGATGTATAGTTTTTTTTTATAAGTAAAAGGATGAAAACGCCTTTGATGGACTAAACGGGATTCTTCATGGATGTATTTGATCCTTTTGTTATTTTTCAGATTTCTTTACATATTTGGATAGTAGTTGTTGATACGAACGCGTGGGCGCAAACAAAATATAATTTGAAGTTATAACAAAGATTTTACAAACCTTTGAACGTCGAGAGTATTTTGGTAAATTGTCATGTAAAACACATGTTGTATTTGGGGTTATGTTCCATGTGGGACCCACAAATTGGTCCCCAAAATTTCTAGAACTCTCTCTCTCCTCCCTTTTCTCTCCCGCAGGTTTTTTTTTTTTCCTCTCTCTCTAGAACTCTCTGACTCTCTCTCGGCTTTCCCTTTCTCTTGTGAAACAATCACCACCGCCACCACAATTTGGCTTGTTGAATACCAAAACCTTCCTATCTTGCCTACAAACTCGAATATAATAGGTGTTCTCCGAAAATTGGTTTACAAACGAGATTTCATGAACAATGTTTTGGGCCAAGACTTCTAGGCCTGATTTAGACAATTTTTGGCCATCTTTTGAACTCAAAACATGTATAAATCGATTCCTCTCGTTGAGTAGATGAATTTTCATGTTTGGATCGTTTAATTTGTTTGAAAAATGAGAATATAACGATTTAAAGTTTGCTTAGTTTTCGGCGAACCCGCACATACCAAGCCATTTTTCGGCCAAATCACGATGATTTAGCATTGAGAAAGGTACCAATCTGTTTGTCTTGTTATGAGGTATAATTTTTGTTTTTGAATCACTCAATTTCGTTAAGTATTAACACTGTTATGGACGTTTAAAGTTTGCCCAGCAATTCCAGCGAGAACCCAGTTTCCCTTAGACCAGACGCCTTTCAGGCTATTTTCCCGCCACCTTCGACCATCATTTGGCTTCCAAATAGGTATAAGAATGTTCTACACTTTTCTAGCTTCGATTTGGTATATTATGGGTCAAATTTAGTTAAGAAATGAAGAAGATATGGAACCTTAAAGAATGGGACATTAGCAAAAGAATGTGAACTTGCCGCATCATTATTTAACGGTCAAACTGACGGTTTGACTAGTGCATGTATGAAATTGTAATTAAATACAAGTTTTTGTATGAGATTGAAATGTTTTAAAGATGTTATATGAAGTTGTAATTGTACCTAAACTTGAGGGAGTAAAATGTAATTTACCATAATATTTAATTAATTTTTTAATAAGGAATGGGCCTCGCCTCAAGCCACATCTGCATTTAACAGAGGAATTGATAGACAAACTGACGAAATGTAATGACATTGCAACAAATTCGAAGATAAGGTATGACATTGAAATGTTTTAAAGATGGGGTATGAAACAATGATTGGTCAAATAGTTGAGATAGTTTTGTGTAATTTACCCAAATTTAAGAGTTGTTTTCTAGGATATACTTGTATTTTAATAACCAGAATGTGATATACTTGTATTACACAATGTGCTTCTACTAATATTTTTTAAAGAAGCAATTCCAAACAAACCTTAAGAGAGTCCCATTTGATAATTATTTTGGCTTTAGTTTTTATTTTTACTTTATTTAGATTGAAAAAAAAAAATGATCGTATAGTATCCATTTTGTTTTTAAATTTTATTTTCACATTTTCTTTAAGATTGAAAACCAAATATTAAAAGAATTTTTTTTGAGTTTTTAAAATTTGGTTTTCAATTTTCAAAATTTAAAAAGTCAGAAACTAAAAATTAAAATGGTTTTCAAACTGTATAATTTCTATTTTCAACAATACTACTGCTATCTAAGGTATTCTCTCCATATGTAAGTGAGAGATCTTATGTGCGATTCTCGCAAATTGCAAGTTCGATAATAAATTACTGCTGGCCAATTGTGAGGCTTTACTTAACTCTCTTTCCAAATATTGTATGTATCAAACATATAAAAAACCGTGTAGCCTCAAAATTATAGATTGACCATTCATTCGGTTGAGTATATGCAAGTACCATCTATTGGCTTAGCACTATCAATGCTAGTTTTATCTGAATTCTTGACAAATTAAAAAGCATGCAGCTCAAAAGACATTAGGTCATCTCCAACCGAAGGGTCCAGAGGGCCGAAAATAGTCCGAAAACCGTCTTCAACCGAGGGCTAGGCCAGAGGGCTGTGGAATCTGAGAGGGCCCCACGGAATCGGAGAGGGCTAGAGGGCTGGCTAGAAAATTTAGTTTTCCTGTCGATTATAACCGACATGACTGCTTAAGAAAAAAATTCAAATGCAACGGCTAGCTGACGTTAGCTAGTTGTTGCATTTGAATTTTTTTTTTTTATAGTTTTATTATTATTTTTTATTTACAAATTTTTAATATTTTTTTAAAATTCTATTTTTTTCCTATAACTTTTATTTCACAAAATTTGTTTCATTTTTTTTTTAAATTCCATTTTTTCCTATAACTTCTATTTCACAAAATTGCTTAATTTTATTTTAAATTCTATTTTTATCCTATAACTTCTATTTCACAAAATTTGTTTCATATTTTTTTTAAATTAAATTTTCTTTCCTATAACTTCTTACGCCATTATACAACATTAAATTAAATTAAGTAACATGAAACAACATTAAACAATATGAAATAATATTAAATAACATTAACTGTGACATCCCGTCCCGAAAATATCGAAACGTAGGTGTGAAATTACAAGTTTGCCCCTAGTGCGTTTTCGTCACATTATTGGTTGTTTGGTGTGGTGTGGCATGTTTGGAACCACACACACTCCCTTTCTCTCTGTTTCTTTTTCCTTGTTTCTCTCTCTCTCCCCCGAGCTCCATTCCCTTTCTTATTCTTTGAAAACGTACGGACAAACCCCAAAACTATTAAGGATACTATTGTAAATTCATCCTCAAGAGATAATACTTAGAGACTAAGTAAAACTGTTAGTTTGTTATAGGTTTGTTTTCTCTTAGTTAGAAAGTGTTGTGACTTGCTTTTGGCTCACAACTAGTATATATACTCATATTGTAAACTTATTCATTTGTGTAATACAAATATAATTTCCAAAAACCTAGTGGGTTGTAAATGGGTCTTTCGGATTAAAAGGAAGCCCGATGGCTCTATTGATCGTTATAAAGCCAGGCTGGTTGCCAAGGGATTTCATCAACAAGAAGGTCTTGACTACACTGAGACTTTTAGCCCTGTGGCTAAACCTGTGACAATTCGTCTTCTCCTTACTTTTGCTGTTCAATTTGACTGGTTCTTGAATCAACTTGATGTCAGCAATGCCTTCTTGCATGGTACTCTTTCTGAATCGGTTTTTATGCAGCAACCACCTGGTTTTCAAGATCCCTCTAAACCGAATCATGTCTGTCAGCTCCATAAATCCTTATATGGTCTGAAACAGGCTCCTCGAGCCTGGTATGATAAACTGCATGCTGCTCTTCATTTACTTAGATTTGTTGGTTCTCAGAGTGACCACTCTCTCTTCGTCAAAACGGATCCTTCCTTAATCTTCATCCTGGTTTATGTGGACGATATTTTGGTTACTGGTCCTTCCTCTGCTGCCTGTCAAGCTGTGATTCACAAACTCAGTGCTATGTTTCCCATCAAGGACCTTGGAGCTTTACACTACTTTCTTGGCATTGAGGTCAAACGTTCCTCTACTGGCATTTTCTTATCTCAAACTAAATACATTCTTGATTTGCTTACTAAAGCAAACATGGTTGGTGCCAAGCCCTGTGCAACACCCCTTAGCACCTCCAAACTTGATCATGACTCTCCTCCTCTTGAAAATGTTACCGAGTATCGATCCTTGGTAGGTGCTCTCCAATACTTAACCTGGACACGGCCTGATCTTAGTTTTGCTGTTAATCTTGTCTGTCAGTTCATGCATCTTCCACGAGTGTCCCATTTTCAAGCTGTCAAGCGTATTCTTCGCTATCTTAAGGGCACTCTTGATCTTGGCCTATGGTTTACTAAATCCTCCTCTCCTCTCTCTCTCACGGCCTTCTCCGATGCTGACTGGGCAGGTTGTTCGTTAGACAGGCGCTCTACTGGAGGTTATTGCATTTATCTGGGCAATTCTCTTATTAGTTGGAGTGCTAAGAAGCAACTCACTGTTGCTCGTTCTTCCACCGAGGCTGAGTATCGTTCCCTTGCTAACACTGCCTCTGAAATTACTTGGATTTGTAAACTGCTTACTGATATTGGGTATTGTTTACCTTGCTCTCCTCACCTCTGGTGTGACAATATCTCTGCCCTGTCTCTTGCTAAGAATCCTGTTTTCCATGCTCGCACCAAACATGTCGAGATTGACTATCATTATATCCGTGAACAGGTTCTGGCTCAGCAGGTCTCTCTTCATTTCATATGCTCCCAGGACCAAGTTGCTGATATCTGTACTAAGTCTCTGTCCAAGCCCAGATTTCTGTTCCTCCGTGCCAAACTTCCACTTCGACCTCTCCAGTTTCGTTTGAGGGGGGATATTAAGGATACTATTGTAAATTCATCCTCAAGAGATAATACTTAGAGACTAAGTAAAACTGTTAGTTTGTTATAGGTTTGTTTTCTCTTAGTTAGAAAGTGTTGTGACTTGCTTTTGGCTCACAACTAGTATATATACTCATATTGTAAACTTATTCATTTGTGTAATACAAATATAATTTCCAAACAAAAACCCCTCAAACCTTAACAGATCGAGGGAACCAAGTACACCATCAAGTTTGTGAGGCTGAGAGGAGTCCAGTGGTACCATTTTCAGGTAAGGACTTCAACGTTTTCACGTCGATTTTCCAAGCTCCGTTTTAGTCACTGTTCATGCAAGATTAATCTAGTTAGTTTTTGGACTTTTGAAGCTTGTAGATGTGTTGGTGAGACCCAAGGAGCTTGGGAGTGCATCGTTGGACGAAATTGGACGTCGGAACCACGAACTGTAAGTTTGGCCGAATTTTCATATTTTTGGAAAGTTTGATCCCGTTGTTTTTAGGCCCTAAAACTTGTCCAACGTGGTAGATTATGATTAGGGCTTCATTTTGGATAAATTACGTGAAAATAGATGAAAAACGAAGGAGAATAGTGAGTTTAAAGTTTTCCCAGTTTTCCGGTGACCGAAGTCCGGCGAGGGTAGGCCGGAGAAGAAACAGGAATATTCCGTTAATTTTAACGGAATATTCCTAACGGCAGTAACGGTATCCGGTTAAGTTTAACGGAATATTCTGGAATTTTAACGGAATATTCCTGACGGCGTCAATTGACACCGTCAGTGTGCATGGCACGTGGCCGCGCGTGGGGGCGCGTAGGTCCGTGCCTATTTTGGCGCGTGGGGGCGCGTGAGAGGTCCAAAAATTATTTAAAAAATATGGTTGTGATCCTGAGGTTGTGTAGAGCACGTTGGTATATTCAATTTCCATTTTGAGCAATGTATGAGAAGTTATTACGAGGAATTGGTTATGTGCTTTAAAGTTAACGTTTTTATAGCTATTTCGCATATAGGTGACACGTACCCCAAGGACGAGCGTGCACATGCGAGGCAGGAGGGCTACGACCCTTTTACATACCAGTGAGTGGGCCTTTGGTTTTCCGTATATACCTATATACTATATTTTCCCAGAACTTGAATAAATGTTTATTCGTTATGCCATGCATTACATATTCGTTTTTCGTGCATCGTTGGGTACGTTATTAGTTGCATATATTTATGCATATGCATATTGGGTGCTGTGGACGCACAGGTAAGTGCCAGGTAAGCGTTATTCACGTTTATGTTTCAGTAGTGGTTTGAGATAGTTAGAGAGCTCATAACCTGCACCTCCGGTGTTAGTGCTCCCGTCCGTGGCCAGGGCACAGTCCTTCACGTGATGTTCACCTCCCGCACCTTATGCTCACCTTGGATTCAAGGTAGGTGCACAAGCCTGTCGTACAGACCACTTTAGGTGGTTCCGACTCGTAGGTGACCCATGATTATTCGCCCAGTCTTCACGTGATCGTAGCACTTATTTACACCCAGGCCTGTCGTACAGACCACTTTAGGTGGTTCCGACTCGTGGGCAGGTTTAGACATTGAGATTGAGATTTGAGCTCTAGATGCAGTCGTACAGGTCACGTTAGGTGACTCCGACTGCCAGATTATATGATATTGATATGTTTATACCTGGGCACTTGCATATCGTTATGAGATTTCGGCATGGCATATTATCGAGCATGATTGACATACCTTTGAGCATATTTGGCATATGTATTATGTGTATATAATTTCTGGGAAGTATACAGGTTTTACGGCGAGGGGTTAGAAAGTATTTTATAAATGGTTTTCGAAAGCTTTGTTTTTGCCCACTCACGCTTTTGTTTTGCGCCCCTCCAGGTTCTAGTTGAGTAGCAGTTCCGGTGGTTTCCCAGAGGGCTTTTCCGGCACTTCTGACAGACACCTATCATAGTAGGGTCACCTTCTGGTGTACTTTTGTCGCAACTTTTCCTTTGGGCTGCTGTAGACATGCTCTGAATTTGTGACTCACACGCTAGCACTTGTATTAGTACATTGTATGCTAGTTGGTTTTTATTTACTCGTACTTTATATTACTACTTTATTAGCTTCCGCACGTGCACATGGCTACGTCACTTTTGTGTGACGGCCAGCACGCTCCGATCTCGGTCGGGGTGTGTCAGTTTGGTATCAGAGCTTAGGTTTGGCAGTCCTGTGTCCTTGTGAGTATTCTAATGGTTTTGGTGTCTTCTGTCAGAATTATGCCGCCTCGTCGGGAACCACGTCGTACTTCTGAGTCTAACTTCCCCGATGTTGCTCAGTTGGGGGAAGTTTTTGCTACAGCCCTTGAGTCTGTGTTGCGTCCTCCCCAGAAGACTCCTCTGGAGACTATATACAATCTGAAGTTGGATAAATTTAAGGCTAGTGAGGGGCACGAGGGCGCAGAGCGCTGGCTAGAACACATAGAGAAGACTTTCCGTGTGCTGCATAATCAGGGGAACCTTCCTATGGAGAGGTGGGTCGAGACGACCTCATGGTTTCTGGATACGGAGTCTGCGGCTTGGTGGGAGCAGGAGCTTCGTAGGTTGACTCCAGATCAGAGGACTGATTGGAATGTTTTTACGGATTTGTTCAAGAGAAGGTATGTACCCCCTGAGTACATTGATCGTAAAAAACAGGAGTTTACTGAACTGAGACAGCGGAAGATGTCGGCGAATGAGTACTACCGCAAGTTTACGGACTTGTCTCGTTACCATCCTGATGTCGCTGGTAATCCGGCGGAGATGCTTCGTCTTTTCCGTTTGGGCACCAGGAAGAAGTGGCGTTCTATGGCGACTACTGTCCACAGCGAGACTTACCAGGACTTCTATGAGATACTGTTGAGGATCGAGGACTCTGAGAACATGTCGAGCGACACTGATGAGGAAAAGGACGGCAATCAGAAGAAGGATGACAAAGGTAAAGGTCAGGCATCGCTCGGGCCCCGTCAGACTCAGAACTTCAAAAGGGGTGGTGCTAGCTCGAGTTCTTCGAGTGGTGGCTTCAGTGCCACTGGACAAGGTCGTGGAGGTAGATTTTCTGGTGGCGCTAGAGGCCAGAGGCAGGGCGATGGTGGGCGAGGCAGAGCCCTAGTTTGCCGTAGGTGTAACAACAGGCATTTCGGCGAGTGTAGACGTGGTAGCAGCGGTTGCTTCACGTGTGGACAAATGGGACATAGAGCGGCGAATTGTCCCCAGGGTCAACAGCAGCAGAAACCACAGCAGACCTTTATGCCGCCACCTGCACCACTCCAGCAGATCCAGGGTCCTAGTAGATACGGCCAGACGGGTCGAGGTGGTGCTTACCACTATCAGGGTGATGCTGTCCCTTATGCTCCGGGGCAGTATCAGTACCCCCAGGATCCCTATTCCCAGGGGGCTATCCTCAGTATTCGGGCGGCTATATGCCGTATCCTCCAGCTCCAGCGGGTGGTCCTCAGTGGTATCAGGGAGGACAATATCAGCAGGGTGAGATTGCCACTAGCAGTGCAGGGTCTTCGAGACAGTCGGGTCAGCCCAGTCAGGGGCGTGGTGCTCAGGGACACGGTGTTCAGGCGAGCAGAGGCCGCGGTGGACGTCAGCAGGGCTAGGGGCGTCTTCACAATATTTCTCTGCAGGACGCTCAGAACAACCCAGACTTGATTATGGGTACGTTGAACATTCTTGGTTGTTTTGCTAGAGTCTTAATTGATTGTGGAGCTACACATTCCGTAATTTCTCATACATTTGCTCAAGTGACGCAACCTCGCCCCACACCTCTAGGGTACGATTTAGAGTTCGCTATGCCTAGAGGAGAGAGATGTGTTGTAGATTGTGTGTACCCAGGATGTCCAGTGATCGTAGAGGGTGTTGCTTTGTCAGCCGATCTTATCCCGTTAGATATTGTGGATTTTGATGTGATTCTGGGCACGGATTGGTTGCATTTCTATCGTGCCAACATTGACTGTTACGGGAAAGTAGTTACATTTCACCGACCTGGACTACCTGTGGTTACTTTTGTGGGTGACCAGAGTGGGGTGAGACACGGCGTTATCTCGGCGCTGCGAGCAGAAAAGTTGTTGTCGAAAGGTTGTCAGGGGTATCTAGCTCATGTGGTGCTAGATGAGGCTGTTCCTAACAGAGTTGAGGATGTGAGAGTGGTCAAACACTTTCCTAATGTTTTTCCCGAGGATTTACCTGGTCTACCCCCAGATCGAGACGTGGAGTTTACTATTGAATTGCTCCCAGGTACTAATCCTATTTCTTTAACTCCTTATCGTATGGCTCCCGCGGAGTTGAGGGAATTGAAGGTTCAGTTGCAGGAGTTAGTGGATAAGGGATTTATTCAGCCTAGTACTTCGCCTTGGGGCGCTCCAGTGTTGTTTGTGAGGAAAAAGGATGGAACTTTGAGACTGTGCATCGACTACAGGCAACTGAATCGGGTGACGATTAAAAACCGTTATCCATTGCCTCGTATCGATGATTTGTTTGATCAGCTGAGAGGTGCTTGTGTGTTCTCCAAGATAGACTTGAGGTCTGGTTACTATCAGCTGAAGATTAGTAGGGATGATGTCCTTAAGACGACGTTCAGGACTCGTTATGGTCATTACGAGTTTCTGGTTATGTCATTTGGGTTGACGAATGCACCAGCAGCCTTTATGGATTTGATGAACCGGGTGTTCCAGCCTTACTTGGATAGATTTGTCATTGTCTTCATTGACGATATTCTGGTGTATTCTAAGTCGAAAGCGGAGCATGTTCGACATCTTACTTTGGTGTTGAAGAGGTTGAGGGAACACCAGCTATATGCTAAGTTTAGCAAGTGCCAGTTCTGGTTAGATCAAGTTGCGTTCTTGGGGCACATCATTTCTGCTCAGGGTAGTTTAGTGGACCCTCAGAAGGTTGCAGCTGTGGAGAGTTGGAAGCAACCGCGAACCGTCACCGAGGTGAGAAGTTTTCTTGGCTTGGCGGGGTATTATCGGAGATTCGTTAAGGATTTCTCGGTGATTGCCTTACCACTGACGAGGTTAACGAGGAAGGATGTTAAATTTGAGTGGGATGATAGGTGTGAACAGAGTTTCCAGCAGTTGAAGCATTGTCTCACTCATGCACCTGTTTTGGCACTCCCAGACGATAGTGGTGATTTCGAGGTTTATAGTGATGATTCCTTGAATGGTCTGGGATGTGTATTGATGCAGCATGGTAGGGTGATTGCTTATGCTTCGCGGCAGTTGTAACCTCATGAGTTGAATTACCCTACACATGATTTGGAGTTGGCTGCTATCATCTTTGCGTTGAAGTTGTGGAGACACTATCTTTACGGAGAGAAGTGCAGGATCTTTACAGATCACAAGAGTCTCCAATATCTCTTTACTCAGAGGGAACTTAATCTTCGTCAGCGGAGGTGGTTGGAGTTGCTCAGCGATTACGATTGCACGATTGATTATCACCCTGGTCGTGCGAATGTAGTGGCTGATGCACTTAGCAGGAAGTCACAGGGCCGCATTAATGTGTTGTACGCTAGTCGTGTTCCTCTTTTGGCTGACTTGCGTGCTACGGGAGTGAGGTTAGAAACAGAAGATCGAGAAGTGGCGTTACTTGCTAATTTCCAAGTTAGGCCAATTCTTGTTGATCGGGTGCTTGAAGTTCAGGTAGCTGATCAGGAGACTCAAGATTTATTCCAAGCTCGAGGGCAAGGAAGGAGGCGAGACCTCAGAGTTCGTGATTCGGATGGCATGTTGATGCTAGAGGGTAGAATGTTCGTGCCTAATAGTGTGGAATTAAAGAAAGAAATTCTCGATGAAGCACATATCTCGGCTTATGCCATGCATCCAGGAGTTACTAAAATGTATCATACCATTCGACCATTTTATTATTGGCCGGGTATGAAGAGGGAGATAGCCGAGTATGTGAGCATGTGTGTTGTTTGTCAGCAGGTTAAAGCAGAGAGGAAGAAGCCGTTTGGGTTGTTACAGCCGCTTCCCGTTCCAGAGTGGAAATGAGAAAATATCACTATGGATTTTGTGTACAAGTTGCCGTGTACACAAAATGGCTTTGACGACATTTGGGTGATCGTTGATCGGCTCACTAAATCGGCACATTTTATTCCAGTGAGAGAGAAGTATTCTTTAAGCCGGTTAGCGAAATTGTTTATCTCAAAGGTTGTGAAGTATCATGGTGTCCCGGTGAATATTGTCTCGGATCGTGATCCACGATTCACATCTAAGTTTTGGGTGGCTTTTCAGGAAGCTTTGGGTACGAGACTACTTTACAGTACGGCGTATCATCCTCAGACGGATGGACAGTCAGAGAGGACTATTCAGACTTTGGAGGATATGCTGCAAGCTTCGGTGTTGCAGTTTGGTGATGCTTGGCACCAGCTGTTGGATTTGATGGAATTCACTTACAACAACAGTTTTCACTCGAGTATTGGCATGGCGCTATTTGAGGCATTGTATGGTAGAGCTTGTCGCACACCGTTGTGTTGGTCAGAGGTTGGAGAAAGAGTCTTAGTGGGTCCGGAGATTGTTGAGGAGACTACTCAGAACGTTCAGGTAATTAAGTCTAACCTGAAAGCAGCTCAGGACAGGCAGAAGAGTCTAGCGGATCGGCATGCTACGGACAGAGTGTATGAGATCGGAGACTGGGTATTTTTGAAGCTTTCACCGTGGAGAGGTGTCGTGCGGTTTAGAAAGAAGGGGAAGTTGAGTCCCAGATACATTGGACCATACATGGTCACAGAACGAGTTGGTGAGGTATCTTACAGGTTGGAGTTGCCTCCGGAGTTGGCTAGAGTGCATAATGTTTTTCACGTGTCCATGCTCCGACACTATGTTGCTGATCCATCTCACGTGATACCTCCTCAACCGTTAGAGATTAATCCAGATTTAACGTATGACGAGGAACCGGTGACGATCATCGATTGGAAAGAGAAGGTTCTGAGGAACAAGACGGTGAATTTAGTGAAAGTTCTGTGGAGGAATCAT
Organism: Pyrus communis; assembly: GCF_963583255.1. Taxonomy (NCBI): domain Eukaryota; kingdom Viridiplantae; phylum Streptophyta; class Magnoliopsida; order Rosales; family Rosaceae; genus Pyrus; species Pyrus communis. Next base: position 11,531,720 of record NC_084803.1, on the reverse strand, counting down.
TCAGTCGAGGAAGCTACGTGGGAGACAGAAGATCGGATGAGGGATTTGTATCCTCGATTGTTCTTTGACCACTAGGGGTTATACTTGGTTGTTTTGAATTTCGGGACGAAATTCTATTAAGGTGGGAAGGTTGTGACATCCTGTCCCGGAAATATCGAAACGTACGTATGAAATTACAAGTTTGCCCCTAGTGCGTTTTCGTCACATTATTGGTTGTTTGGTGTGGTGTGGCATGTTTGGAACCACACACACTCCCACCCACACTCCCTTTCTCTCTGTCTCTTTTTCCCTGTTTCTCTCTCTCTCCCCCGAGCTCCATTCCCTTTCTTCTTCTTTGAAAACGTACGGACAAACCCCAAAACCCCTCAAACCTTAACAGATCGAGGGAACCAAGTACACCATCAAGTTCGTGAGGCTGAGAGAAGTCCAGTGGTACCATTTTTAGGTAAGGACTTCGACGTTTTCACGTCGATTTTACAAGCTCTGTTTTAGTCACTGTTCATGCAAGATTAATCTAGTTAGTTTTTGGACTTTTGAAGCTTGTAGATGTGTTGGTGAGGTCCCAAGGAGCTTGGGAGTGCATCGTTGGACGGAATTGGACGTCGGAACCACGAACTGTAAGTTTGGCCGAATTTTCATATTTTTGGAAAGTTTGATCCCGTTGTTTTTAGGCCCTAAAACTTGTCCAACGTGGTAGATTATGATTAGGGCTTCATTTTGGTATAAATTACGTGAAAAATAGATGAAAAACGAAGGAGAATAGTGAGTTTAAAGTTTTCCCAGTTTTCCGGTGACCAGAGTCCGGCGAGGGTAGGCCGGAGAAGAAACAGGAATATTCCGTTAATTTTAACGGAATATTCCTAACGGCAGTAACGGTATCCGGTTAAGTTTAACGGAATATTCCGGAATTTTAACGGAATATTCCTGACGGCGTCAATTGACACCGTCAGTGTGCATGGCACGTGGCCGCGCGTGGGGGCGCGTAGGTCCGTGCCTATTTTGGCGCGTGGGGGCGCGTGAGAGGTCCAAAAATTATTTTAAAAATATGGTTGTGATCCTGAGGTTATGTAGAGCACGTTGGTATATTCAATTGTCCATTTTGAGCAATGTATGAGAAGTTATTACGAGGAATTGGTTATGTGCTTTAAAGTTAACGTTTTTATAGCTATTTCGCATATAGGTGACACGTACCCCGAGGACGAGCGTGCACATGCGAGGCAGGGGGGCTACGACCCTTCTACATACCAGTGAGTGGGCCTTTGGTTTTCCGTATATACCTATATACTATATTTTCCCAGAACTTGAATAAATGTTTATTCGTTATGCCATGCATTACATATTCGTTTTTCGTGCATCGTTGGGTACGTTATTAGTTGCATATATTTATGCATATGCATATTGGGTGCTGTGGACGCACAGGTAAGTGCCAGGTAAGCGTTATTCACGTTTATGTTTTAGTAGTGGTTTGAGATAGTTAGAGAGCTCATAACCTGCACCCCCGGTGTTAGTGCTCTCGCCCGTGGCCAGGGCACAGTCCTTCACGTGATGTTCACCTCCCGCACCTTATGCTCACCTTGGATTCAAGGTAGGTGCACATGCCTGTCGTACAGACCACTTTAGGTGGTTCCGACTCGTAGGTGACCCGCGATTATTCGCCCAGTCTTCACGTGATCGTAGCACTTATTTACACCGAACATAGGTGATCACGCGATTATTCGCCCAGTCTTCACGTGATCGTAGGTGACCCACGCTTTTTTTTTGCGCCCCTTCAGGTTCTAGTTGAGTAGCAGTTCCGGTGGTTTCCCAGAGGGCTTTTCCGGCACTTCTGACAGACACCTATCATAGTAGGGTCACCTTCGAGTGTACTTTTGTCGCAACTTTTCCTTTGGGCTGCTGTAGACCTGCTCTGAATTTGTGACTCACACGCTAGCACTTGTATTAGTACATTGTATGCTAGTTGGTTTTTATTTACTCGTACTTTATATTACTACTTTATTAGCTTCCGCACATGCACATGGCTACGTCACTTTTGTGTGACGGCCAGCACGCTCCGATCTCGATCGTGGTGTGTCATTAACCAACATACAAATTATACAACATAAAAAAAAACATTTAACGACATGAAACTTAAACAAAATTTAAAAAAACATTTTATAGCAAAAGAAAAATTCAAATCCAACGGCTTGTTGACGTTAGCATGATGTCAGCTACCAACGGCTAGCTGACGTCACTTAGCCGTTGGATTTGAATTTAAGTTATAGTTTTTAAATAATAAATTATGTTTGGCCCTATGACCCTTTAGCCCTTGGTTGGAGACCGTTTTTTATGGTAGGGCTAAAACGAGCCCTCTGGCCTTCGGTTGGAGACGGAGGCAAATATGGCCATGTACTGTTCATTAAAATATTAATATCTTAGAGAATCTTGGAGGACCAGAGGGCTAAAACGAGCCATCTGAGGGCATCTCTAACCGAGGGCTGGCCAGATGGCTCGTTTTAGCCCTCTGGCCCTCCAACATTCTCCAAGATATTAATATTTTAATGAACAGTACATGGCCATATTTGCCTCCGTCTCCAACCGAAGGCCAGAGGGCCAAACATAATTTATTATTTAAAAACTACAACTTAAATTCAAATCCAACGGCTAAGTGACGTCAGCTAGCCGTTGGTAGCTGACATCATGTTAACATCAGCTAGCCGTTGGATTTGAATTTTTCTTTTGCTATAAATAGGGTGGGTATTGGGCTATAATTCATACAACTTTGAATTTAATCTATTTCAATTCAATCTCTTTCAATTTAATCTTTTTCAATTCAAGTTTGCAATGAATTCCAACTTTGGATCCTCTTCGGATTCCAACTGGGGGTCCTTATCCAATTCCAAATTGGAAGCAAAATGGGCGCAAATGAGACGAGAAGATGAGGAGTGTGATGAAGAAGTTCAAGTAAGGTGCAACAAACAAAACATGGCAGCATCCATTGCTGCGGCCATGATGTGTCAGCCAACTGAGGAACAACCTCAATAGGGTGGCTCTATTGCTGGTCGCTCTTACAAACCACGAAACAAAGCGATGTCGCATGCCAATCTAATGAACAACTACTTCAACCCCAACTCGATGTACACAGAAGAGGATTTCAGACGTCGCTTCCGGATGAAGCGTTATGTCTTTGAGCGTTTACTTCGTGATGTCTAGCAAGTTAATCCATACTTTCGACAGAAGCTGGACAGAGCAAGCCGCCCTGGTTTTTCACCTCATCAGAAGGTTACTGTTGCACTTCGAATGATGGCCTATGGCTCCCCAGCTGATTTGATGGATGAAACCCATGGTATGTCTGAGCCTACAGGCCTTGATACTCTTCAACAATTATGAATCGGCTCTTTCGCAAAGCTGAAGACCGTGGGTTTTCGGGCATGATAGGGTCATTAGACTGCATGCATTGGGATTGCAAGAACTGTCCCACCGGATGGCAATGAGGCTTTAGCGGAAGGTAGAGAAAACCAAATGTTGTGTTAGAAGCGGTTGCCTCATATGACATATGGATTTGGCATGCTTTCTTTGGAGTCCCTGGATCCCAAAATGACATTACAATTCTTGGGCGTTCACCCCTCTTCAATAACTTGACGGAAGGTAAAGCATCTCAACTTCACTACTACATCAACAACCGTCAATACAATATGGGGTATTACTTGGCAGATGGCATTTACCCAAAGTGGGTGACACTTGTCCAAGCAATTCCAAACCCTATGAATGACGCAGAAAAGTTGTTTACCTTACACCAAGAGGCATACCGAAAAGATGTTGAGAGAGCTTTCGGTATTCTACAAGTACGATGGAAGATTATTAGCTAATCGGCAAGAGGGTGGAGTCAAGAAAATTTGGACTCCATCATGATGTCCTGCATCATATTACACAATATGATAGTGGAGGATGAGCGAGATGAGTATATTGATGGAGAGTCCGATGACGACCAAGAAGATCCAAATAGGTCAAGAAGGGCTCGTGCAAAAATATATGATGGGCCTAATTTGCCTTTCAATCCAAAAACTGGTAGTATCTCTATAAATGAGTACATGAGGCGTTATCGAATGATACGTTCTCATGCCACAAACAAGTACCTACAACATGATCTTGTTGCACATCTTTGGGCCAAAATAAGCATGGGTAGGCGTTTAAGTTTTATGTTATTAAATGTTTTTTAAAATGTTGTTTAAGTTTCATGTTGTTAAATGTTTTTTTTATGTTGTATAATTTGTATGTTGGTTAATGTTATTTAATGTTATTTCATATTGTTTAATGTTGTTTCATGTTACTTAATTTAATTTAATGTTGTATAATGGCTTAGGAAGTTATAGGAAAAAAATACAATTTAAAAAAAATATGAAACAAATTTTGTAAAATAGAAGTTATAGGATAAAAATAGAATTTAAGATAAAATAAAGCAACTATGTGAAATAGAAGTTATAGGAAAAAATGGAATTTAAAAAAAAAATGAAACAAATTTTGTAAAATAAAAGTTATAGGAAAAAATAGAATTTAAAAAAAAAATTAAAAATAGAAGTTATAGGAAAAGTTTTGTAAATAAAACAAACTAAAAAAAACTTAAAAAAAAAAAAATTCAAATGCAACGGCTAGCTGACAGCCGTGGCATTTGAATTTTTTTCTTAAGCATTCCTGTCGGTTATAACCGACAGGAAAACTGAATTTTCTGGCCAGCCCTGGGCTGGACCCTCCAACCCTCTAGCCCTCTCCAATTTCGTGGGCCCTCTCAGATTCTAGAGCCTTCTGACCTAGCTCTCGGTTGGAGACGGTTTTCGGGTTATTTTCAACGCTCTGGACCCTTCGGTTGAAGATAGCCTGACCAGCTCTCGGTTGGAGATTGTCTTAGTTTCATTACATTCCTTCTTCTGTATATGAATGGCGGGTGTAAGGACTCATTATTTGTTAATAGTAAATTACAGTTTGTATTTGTAACTTAAAGTGAATCAATCAGACCACGACTTGCAGTTAATCAAATTCAACAATGAAAGTATTGAAGGTAGAGAGATTAGGGTTAGAGTGATATACATGGCACATGACGGGCAGGGCAGGGAAAAGGTGGACAGGGCCAACGTCTACTCAACTCACATATCCAATATTTGTGAGCTCCTTGCGTTGCTACTTGCCAGCGTGCCCAATCACACCAGTGGGCAGTGGCTACTTTTTTTTTTAATCTGCTTAATTTTCTACTTAATTGGGTTTAATCCTTTCAGAATAACTTGTTAATTAGTATCACGTGCCTACGATACTTTTAATCAGCCCACTCCATTCCCACTAATTAGTCTCTTAAGTACTCCTTGCCTCTCCATATATATATATATATATTATGATACTTTTTAGTATGATAAGAAATAATCAGTATCTCTTACGTACTAACAAATTAACTACAATTTTGCCTGTTAATTTAATCATTCACATCCTCCATTTGATGATAAGATCAATAAATTAATGTCACTAGAGACAACTAATTAGTTTAAATTAAAGGTACATCGTAAGTAGTTCGACCCTTAACAAAAAATTTCGAACGGATCGATCAATCCTACTATCTAGTACATTAATTCTTCAATTCATATCAAAGCTAGCTAGTTAGTTCAACTTGTAACGCTGGCCGTTGAGATATATCTAATGGCTAAAAATGAAATGTGCAAATAGTATTTGCATTTAAGTATGTGAACTAGGGAAGCTATGATCATAATACTTTAGTTTCACTTACTATTACTTTATTGTGTTATTCATCTTCATTTGTACATACGTGATTTTTGGTTCGTTGAAAATAAAGAATTTGCAACCAAATTTATTCTCTAACCTTTCCTTAAAGTAGATACATTGTTGTGCTGTATAAGAAAATAAAATTATAATTTAGTTCTACAATAGAATATAATATTTCGAATCTCGGACCATCTCCAAACCTTTCTGTCGGATCCGAAAGATCAATTGATCCTAACCCTTATATGGGTTTCTACTTTCTCTACTTTCTTTTTGTCTCCTCCATTAATTGGTTCCACATTAGAAATTTTTTATATTTTACTTCTGTTTCCCACAATGGAACAGGAAATTTGATAATAATATCGTTATATTGAAGACTTGCAGCCGCATGAGGCTGCATAGAAGTTAGGAGTAAGATTATCTCTTCTTTTTTTTTTGTTTTTTTTCTCCCTTTCCTCTTATTTGAATGGTTACGGTTAAATCACGTTAATATTTTGTGTTAATTTTTTAATAACCAAAAGAAGACAAAAAAACAATTTGTAAGAGGAGAGAAGAGAAGAGGATGAGAATAAAATAAGAGAAAATCTTACTCCTAAAAGTTCGAATGAAATTAAAAAATAAAATCATTTTGGCACCCACTTCCCCACCACGCACCATTCTTCCTAAACACCCTTTTAAAAAAAATATTAATTCCCAATATCATCATCCAACCTCTCTCTTCTCCTTAAGGTCTTCTTTTATCTTATAAACCCTAACTTCATTTTCTCATCCAAAGTTTCCTGTACAAGCTCACTTATTTTCTATTATAACTTTGCAGTTATTCAAACAAAAACATCTTAACTCGATGTCATATATTCACATGACATTGTAACATTAGTCTAAAAAATCATGTGACGGCCTAAAAGGTGCATGTTAGTCATTCTTTCTGTAAAAGGTGCACACGATGAGTAAACGATCCAAACCGTACCCCTCATGATATGAGACCAAATATGCCATTCAATGAGTTAGAAGGACAATATCTTTTTTGGTGTTTGTAATGATTTACTGCTTAAAAGATGCATGTTAGTCATTCCTTTTGTGCTCATACGTAACTGAGCAGAGAAACTACAAATTTTTAATACATTCAAAAAAATGATTGAAGCCATTCTGAAGCATCTAAAACAATTCCCATTCTTTCAACCCAACTTAAGGTCCAATATCGAACAGGAGAAAAGTTGTTTTTAGTATTCAGGACCCTATGCCTGTAAATTGCAAAAGCTAAAGGACCTTTTGATAATCATTTTGTTTTAGTTTTTTTGTCTTCGGTTTTTAGTTTTCATTTTTTCTGAAAATTGAAATCTAATTTAGTAACTACGTTTAGTTTTTCAAAAACATGAAAACTGAAAATAAAAAACTCAATGCCAAAATTTTAAAAATTCGAGCAGTTTTCATTTTTCAAATTTTTTTTTTAAATTGAAAATTGAAAGTAGTTATCAAACACGATTTTAATTTTCAGTTTTAAAAAAAATGTAAACACAAACTAAAAACTAAAAACGAAATGGTTATCAAACGCACCTACGAAAATGAAATGATCATCCAACACAATGGTCAATCTTTCACGTTATAATTTCATCTACCCATTTGTTTTGAAAGCCATTGGATGTTTGGGAGATGTTCGTGAAGGTGAAAAGGTTCATGGGTTTGTGGTAAAAACTGGAATTGCGTTTGAAGCGTGTACGTGTAAATCGCTCATTGACATGTATCCGGAATTAGGCATGGTTGAGAGTTTCAGGCAAGCGTTGGATGAAATGCCTGAAAGAAATAGGCTTTGTGATAGGAGCATATTCATGCGACTTAAATGGCTTGTTCTCGTGCATTTACGTTATGTTTCTTTAGTTATTTTAGTACTTTAAGCTATTTTCGTGTGTTTATAGGTCCAAAGGGCTAAAGGAGCAAAAAGATGCATTTTGGAGACTTTTGGAGCACTTTTGGGCTAAGGATGGATAGCTTATGCTTGGAGCCAAAGTGTTGGACGAAATTAAAGACCTAATTGAAGACCAAAGTGTTGGAACCTTGTTCTCTTTAGTTTTAGGACATTTAAAACATTTCCTAATCCCAATCATGCCATGCATAACACACATCCATTCTAACACATTGTCATTGCACATGCATTTCCTTCATTAGTTAATTCACATGCTCCATACTTATCATCACCACTCATTACTTATCACATATCATCACCACTTATCACTTATCATTCACCACTTATCATATCATACATTCATTTATCACTTATCATAATCATTCACTTATCACTTAACATATCATACACTTATCACTTATCACTCATAATCACCTACAACATCCACCTACTTCACCTACAACATCCACCTAATTCACCTACAACATCCTTCACCTACAACATCCACCTAATTCACCTACAACATCCACCTACTTCACCTACAACATCCACCTACTTCACCTACAAATGACATAGCCATATGTTCCCTCCACTACTCCTATAAATACCCTTGCATTCATTCATTCAATTCACATCTCATTTCATACACAACACACCACAAACACTTCCATTCCCTCATTGCCGTGAGTCTCCCTTCCCTTATAATCCAAACACACCACTCCTCATCCATTTCCATAATTCCCCAATCCATTCAACACATCAACAACATCCCTTAGACCTTATGCTACAACCAAGAGGAGGAGAAGAGTGCCTAAACGTTCATACAATTCAAGTTTGAGTTGTTGGAATGTTTAGGTGTTTCTTTTCCTCGATTATAATGTTTAATTTTGATTCTCTTTGTTTTGTAATCATGAGGAACTAAACCCCCCTTTAGCTAGGGGGGGATTCGAAATATATGTTTATGCTTGCATTTTGATTTGATTACTTCTAATTGCGTTTTATAAGTTGTGATTTCAATTTGTTTAACCGTTTGATTGATAACTTATTTATGTATGTTTATTGAGAGTGCACGCTTAATTTTCATGCATGAATATGACGCTAGAATATAAGTGAGTTTCACCTAATAGTTATGAACTTATATTCACAAGTAGTGGAGGTTGCTTATAAACAATCGCGTTAAATGAATTCTTGGCACTAGTTTCATGCGTATTCCATAGTAACGAAGGCCTCGTCAACACTTATAGTTTTCATGATGCTTAATGATCTTTGATTGTATCTTTATTGTGCTGTTCACGTAAAGGACTTTTGGAGAATGTTGTGAATTGCGTTGCGCTAACCCATCCAATTCATTAACTTAAGGAGAACTTGACGGTTAATTTAAGCGGACCTAATTAACCCGGGGTGTTGAGTTTAATAATTTATCGAAAGACCAATTGGAAATCATTTTATTATGCAAGTGTAACATATGTGGAGATGAACCCCTTAGCTAGCATTCATCCATATTTTCATCATATTCATATTTACATTCTGCTTTAATTACAATTTGTTTATTTAGTTTAATTTCGTTCAAAACTCAATCCCCCTTTACTTTCTTATTCTTTAGTGCTTAGAATCTGTTTAGTTTATGTTTTAAAGCATTTTGAGTTTTTGGTTTGTCTTAGTGTTTTAAACTTTAGTTTTGCATTCTTTGAGTCTAGGATAGCGTTTTATATTGTTTTTACGTTTTTGTGTCAGTTTCCAAGAGATTTGCAATCCCTCCTAATCCCCGGTCCAGAACGATCCCTACTTGCATACTTACTACAATTGACAAAAAGAGGGTTTAATTTGTGTGCGTATAAATATCGCATCACTTTGTTGGGAACGTTACGATTTCGGGGTATGGTAGGTGCAGGAGGTTTGAGGATGCTTTGTATATGTTTTGGCGGATACGATGTGAAAGCATGGAGAAACCTGACGAAGCTAATGTTGCAAGCACCCTTTCGGCTTGCAGAGAGTTGAAAATTTTGTTGCTTGGGAAGAAATTCATGACTATGTTAGAAGCCAGCTTGAATTCACTACTAAAATTGGAAATGCGTTGTCAAATATGTATGTAAATTGTGGTTGTTTGATTGAAGGCCGGATAATTTTGTATGGAAGGGCGGTGAAAAACGTGTTCTGTTGTACTAGTATGGTGTATGGCAATGGAAATTGTGTAGGGTTGATGAGGCTAGAGAGGTGTTTGATGGGACATGGGAGTGCAACTAAGGATGCTGTTCTCTGGACGGCTATGATTAATGGGTACGTACAAGTGCAATACACCCATTTTGACAAGGCGGTGGCTCTATTCCAAGAGATGCCACCTAGAAGAGTTAAATGGGATAAATTTACAGCGGTCGCTCTCCTGAGAGCAACTCCAGCGTTGGAGCCCTCCCCCCAGGCAATGCACTATTCAATCCACCTAATGAACAGTAACTACCCTTAATGAACAGTAAATAGCCCTGGCAATAGAATTTGCATCTCTACCGTTACACTTCAATAGCCTTGGCAATAGGCAATAAAATATTAGTATTTTTTTTTTTATAAAATAATACAAAATAATTTTAATTGTAATATCGGATAAGATTTTTAATCGTTCTCGTTGCGCCACGTGTCATTATCCGAAGTATTATTAAATAATACAAAATAATTTTATTTGTAATTTCGGATAAGATTTTTAATCGTTGTCGTTACGCCACTTGTCATAAAATCCGAAAAGACAATTATTGGGGATGGATTTCCAATAAATTTTTTAATCGTACTCGTTATGCCACGTGTCATTATCTGAAAATACAATTATTGATGATGGATTTCTGATAAGATTATTAACCAATCACGTCGTGCCACGTGTCATAATCTGTTCACAATCTTTGAGGATAGATTTCCATCAGATTTTTAACGAATGACGAAATGCCATGTGTCATAATCTATTCACAATCTTTAAGGATAGATTTCCATCAGATTTGTAACGAATGACGGCATGCCACGTGGCATTATGTACAACTTAATCCTTTCTGAATCCTCTATATAATCCACCATCCATCATTCTCAAATCTCACACCAATTTTCGCAAAATCTCTATCATTATTCATAGTTTCTGCTTCCTTATTCACAAAAATATGTATCATTATTCATAGTTTCTATTTCTTTCTTACAATGTCTTCTTCTTCCTTAAGGATGATGTGGGAATTCAATCAGGAAGAGGAAGAATTGTTTAACGAATCAGAAGCAATGTTCAATCACCAGGGGGCAAGAAATGAGAGGGAAGAGGATGAAGAGCGTAAAAGGAGAGATGATGAAGTAAGAATGGGCAGAGCCTCACATTCCCGTTGAGTCGTCTAAGGCATGGCTCAGATCTGCAGGCCCAGCCGTTCTAGAAACCTTGATAGAAGCAGGCAACGACGAGGTATGGAACTCTTGGATGATTATTTTGTTCCTAATAGTGCATTCCCAGATACGTACTTTAGACGTCGTTTTAGAATGGAACGACATTTGTTCAACAAAATCATGATTGCTGTTTGCAACCATGATTCTTACTTCGTGCAAAAGAAAGATGCTTTTGGTGCTATGGGTTTACTGCCTGAGCAAAAATTACTGCTGCCTTGCGGATGCTTGCATATGGAGCATCTGCAGACCAAGTGGATGAGATAACGATGATGGGGAAATCAACCATTCTTGAGTCCCTGATGAGGTTTTGCGGAGCAATCGAATATATCTACACCGCTGAGTACCTCCGCAAACCTACAAACATGGACTTGGAACGGCTGTTGAAGAAGGCGGAGATGCGTGGCTTTCCTGGGATGATTGGAAGCATTGATTGTATGCACTGGACGTGGAAAAACTATCCAAGTGCATGGCAAGGCGCTTACGGGGACAGAAAAGGAGCAAAAAGTGTCATTTTGGAGGCGGTGGCATCTTTTGATACATGGATTTGCCACGCCTTTTTCGGGGTCCCGGGAGCTCAAAATGACATCAACGTCCTTGCCCAATCCTCAGTGTTCAACGATGTCCTGCAAGGAAAGGCACCAAAAGTGACGTATGAGGTCAACGGACGTATGTACGACGGGCCATACTACCTAGCTGATGGCATTTACCTGCGATGGTCAACATTTGTCAAAATAGTGCCACGTCCGCAAAGTGCAAAGGAAAAACACTTTGCAAGCTGTCAAGAGGGGTGCAGGAAGGATGTGGAGCGTTGTTTCTGTATCTTCCAAGCTCACTGGGCGATCGTCAGGGGTGCTACTAGATTGTTTGATGTAGAGTCGCTTCGATCCATCATGATGACGTGCATCATTCTTCACAACATGATTGTGGAAGATGAGTACGATTATGAAGCCGTTGATGAATATGAGCCAGACACGATGAACAATTCAAGAACACGTATATATTGTGCTCATGACGCCACCGATAAGCCCGTGCAACATGAGCCATTACAAAGGGATGAACGTTACAATGAAAGGCTCATTCAACGATATACTGCATTTCAAATGCCAGACATGCACAATGCCCGACAACTTGACTTGATAGAGCATCAGTGGGCATTGAAAAAGCTGAAGATAATTAAGTTCATTTTGTGTGTTTTTTTTTAATTTGGTATGTTTATGTTATTTTATTTGGTGTGTTTTATTATTTGGTATGTTTATGTAATTTTTTAAGTGAGTTTTTAATTATTCCGTATGCTTATGTAATTTTATTTTGTGTGTTTTTGTCATTTCAATAAATATTCTCTTAGTATAAATAACTTACCAAATTAATTTGAATAAATATTCAATAAATTGGAAACAACATAAATAATACAAACAATAAATAATAAATTACAACCCAAAGTGATTGGAAAATTATGGGCTCCGATTACAAAAAGTACTCTATTTATCATCACTTAACCAATTTGGGGTGCTAGGATGATCTTCTCTTGTGGTGCTAGGACCACCTTGGCTTGCTATCGCTTCTCTTGCACGCCTCCTTCGCACCACGTCCGCTTTCTCTGACTTCCAAAAAAATTTGGAATTTGGAAACTTCCCTTCTAAAGGCGTGTTCATAATCTCACGATCTTATTGAGCCCGTCTTTCTTCTCTAACATGTTCCCTTTCTTGCCTAAGTAGTTCTCTTTCTCTCTCATTAGCCTGAAATTCTCTCTCAATAGCTGCATCTTTTGCGTCATCTCTAGCCTTATCACCCTCATATTTCGCCAGTTCCTTCGCCAAAGTCAATTCACCTTGGCGAGTAAGTTCTTCCATGAACTTTGCATAATCGTTCTTGGAAGCACTCCCTTTTCTCTTTGAAGCCTTCTTACCTTGAGGCCTAATTGGATAACGGGTCGAACCCGACACTTGTTCAGGGAAGGGCGTTTCGGGCACTTCTTCTGCATCATCTTCATCAACATGCGAGACATGATCGGGTGTAGAGTGTAGAGGGGTGCTGTTCATGTGCACTTCTGGACCGACTGACACAACTCTAAATTTAGGACAATCTTTGACAATATTCCAACATTCCCACCGGTTGAATGAAAATAAGTAACAATCCTACACAATGAAAATAAGTAACAATCCAACATTCCAATATTCCAACAATCCTACACAATGAAATTAAGTAACAAATAAATAATTATAATGAAAATAAGTAACAAATAAATAATACAAACAATAAATAATAAATTATGTAGGTAACAAATAAATAATACAAACAAACAATTATAATGAAAATTATGGGTATCAAATAAATAATATATTGTTACCTGATCCGAGTAATTTTCCCCACTTCGAATATTACTACTAGCTTGTGCCAAGGCGTCTCTCCACGTACTAAACGATTGGCTAAATAATTTCCAACGACTGGACATCGATTCTTTGGTTCTTTTCCCACCAATTTTCTCAAGAAAATTGGTATGAATAAGACTCCACATTTCTCGCAACTTCATCTCATTACCCGTAAGCGAACTATGAACAACTTCAACCCAGCTAGTACACAACGCAACATCTTCAATAAGCGACCAATTCGTACTTGCACCAGTGGTCATTTTGTTGAAAAAAAATGAATTCAAACTTTGAGACAAAGAAAGGAATGTGATTGAAAGTAGTTGAGAAAATATGAAATTGTTGTGTAAGGTAGATGATAATGAGAATGTATTTATAGAAAAGTAAAAACAATTTTTTTTACAATTTTTTTTCAGATTTTTCAGATTTTTTTTTTTGAATTTTTTTTAATTTTTTACAATTTTTTTTAAATTTTTATTCAATTAATTAATCTCTGCCGTTGGATATAAAAAAATTTGAATTCCAACACTCCAGATTGTGCCATGTGTCACAACAGTAACTTTTCTTAATTTTAAAACTATTTTTTCTTTTATTTATTTATTTATAAAGCATTTTAATATCCACCGTTGATCTCAGATCGAACGGTGGATATTAAATAAGACTTTTTTATTTTTTTTTACCGTTGAGATCGAACGGTCCAAATTAAGTAACTGTTGAGATCTAACGGACCGTGGGAAGCCACATGGCTTCCCAACGGTAACTGACAATTTTTTTTTTTTTCTGATTTTGTGTCAGCGACGCACCCCCACGCGCGAGTGGGGTGCACGCGCCTGACACAAAAAAAATTTAATATTGCCTGATGCCAGACTGACGTCACATGGCCTCAGGCTCTCGGGCTGGCAATTCCCCACGGGCCCGGAGTTCGGGCCTCCACCTGCACTCGGGTTAGCCCATGCTGGAGCTGATCCATCGGCCCTTGGGCCCTTGTTCTGTCCACTGTCCCCCAAGCTATAGCCCACGCTAGGCTTGCTCTGACGGGCTGTGCTCAGTTGGGAGCATTAAAGCAAGTCCAGTGGTACTAAAATTGGCCGGGCAATCGGGTTAAATTGTCTTGGGTCAAGAATTGCAGCTCAAGCGTAGAAGAAACTAGGGGGTGATTGATTGTTGGAATCTACGAACCCAGTTAGGCTACCCTACCAATTCACACCTGGGCCTGAGCCCGCTGGCAATGGCCGACTTCATCAGCAAAGCCGAAAGGCTCAATTTGTGGTCTGTTGATCAGGATCATTGGATTTCCAATGAAAAAAAAAATAGTATATTACATTTTGTACCTTTAAGTTTGGATGCAATTGTAATTTTATATAACATTTTTAAAATATTTCAATCTCATACATTTGCTATTATTTTACTTCAAATTCACACTTAAAAAATCTTACAAAGTTCGTTCAAAACACTTAAACATTAAATAATTAAATATTATTTTGGTACATAGATGAAAACAGTATAAAATTTGTTGCAGTTTTTGGTACCGGGCGTATGGAAATGTATGCGAAACGGGGGAGCATATAGACAAATCTTTGGAGATTTTTGATGGATTGGGGAAAAAGAAGCAGCGTCATGGACTTCAATCATTTGTGGGCTTGCAATGCAAGGAATGGCAGGACAAGCAAAGCAATGGAGTTGTTCTCGAAGATGGTACAGACTGGGATGAAGCCTGATGATCTCACCTTCATTGCCGTCTTAACTGCTGGATTCACAGAGGATTGGTAGATTAGGTCGTGAGTTCTTCAACTCCACGAGAGAGATAAATGAGAGATTCAGCCAAAGTCAGAAACACTGGTTTTCTGATCGACCTTCTTGGCCATGCTGGAGTACTGTTAGACGAAGCAGAGGAGTTGATAGAAAGGATTCCACGAGGAAACAATTAGATTATAGTCCTGATTTCTATCCATCGTCATTAACTGCACATTCAATCTAAAATTTTGATTTAGGACCGAAAAAGTAGAAGTATAATGTTAATAATTTAGTTCGACAAGAGAATATGAATATTTGTAAAGCATAGAACAATTAACAACTGAACAACTAGTCCATATCGCAAATGAATTATCTGTAAAATGAGGAACAATCATCTGCTGAAAGTGATCAAATCAAATGTCCGAATAATCGAGCTGGGAAAACGAGAAAGACGCTGACGTGGCCTGGGGGAGGGTATAATGCAAGAATAGCAACTGATAATGCTCTCTCGTTATTTGGTTTCATCTCTAGTTGTCCCTGCCAAAAATATACCATATGTAATTTTTCTATCATTGATTAAATATACCATGTCACGTGACGGTATAGACATGGGTACGAACACAAATAAAACTTTAAAAAATATGGGCACAAAAAGAAACTAATATATGGGTACAAATTAAAAATGAAAAGAAAATTGGTACAAATTAAAAAGTATTTGCAAATTAAAAATAGGTACAAACTAAAAATAAAAATATATCATAAAAAATTTAGCCATAAATATAAATATACTAATTGTAACATTTTTAACACTAAAAGGAATATATTTAAAAATAAAAATATTTTATTATTCAAATAATTAATGATGTTATTAATACCTAAGGATCTTGATAAAAAATTCAAAATGAATAAGATTTTAATCAATGGAGTAACAAAAAGAAGGATATGAACCTAATTTTCTCATAAAAAAAATATTGATGTAGCTCAATGTACCTAAGCGACTTACTCAAAATCTTAAAAAGCATAGAGGTTTGATAAAAAAAAACTTCAAATTTTAGGCGTTTAAATATAATTAAATTTTTGTAAAATATATTTTAAATAGGTAGTCTCCTATCTCCTTAGCATTACTCATATTTTATGTTGCAAATCTTGATGTTTCAATGAAGCTATTTTTCCTGTGTGCTACTTGCCTAACAACCATTCATTAACATGTTTCAGAATGTGGAAAAGCCGAAAATAGATAGCAGCATTACTATTAAACTAGTCTAGTATTGAAAGACGTCCAAGTCCAATGAAAATGGTTACCCGTTATTAAGATGGTGGCCAGACAAATTTGCAGCTTGAGTAAGAGCCTCTCTCCATTGTTTTACCCTTTCTTTCTTAGCTTCACGTTCTTTGTCATCTTTTTCTTCAAGGATGCCATCTTCGTGCTTCTGAAATGCTTGGGCTAAACAACCTTCCTGCTTCCTACATGTGAAGGATCGACATGAAAGAATATTGGCAAAACCTGTTGCCCTAGCTTTTCTCTACATTCCATGATCCTCACCAGCTCGTCAAGACACCATCTTGATTCCGCGTAACACTTTAAGAAGACAATGACCGAGATATTGGACTCTTCGATTGCCCGCAACAGTTCGAGTTTTATTTCTTCCCCTCTTTTCAGATTGTCCTCATCAATAAAGGCATCGAAGCCCGTCTTGTAATGCCGCGTGAAGGTGAAGAACATGTCGTAATTCCAGAGTTTTGAGTGTATCTTCGCCTCAGAAACTCAAGAACATGTCGTAATTCCAGAGTTTTGAGGGGGAGGGTTCATGGGATGTCATGGTGTGGTATTACTGTTTACGGCACTAGAGTGGTTCCAATCGAGCGGAAAAAAATGGCAGTGGTTTTGTTGTGTTGCAACAAGAGTATATATAACACTGAAGGGACATTGGAAGCGTTCCTCCTAATCTTTGGCTCTTTCCAGGAAGCATCCGCCCCAAGTTTTGAAGAAAACCAAGGCTGTTTCCAGTGGAAAACCACGATGTTCGTGGACACAATCTGATCACTGGATGGCTAAAGATTGAAGTTTTGGAAAACATTGGGAGAAAACAGCTTTAAGATGAAACCGCGTTCAACAAAGTAAAAGGACACCAACTGATGGGACCTGAGTCGATGATAGGAAGGGTTCGCAAGTGCTTTTTACTTATTGCGGTTGCAGAACTAATTCTTGATGAGATGGGTGAAAGAGTTGGTAAAAGCGGCTAGTAGCGTTCACACTGTTCTAGCGAATATCTACGCGTTGGCACAGCGGACCGAAAGTTCTCGGAGTTAAGGTGTCTGGATAGATGCACTTCAATTAAGATTAAAAAATAATAATAATAATGTTAGAAGATCAAATTTTAAGTAACATTATATTTATCTTTTAATTGTACTATCATTTGTATTATTTTTCTAATAGAGATAGAATCCGACAATGCATGTGGATCCTATATTGTAGAGAGATGGTAGAAATAATGGTACAACTAGCTAGTAAGAATATTAGTTTTGATAAATTTGAACTAAATAATATGAAATTTGATGATTTAATTATTAATAAATGTTGATAAACATGCTCATTCTTATTAGTGATATATCATTTAGTTTATAAATTTTGTCTACAAATTTAGTTTCTCTAGAAGCTAGTTTGTTATTGTTGTGCTTTTTAAACAAACCGCTTCTACTAGACCGAACTCCCAATATAAAAATATCGATATATCCAGGAAAAACAGAAGGAAAAAAAAAAAAAAAAACTCGGTCACATAAACATGATTTTCTGAATGAATGCATATGATTTTTACCTTGAGAAGTTCACGAAATCAGCTTCTCAACCTCCTAGTGGAGAGGATGTGCGCATGAACATAGGTTCCAATGAACTTCCTTGTAAACCAATAAAAAAAATCCAATCTCCTTCTCAACCTCCTGCAACCAAGACAGCACCGTCGTCAACAAGCTCATGATTTTCTGCACCGACCCAAATCTCGGAAACTTTGATTACGCCGAGAAAGTCTTCCGTTTCATCAAAGATCCGTGCTTGTTTGTTTACGATGTAATGATCAAGGCGTTTACCAAAAGGAGTAGTTTCAGAAGCGTCGTTGAGCTCTTCCGGCGGCTGAGGGAGGAGGGATTGTGCCCCTATAATTTTACCCACCCATTTGTTTTAAAGCCATTGGATGCTTGGGAGAGGTTCGAGAAGGTGAAAAGGTTCATGTGTTTGTGGTAAAAACTGGAATTGGGTTTGATGTGTATGTGTGTAACTCGCTCCTTGACATGTATGCGTAATTGGGCATGGTTGAGAGTTTCAAGCAGGTGTTTGATGAAATACCTGAGAGAAACAGGCTTTGTTGGAACATTCCGATTTCGAGGTATGTTAGGTGCAGGAGGTTTGAGAAGGCTTTGGATATGTTTCAGAGGATGTCATGTGAGAGCAACGAGAAGCCTGATGAAGCTACGGTTGTAACCACCATTTTAGCTTGCACAGCATCGAAAACTTTAGAGCTTGGTAAAGAAATTCATGAATATGTTAGAAGTGAACTTGGATTCACTACTAAAACTGGAAATGTGGTTGTTGAATATGTATGTAAAACGTGGTTATTTGATTGAAGGCCGGAGCATTTTTAATGGGTTTACAATACAACCGTTTTAATGAGGCGGTGGCTCTATTCAAAGAGACGCAAGCTAAGAGATAAAGGGGATGAGTTTACAGCAGTTGCTCTCCTCACAGGCTGCGCTCCGTTAGGAGCATTAGAGCAAAGGGAATGGATTCACGGGTATATCGAATAGATCAGAATTAAAAATTGATGCAGTTGTTGTTGGTACAGCGGTTATAGAAATGTATGCAAAATGTTGGAGCATAGACAAATCTTTGGACTTCAATCATTCATGGGCTTGCAAAGAATGGCAAGACATGCAAAGGAATCGGGTTGTTCTCGAAAATGGTATAGATTGGCATGAAGCCTGATGATTTCACCTTCATTGTTGTCTTAACTGACTGCATTCGCAGAGGGTTGGTAGATGAGGGTTGTGAGTTCTTTAACTCCAAAAGAGATATATGAGATTGAGCGAGGTTAGAACACTATGGTTGCCTGATCGACCTTCTTGGCCGTGCTAGATTGTTAGACGAAGCAGAGGAGTTGATAGAAAAGGTTCCAAGTGAGATTATAGTCCCGATTTCTATATGTTTACATCCATGGTCAGTAATTGCACATTTCAATTAAAAAAAATTGATTTAGGACCAAAAAAGTCAGAAGTATGATGCTAATAATTTGGTTCCACAAGAGAATATGAATATTTGTAAAGCATGGATGTTGACTGCTTTATCTTAAGGGTTATCCACACTTCTTATTCTCACCCTACCAGTAGTGAATTTTGGTTGGTATGAGCATGAAAACTCCGATTCAAAGAACAATTAACAGCTGAACAACTAGTCGATATCGCAAATGAATTATCAGTAAAATGAGGAACAAATCATCTGTTGGATGCGATCAAATCAAATGTCCGAATAATGGAGCTAGGAAAACAAGAAAGACAACTGACATGGTATGCGGGAGAGTATAATGCTGGAATAGCAATTATTCAACCGATCTGGCAATGCTCTCTCTTCAAACCTTTTGCCTTTTCCGTTTAGGGTTCACCTGGACTTAGACTCATCATACAACCAATCCGAAAATCACCCCCACCAAGACGCTTGTTTTCCTTCAAAGGTTTGTCTCATACTAGATTTACTCCAGTTTTCTTCACTATACTAGAATAGGAACCCCTAAAAGAATAACAATCTTGTCCCCGCCTTGCAAATTGAGCTTGAGCTTATCGTTTGATAATTATCCCTGCCAAAAATAATCCTGTCTTGCTACCCAAGGACTAGAGACCCTCAAAGTAGTATGCTTGGTACAATTTACAACAGTAAAGGAAACACTTCCAAATTGGAATTGCAAGCAAACCCAGCAGAGTGTCAACCCTTTAAAATTACGACCATCACATTGAGGAACATCAAAACTGACTTTATTGTCGTCAACGACAAAGTCAAACCACTCTGGAATATCATAAATCCCATTTAGAAAAATACCACCAACTCCGCAAGAAGTCCATCCCTATAATATACATACAATGTAATATAGTGTCAAATACTCGCACATGTGCGGTTATGTTTATGTGTGTGATTGATAGAGAAAGACAATAGTAGGAGGAGACAGAGATAGGGAAAGACATGTAGGATGTTGTTCCTAAACTCAGCTGTGAGATTGGTGCACTTCTGCGTACAAAGCTTTGTCATGAAGTTTAATGATTTCCCAAGCCCAAACCTGGAACCTCTGGGACTTTGGGCGAATCACTTAAGAGTCAGTTCTCTCATGTTTGACATTTGCAAAAAGTCTGGCTTTGTTTCCAATGCAGGGCATAAATCTGCTTTCAAGACTTCCAAATTTGTTGGTAAATCGGGGATTGCAAGAAGATTCTCGCACATACTTAACCTCAAATATACGAGATTTGAAATGCCATTGAGGCTAGGTAGGCTACGACAACTATTGGCACCAACTCTCAACTTTTGTAAAGAAATAAGACGCCTAATGTTATTGGGGAATTGTTTTATCGCTGTCCTAGATACACAAAGTTGTCTACATGATACCATCTCCCCTAAGCCCTTTGGCAGCTCTCTTAATGCACAATAAAATAGACGAAGAGTCTCAACAGATTTCAGCTTACAGAATTCCCCTGGAAGACACCTAAGTTTACGATAGAATTCAAAATTTACCAAAGTGAGTTTTTCTGCACTAGGGGCACGATGGAACCTCTACGCTGAGCAATCCTATTAGCATTCGTACTAGCTACCTTTGGCATAGTAGGCGTCACTGGCTTAGATCTAGCAACCCCATCTTCTTCCCCTTAGAATAAGTTAAATCAATCACGAGCCTATCGGCAGCAGGAGAACCCTCACGAGTAGCGAAGAAAATTTTCGGTTTTGTCTCAGCCGGCATCTCATAAGCAAGCAAGGATGATTTATTCTTTCCACCTTCATTCACAACAGGCTCCACGACAGCGATCAAATGAGCCAATGTCTTCACCTTGATCCGTTTTATCTCCTCTTTCGGGGGCAGCCTACCTTCATCCCGGCGAAGAGGACTAAGCAGCCAATGTCATTCACGGTACTTAGAAGGGATACCTAGAGCAACATGCACCTTTTTCATATTTGGAGAAGTTTTGGGAGTTGAGCCGAATTTTGAATCTACATAAGCAAAGGAGGACAATCAATAAATCAAATAGCAGCTCAGTAAAAGTACAAAGCAGCATAGAGACTAAGCAGTCTATTTACTGGTGATGAAAATCGTCGGAACACGCAGCTCATGGGAAGAATCAAGACTCCCACTATCCACTTATCTCCAAAATCTCATTGGCCTAGTCATGCTCTCCCTTGCTCGAATAATCGAAAAGCCTATGGCAGAATCGCAGCTGCCCAACTCCTTAAATGTGGCCTATGTCAAAGAAGTACCTAAATTTGTTGACAGTCAAATTCAAGTCAAAAAATTGGCTTAGATTGAGGAATCCCATCATCACACGGACCATATTTGGAGAACATTGAGCGGGGGCACACTTCATGGAGCAAAACACTTCTTGGAAAAAATGTGGCATGAGAAAAGTAAATCCTAATACGAAGTAGTAGAGGTGAAACTTGATAGCTCTTCGAGCCCAACAGCATAGCTCACGACTACTACCTTCTTTAACACGCTTCACATGCACCCCTGACGGAATGGTGTCTATATGCCTCAAGAAAATCTCTGAACGAGTCATCAGAGCTAATTTTGAAGTGAGCACCCTTGAAGTAGCCCACCTTAATCAAAGATCCGCCTTGACATTACAACGGCGACACACCATCATCACCCTTGTTGACACTTCCCGATCCCGTTATGTGACATTCCACATTACCCAGGGGAGTGATCCTTATATGTATATTTCTATCCCTGCCTAGCACGAGGCCTTTTGGGAGCTCACTGGCTTCGGGTTCCATCGGAACTCCGAAGTTAAGCGAGTAGCGTGCGAAAGCACTCCCATGATGGGTGACCCACTGGGAAGTTCTCATGTGAGTTCTCAGAAACAAAACCGTGAAGGTGTGCTGGGGGCCCAAAGCAAACAATATTGTGCTATGGTGGAGTTGGGCCTGGGAAGTGGTCCCGCCCGTGCCAGGATGTGATAATTTGGTATCATAGCCTAACCCTGGTCGTGGTGTGCCGACGAGGACGTCGGGCCCCTAAGTAGGGTGGATTGTGACATCCCACATCGCCTAGGAGAGTGATCCTTATATGTATATTCTCATCCCTACCTAGCACGAGGCCTTTTGAGAGCTCACTGGCTTCGGGTTCCATTGGAACTCCGAAGTTAAGCGAGTAGCGTGCGAGAGCACTCCTATGATGGGTGACCCACTGGGAAGTTCTCGTGTGAGTTTCCAGAAACAAAACCGTGAAGTTCAAAGCAGACAATATTGTGCTATGGTGGAGTTGGGCCAGGGAAGTGGTCCCGCCCGGACTGGGATATGACACGCTATTCGCCGAACACCAGGATAAGCATGTGCTGGTCGACACTCGAGGGTGACGAAAGTCATTTATTGAAAACATAAGGACTAAAATATGAATAAGATAAGAGAAATTTAAATATACTTAATATGCAAATGAGGAACGTGTTTAGAGCATACAACTAACTAGAATACTAAAAAGAAATAATATAAAATTGAATGAATAAGGGGATGGGTCCTACACCAAGAGGACTCGAAGATGCCAATGTGGAAGTGTCTTGACGTCGGGATTGTATGCCTCGATTCTAAGTCCTGAAAGGGGCGCAAAACAAATATGAGTGGACCAAGTTGATAGAAATATATAATAAAACAGTTATCAACATACTAACCCCCAGAGTTTTATGAAAATAATAGCATAATATGTAATAGGTTTTTCCTAAAATCCTAGCATGCCATTAAACATCTCATAAAACATATCTCGTATATAGTGTGCTAACTAGTGGTATCAATATCAATACTCTTCATTTGCCAAACAGGCATATCTATCACTTGCCAAATAGGCATATCTATCATTTTCCAAACAGGCATATCCGTATCAATTGCCAAACAGGCATATCTGTATCAATTACCAAACAGGCATATAATGACCACTAAGCACGCATAAAACGTTGAACATAATATTTCTAAAACATAGGTATATATATCTCAAAATCATCTTCATAGTATAAAGTCATCCATCATCTATACTATAAAGAAGTGTTATAAAAACATGTTCTAAATAGTATATCGTCATCCATTAGATATCCTACAAAGAACATGGGTTCAATAGAAAATATGGTATTCCAAAATAAGCTCAGTATAGCATGATAATCAATTTCTCATAAAACGTTTCATAAGACGTAATCATTAAATCATACTTTTCATGGTTGCATTTCTACTATTATAACATGCATTTTTAGAAGGGGTCCACCTATAAATACTTAGCCAACGAAGAGCCACGCAAACTAGCGAACAAGGAATCGTCACCAATAATTGCCCCTAAGCACATAAATGGTCAAATTAATAAAACTCTATTAAAACAATTGAATTTGGAAAAATGGACGTTGGAAACAGGTTTAGGACGTCGAATTACCCTAAGAAGGGTCCTAGGTAAATTTCGTAAAAGTCAATAAAATATTCTTAGAATATTCCCTGACGAAATATTCTCTAATGGAATATTCCCTATAAAGGGTTTGGACCGGTTAGGGTTTAGAGTTTAATAAAGACTTGAGCTCGGGTTAAAGGTTAGGTTAATGGGTTAGGGCTTAAAGAGGTTTTGGGTCAAATGGTTTTAGGGTTTAAAGGGTATTTGGTTTAGGGTTTTGGGTTAATTGGGCCGAAGGCCGTAGGTGAATAGCCCAAAGGCCTCAATCCAAAGGGCTTAGGTTCTAAGGGTTTTGGGTTGGGTTTAAAGCTCACGAGCCAAAGCCTTTTTTGGTCTTGGGTTAAGAGTTTAGCAGGCCAAAGGCCTTAGGTTTCTCGGCCCAAAGGCCTTGGTTAGGCTGCTGGGTTTTGGGGTTAATTGGCTGGGTAACCTGGCCCAAAGGCCTCGGTTTAGCGTGGTTTTCAAGCCACACTTTGGCCGATTTCTGGGCTACTTTCAAATGCTCATAACTTCTTCGTTACTTGATGAAATCAAGTGAAACAAAAATGAAAGTTGTATTTCTCGATGAGAAGAAGAGAATGGTATCTCACACGATGGCTAACTCACCGTGGTTTGGCCGGAAAATGCCTCGAACCCCTCAGAGGTCGTCGAAAATTGGGTAAGATTCAAATGGATATAACTTCTTCAATACTCAAAGAAATTGGGTGATTCAAAAAGTAAAGTTGTAGTACTCAACAAGACGAAGAGATTGATACCTTTTACGCCAGCCACTCACAGTGGTTTGGCCGGAACTTTCTTCGAAAAGGGCGGTGCTCGCCGGAAAATTTGGAAAAGCTACTCCGAGCTATTTTCTGCGATTCACACGTATACACCACTTAAAACAACCTCCGATCTAACCCTAAAACACAACCCAAAGTTTCTAGAAGCTTACCAATGTCGGAAAAATACGAAACACGTTGAAGAAGATGATGAACAGTGATACCGTCACTGTTGGGGTTCCACGAAGGTTTGCTTGAGTTTTCCCGAGGTTCCTACATCCAATGGTGTTAGTTTGGGGTTGTTGTTGCTTGTGTGAGTGACAAAATCGAGAAGAAAGGGAGAGATCATAGAGGGAGAGATCATAGAGGGAGTGCACGGGGAGAGAGAGAGGTCAGAGATGAGGGAAAAGAGAGGGAGTGAAAGTTACAAAAATCAAAAGAAGAAAGAAAAGGGGAAGGGAACCGGGGGACAAAACAGGGGATGGGCCCTTGGGCTCACCAATTAAGACCCAAAAACAAATTTTAAAGGAAAAGATCTAGTCCAAGGTGAAATTTCACAAAAATACCGTATTCATTTCGATCAAATTAGGACGAGTTGTTACACTTGTGGCTTGAAGAAGATATGTTCGAAAAAATTCAATAAATACGAAAGGAAGAATCGTTAAACGGCTAAAAAAAAAGAAAAAAAAAGGGAAATCAGCATATCAGGCCCCATGGCCTAAGACCGCAAGAGCCTAACAGCCACTCCAGGCCTAACGGCCTGGTCCCTTTTCTCTCAACCCAATCCAATTAGAGGGGGACTAACGCCCCCTTGCCTCTCTTACTCTCTCTGTATACGGGCTCGGGTCCAGCAAATAAGGATGCCCACGCCTCCTTGGTCCAATCCACTGCACCAGCATGGCCTGTGCCAGGTCTAGCTTAGCGCCCCATCAGCTCAACCTAAGTCGAGCAGCACCTGGCCCAGCCAGCCTTTGCCGCACCAAGCCATCCATGGCAGCAGCCACGTCGTGGCTTTCTAGCCACATTTTCACACATCCTTGACCCTCGTTGAGCCAAATTTCAAGCCTTGAGACTCAAAAAATTACAAAGATGAGGAAACCTTGATTTTTAGGCGTGAATACTAAGAAAGCAACGGAAGATGGTCATTTGCACATGCAAGTATAAAAGATTGCTAGGGGAGGGGAAACAAATATCTTCTAGCTTTCTTTCTTTTCTAGGGTAGAATAAATTGCTCTCTGAAGTTGATTTAATCATCTACTTAAGGTAGACTTAAATAAACTTTGAAAGTAATTTATTTCCATTTCCTAGAAGGATCTAATTTCCAATTAATGTGGGAACCTACATCAAAATAGGAAACAATATTATGTTTCCTAAAGCAAGGGAAGATCTCTACACATGCTGCCCTTTCCTGTGAGCAGCCCAATAGGTGTGGGGGCATTTATGGAGCCAAAAATAATCAAGAAAATTATGGTGGTGACACGTAGACTTTTTGATGAAAAGGATAAAATTACCCTCGAGCCACACCGGGATTCCCACACGCATGCAACGGACAATGACGACTCAAATCAAGGAAGAGTCAAAGGTGATAAAAGTGGTATTTATTCAAATCTCTATCATCACTCCTTATCAAATCCTCACTCAAAAGGTAACTCTCAATTTTCCTATTCAATTTGGATTAATTGATATATTAATTAGAAGATATTATTTCACATAATATTTTGCAATTATACTCATATTCCCACCATATATGGCCTCTCCCTATTCTCCAAATAGGGCCATCCGTTCCCTATAAATAGTCTCATTTTCCCACTAAAATGCTACTTCATGCCCCACCCCCCCTCCAAAAAAAATCCTAAACACTTTCTCTCTCAAATTCTAACTTTGACATCGGAGATTTTTCGGCCAAAGCTCCCCCACCCCTCAATTCATCGTGGGCGCGTGAGGCTCTTGGCCTTGATCTTAACTGTTATTATTTTGCAGGTGCATTTTCGTCAAAGGAAAAGACGGAAATATGCATCCACATTCACCATTTGTGGGTTACATAGATGCAAAGTCGCATCTGTTCACCAAACACACACAATGGGTTCTATATAAACCCATAAAAATTATCCCAAAACGTAAAAAATTAGAGTTAACTTCTATTCTTGAGAAATAGGATTTCTCCGCTCTATTTTTCTCATTATTGCTCTATTTTTTCTCATTATTTGTTTGTCAAATTTCAAGTCAACAAGTCGTGTTTGAGAGTACCGAATATAAAAAGTTCATCAAAATTATCGTAGATTGTTTCATCCCGAGAGAATTAGTTGTCTGAGATTTGTCAATCTTGTTATGAAAGAGGGTATTTGTGTTATGCTTGTACAGTGTGCCTTAAGTATTCTCAATAATGCAATCTCCCCCCATAAGCCCTCGGGCAGTTCTATGAATCGAGTCTCAACAGATTTCCAACTTTGTGCAACATTTGAAGAACTCTATGAAACATACTCCATCTTTGTCACTTAAATGTGTACTGTTTAATTTGCAGTGAGTACTGAGACTATTAGTCTAATACCTGTATAAATGTAACACAAATATCTAGTGAAAAGATAGAGAAATTTGCACATATAAGATAAATTTTTCACACATATATACTTTACTACGTAGCACGTAAAATCCTTTATTAGCTTTTATCAGCTTCTGAAACTTGATTAGGGTACAAAACAAACGATCACAATTTAAATGTTTACAACACAAAACAAACGATCACAATTTAAATGTTTACAACACAATCAGTCTTTGTCTAAGCTATATGCTCATGGGTCTGATCTGTGGCCAGCATTTGTTTCCTACTTAATCTCGCTGTAATCAAACATATAAGAAAGATGGCAGGCAAAAGGGACAGTTTGATAGGAGTATCAGCACGCCGAATGTAATAAACGTATTGAATTATTGAGCAAACACACTGAGCGATGCCTCCGACTAAACCATAAGTTTCAATGGCAGAACCAAAAAGCATATAACATCCCCTCTTCCTCAATCCCACATTTTTTTTCCTACCTTTGTAAATCAGCTCCCATATGCAAGTGAGAAGAGCTGCAATGGCAAAGAGCATACCGAACAGCGAATACCGAGGCCTACGTGGGGAAGAAGCCTGATCACAAGCAGCTGATAAAATCTCCATGCAAAGACTACTTACTAGAAAGATCCACTCTGCTGGATTTGCCTGCATAACTGCTGAATTTGCCTGCATAATAAATTAGTAATGAGTTCAATTAAAACTTAAAGTAAAGGCTAAACTGCATTTTTGTCCCACAAATTTGGGTGGGATTAATTGAATACCATGTTAACTGATGAAATTGCGTCCACATTCACATTTTCCCATGGAAGATACCTAAGCTGTCCGCAGTCATCAAAATCTACCAAACTAAGTCTTTTAAATTGCCCAGGCAATTTCAATTCTTCGAGATTTGGGAACGTTGAAAAATCTGGTAAGTTTTGTAAATTACGAGAACCACTGCAATCAAGGATTTTCATCTTCCGTAACAGCTGCACAAACCCAAAACCATATATTATTTCAAATCCAAGAATAATCTGTCTTAAAAATAATAAAGCTAAAAATAAGGATTTTCAACTTCCATAACAGCCGCACAAACCCAGAACCATATATTATTTCAAATCAAAGAAGAACCTGTCTTAAGACCAACTTCAATGGTGGGCTAAAAGCCAAATTACCTCCTAAAATTCCCCCCCCCCAAACGCACTCCAACCCAAAGGGAAATTTTGAGCTAAATGTTAAATACTAAACCAATGTCAAATTCCCCCCGAAATTTAGCCCAGAAATCAGGATGGACTCTACCCAATATTTTTCGAAATTTAAATTTTTTTAGATTAAAATGTTCATAAAATTAATTTACGATAGTCTACATATTTATTTTTGAAAAAAAAATTAATTTAACAAAAAAAAAACCTAAATTCATTCTTTAATAATCACATACTAAAATTTTAGGGTAGAATGGTTGGGGTAGAAAAGCTATTTTTGGGCTAAAAACTAAATTTTTCGGGCTAAAAAATTTGATTTTTAGCCCAACCATTGGAGATGGTCTAAAAAGAATAAAGCTAAAAATAAAATCTGAAAGATAGAATTAATTATAACTAGGGATTAGTTGGGGTGATTGTACCTTCCAAAAGGACGTATGATGAGTAATAAGAGGGTAATTTGCGTCTGAAAAATGATTTACTTACAAACAGTTGGAAATCGATTTAATTGCTTCTAATTCCACCTAAGCTTACGAGTTACGGCAGAAAACAAAATATTTACCGAAGTGAGTATTTTAAGACCGATGGAACTCTCTGAAAGAACCAATTCTGATAATAAGAGCCCGGTATTTTTGGGCGGCTGCACAAACCCAAAAGAAGATATTATTCAAAATCCAAGAAGAATATGGCTTACAAAATAAAATCAGTGTGGGAATTAATTATAACTCGCTAGGCAACAAGTTTAGGCTGATTAAGAAGGTGCTCTGGCATGTACTTGAAAGGGAATCCAAGCCTGCACAACCATCTCAACTCTTTCGGAAACTGTTTGAGGCTTCCAGTGAGCTCTACATAGTTGAGCCTTACCAATCTCAGTTTTTCCATATTGACAAATGCTTTTGTACTGAAACTAGCCTTTTTTTTAGAGCTTGGCAAATCTAGAGAAAGTGCTTCAATTTCTTCAGTTCCCTGTTAAGTGAACAAAAGGACATATGATGAGTAATAAAAGGGTAATTTGAGTCTGAAAAATGATTTACTTACAAACAATTGTCATATAATCAGTTGGAAATCGATTTAATTGCTTCTATTTCCACGTGAAGGTTTATTGTACTTATAAATATATTTCTACATAATATTATAAAATGTAAGCAGTTGCACTAGGATATGATTTAGCCTGCATTAATATTAAACTTTATTGAGTAACTACTTACAGATTCATTTGTCAACACGTTTATTACGGCTTCAGAATCCTCCAATCTTCCAGGTTGAGTAGGAGATTTTTCAGAATTGATTGTCTCGTCCATTTCTCGAATCAAATCATGCATCTTCAGCTTGTTCCGTTCAACAATTCCAAAGCACCATTCGTTTGTTATATAGCACTAAAGGGACACCTTTCGGTTCTTTCCAGGAAGCGTTCCGCTCCCAATCTTTTGCTTTTTTTTTTTTTTTTTTTTTGTTTTTTGGAAAACTCCGCTCCCAATCTTTGGCTCTTTCCGGGAAGCATCTGCCCCAGGTTTTGAAGAAAACCAAGGACTTTTCCAGTGGAAAACCACGATGTTCGTGGCCACACGATCTGATCATTGGACGGCTACGATTGAAGTGTCAGAAAAGATGGGAGGAAAACAGCTTTAAGATGAAACCGCGTTCAACCAGGTACCGTTTGGTACGTGGGACGGGACGGAACGCAGTGGGACGAAGCGTTCCGTCCCACGTTTGGTGGGCCCAAAAACCGTGGAACGCATTGTCCCACGGGACAAAATGTGGCTGATTTTTCGTTCCACCTCCTCCCCCTGGAACGACTCGTTCCACGCCCGTGGAACACAAAATTTTAACATTTTAAGACAAAAATGCCCCTTATCTTTTTCAATATTTACATCATACAAATCGCAGAACAAAACCCTATCATCTTCTTTCCCTGTTCTCTGCCGCTTGCATCTCCCAGGTATCTCGCAACCTTCCTCCTCGTCCTCTCCCGTAGGCTCTCTTTTCTCTTCCCCACGGAGTGGAACTCAAAGCTCTGCATCTCCAGGTTCGATCTCTGCATCCAATTCCAATCTATTTTTTTTTTTTCACAATATTATCTGATCCTCTGCAATCGATAATCTGGTTCTAATCTGCCATCTCCTTAAAACCTAGGTTTTGCTCTCAAAGTTTTGATCTTTACATTTTTCTGCTGTAACTTTTTCTGGGTTTTGGTTTTTAAGGGGCTTGAAGGTTGATTTGTTTGCTTTTGAGGTAGTTCCTGTTGATTTCATTGGATGATACGATATAATGAATGATCTAGTTTGGTTTGGATTCATAATCTAGGGTTTTGAATTGGGATTAATGGTTCAAGTAATTTGTAATTCTACTGATTGTTTGTTTTATGAGTGTTTCTGTGTAATGAGCTTCTGTTTATGTTGCTAGGAAACAGCTCAAATTAATAAATCATTTTAATTTGATTTTTGTGTTGTGATTTGATCAGATTCCAGTTTAGTAATGACTAATGAGCTTTTGCTTTGTTAGACTAATGAAATAGTCTTCATTTTTTTTTTTTAAATTTTGATTCGTTAGACTAATTGGGTTTTCTTTGTGTCTTTATTGTGCGAAGTGTTGGATAATGTTTGATTAACTTTGGGATTTTGTTTCCATTTAGTTTTTCCTGTGGAAGAGTGAGGGCATTTACTATTGATTTGGAATTGAAGACGTAAACTTCAAACCTTTCCATGGTGTTGAATTTCAAACCTCTAGCATCTGTCCGAAGAA
Source organism: Pyrus communis (assembly GCF_963583255.1). NCBI lineage: Eukaryota > Viridiplantae > Streptophyta > Magnoliopsida > Rosales > Rosaceae > Pyrus > Pyrus communis. The sequence goes on along the minus strand of NC_084803.1, from coordinate 11,500,687 downwards.
TTTCATTATCTTCGACCAGATTGATCATCGAAGTCAGATTGTGTTCAATCCTGAAATTGCCCACAAAATTACTGGTCCTGCCTAGGGCTGGAAAAAAATCTCAAAAATCCCAAACCAAACCGAAAAAATCCCGATCCCAAACCAAAAAAATCCCAAACCAAAATTCCCGAAAATTTCGGTATGTCATCCCGAACCAAACCGAAATTTTCGGTATGGGATTCGGGATTACATCTCCATTTTTTCGGTATTCCCATACCGAATAGAAATAAATATTATATATATATTATTTTTTAATTATAAGAGAATTATTTTTTAATTAATGGTATTGGTAGCCACTAGTGTGATTAATCTTTGTCTCAACTAAATAACTAATGTTTGTTTGTTCAATTTGTTTGTTTCTATATTCCAGTTGTCTCAACTAATGTGATTAATCTTTGGATATTAGTTTCCTGCATACCTAGCCACTAGTGTGATTAATCTTTAGATATTAGTTTCCTGCATACCTAGCCACTAGTGTGATTAATATGTGGATATTAGTTTCCTGCATACCTAGGCAAATCAAGGAAACAAAGGAGCAAAGACCATTATGCATGCATGAACATATCAGTATACATATATTGTATATATATACACGGACAAGGTGGGTACAAGGCATGCAATTAGTTGAGCTCAAATTTTTTTCTTTTGTTTTCGAGTACACAATATAGTTGTTCTTTCAGACATGGGCGCCGCCAAAATTTTCATTTAATTACAACTATGTGGAGGAGGAATCAAAGTTGGAATGTGGGGTGAGATGGCATTAGCCCAAAAACTTTGTGCACAAATGGGTAGTGGGTAGATTGAAACTTAATTTTAGCCCAAAAACATAATATGTCAAATTTTAGCCCAAAAACATAATATGTCAAATTTTAGTCCAAAAGCCCAAAAACATTTTGGGATTCCCGATTTGTCCCGAAATCCCGAAATTATTTCGGGATTCCCGAAAATTGGGATTCCCGAAAATTTGGTTTGGGATTGGTATTGAATTTGGGATTCCCAAAAATTTCGGTTTGGGAATCGGGACAAGGGTTTCGGTATGGGATCCCATACCGAACCACCCCTAGTCCTGCCTTTAACCTCTGTGCAGCTTACATCCAAGACAATCTGGGATTGATAGCTTGTTGAAAGTTTTCTGGTTTTTAATTAACTGGGGCTTTCTAGTGCTCATTGTAAGGCATATGATGATGCATGGGCAAGTTAGTCATTTAATTTTTTGGTTCCGTTCCGTCCAGCGCGTACCAAACGCAGAACGGAACAATTGTTCCGTTTCGTCCTGCGCATACCAAACATAACAAGGAACCTTCATTCTGCCCCGTCCCGTCCTGTCCCGTCCCGTTCTGTTCCGTCCCGTCCCGTTCCGTCTGCGTACCAAACGGTACCCAAAGTAGAAGGACACGATAGTTGGTAAAAGCGGCTAGTGGTGTTCACACCGTTCTAGCGAATATCTACGCGTCCGCACCACGGACCGAAGTTCTCGGAGTTGAGCAGCTAGTAACATTTTTTTTTAATTTTCTAAACACATTTAATACTCCATATTTTTTAATAAGTTATTTTTTTTAAAGCACCACAATTTTAATTCAGCTCTAGCATTACCCAGAAATGCTACTTTTATCATTTTTATATTATATTTATACCATCTTTCTAATAAAAACGGTTCCACATGTATTGATAAGTTATACATATATTAAAAATGTGATACAATGTGATATGAAAAATATAATAAGTATAATGTTACTCTTGAGATTAATTAAAGGATAATACTTGCATCCCCTTGAAGGATGCACCTATTCTTACGGTAATAGAAAGGTGGAAAAGCGGAGCTGCTTTTTGAAGAAAAGCAAGGTAGTTTAAACCACGAAGTCACTCGTGGCCACACGATCTGAATACTAGATGGCTAAAATTGAAGATTGGGCGAAAACTGCCTTCGGAGAAAAAAAGGCGTTCAACGGAAAAAGGACAAACTATACCTCAACCGATGAGCTTATAGTTCCACTTTAGACGGTACTTAGTGCTAGTAACGCCATCGTTGATCAATGGGAAAACTGAGGTTCTATGAAGGGTAAGGGAAAGAGGCACGGAGGAGGAAAGAAACCAGCACAAAATTAGAGAGAGTCTATTACATTATCTTCACGTACAAACCAAGACAACCAAGTTTGAATTTAGTGGTTTCGCCTGGGATTTTATTCTCTTCTTTTTCTGAATTGGAGTGTTTCATCTTCTACCTGTTTAGTATTAGGGTTAATTAGATATAAGACCATTATACTAATCGATTTAGGTCCGTTGACTACTAATTTAACTAAGCAATTCTTTTTTATGGCCTATAACCCGTATGCAGGTTTTGGAAATTAAAATTTCAAAATCATGTAGTAAATGGTTGAATAATTCGCATCACCTAATTGCGATAAAGAATATATACTAAAATTGAATTTATGATCCAATTCACTATTGGGTTTTAATAATTCACTGTTCTTATATCAAATTTTATATTTCTCTAACTGAGTTGTCAAATATTATTTTTAATAAATCTAGCGCTTTAAATAGTTGTATTTATTAGAAAATTTGTTTAAACAAAATTTTATTGGTTGAAATGTTAGTGAAATAAGGGATCTGCAATTAGACTAATAAATAATAAATTTGACATTGATGTCAAATTTTACTTCTAAACACAAAAACTTTAAATCCAGTAAGCAAATAAAACTTCTATTGAAAAGATTTTTGATGTTAAATATGCACAGTCATCTCCACCTAGAATTTGATATCTCTTTTGAAGATACTCTTATATAACTTGGGTTGATCGGTATTTGTAAGCATATACAGCCACAAATTAAAAAAATTATTAACAAGGTAAAAAAAGCTTATTTTGAGTATCATCTTAATAATTTAGTTTCACGTACTATTACTGTTTAGTGATATTTATTTTACTTATAAATGAGAAGTTCTATATTCAAATTTCAACAATGATAAATTCGCAACACAATTTATTCTCTCAAATTCTTAATGTAAATATATCTATGTAAGAAATAAAAAAAAAAATTCAGTTCTACTATTGAATATATATTTGTATCCATTAATTGGTTCCACAAACCACAGCAGACATTTTTAATATTTTAGTTTTGTTTCCCACAATGGAATAGGAACTTTGATAGTATATTGAATCTGTCAATCTGAGGCTGCATAGAAAGTCCGAATGAAATTTAAAAATAAAAATTATTTTGGAACCCACTTCCCAACCACCCACCATTCTTCCTAAACACTCTTAAAAAATATTAATTTCCCAATATAAACCATAACTTCATTGTGGCATTAGTATAAAGAAATCACGTGGCAGTCTAAAAGCTGCATGTTAGTCAATCCTCTTTAAATGGTGCTACATGATGGGCCAAAATTATATATACTAAAATCCAGTTGGTTTCTGGCACTGTTCAGCAATAGTGTGCGGACGGATCTGCCCCTGGCTTCTTTGCTTTCTTCCGTTTCTCTTCCTTGCTTCGTGCGTATCTTTTCAGCAACAGTTGGTTTCTGCCATGTTGCACATGTATTGGTATCCTGTGTATCTTTTTTTTTCATTCAGACTCCCTCCTCGATTCCAGCGTTTTTTTCTTACATAATTCACACCTTGCATCATTCTTTTTTTTCATTCAGACTCCCTCCTCGATTTCAGCGTTTTTTTCTTACATAATTCACACCTTGCATCATTCTTTTTTTTCATTCAGACTCCCTCCTCGATTTCAGCGTTTTTTCTGGCAGCAATGATGCATGCTTTTCCACTAAAAAATTATTAAAAAAACAAAAATCTGGAACATGCCAAAAAAAAAAGAATAGAAAAAGTGAAAAAGAAAGAGAGAGAAACAAAAGATGAGCATGGATTATGAGAGAGAGCGTCTGTCACCAGAAAAAAAATTATTAAAAAACACAATATCATGCATCTCGAACAGTTCCCCATCACTGTTCATCACGTATTTCCTTTCTTCCACACATCGTTTTTCACAATCCCTCCAATTTTTGCCCACGCGTACCTGTGCCCTTTCCTATTGCTTTGCTCTCAAACGGAGAGCAAAATAGGACGCGTGGGTCACGCTGCTTCTTCCCTCTTTCTCTTCGACTCGGTGTTCATCCTTTCCACCGCTTCAACTGGCTGCAGGCTCCATCAAACCCTAGAATCGTTTTGCTTTTTTGGGCACCCTCCTTTTTCTCCCTGCTCCTTGCTTTCTCCAACCTAGAATCCTCCTCCTTTCCCTGAAAGACAAATTATATATATATACACACACATATATATATATATATATTATATTATTTCAATAATTTGTTTCTATTAATTTTCGTCTTTGTTGGTTTTTCCATTTTATCAGGGTGGATTGGTTACCTCTAAGGTCCATCGTCGTTTGTTGGTGAGTATTTTTTTACACTTTTTTTTTTTTCTGGTAGTTTTTCGTGTTGAGGTGGGATTTGTGGAAGTTTTTTTTTTTTTCCTTATTTTGGGTATTTTCTTTATATGATTAGATTAGCTGTTGGGTCGATGATTTATTTGTGTTTTTCGTTTCAAAATGCGTTGCTTTATGTTTTTTGGAATTTAGTTTTTGTAATTTTGGGTGTTTTGTTTATATCCTTAGATCTATTGTTTGGTTGTATGATTTGCTTCTGTGTTGTTTCAGGTCACTGTGCTCTTCGTTCCTCGAAAAAGAGATAATAAATGCACGGTGATGGAAATATATATATATATATATATATATATATATATATTTATATATATCAGCATGTTTTGGTTTACATTACGCCATGTGTTGATCATCCTCTTCCATTTGAGAGGCAGATAGAGTTAAAGATGGATGCCTTGCAGTTGCCCGATGGCAGTAACCAAAGCCCAGTCCTTGAAAAAAGATAATAAATGCACGGTGATAGAAATATATATATATATTTATATTTATATATATATAAGCATGTTTTGGTTTACATTATGCCACGTGTTGATCATCCTCTTCCATTTGAGAGGCAGACAGAGGAAAAGGTGGATGCCTTGCAGTTGCCTGGTGGCACTAACCAAAAGCTCATTCCTCGAAAAAAAAGATAATAAATGCGAAGGGGCAGAAATATATATATATATATATATGTATGTATGTATGTATGTATAAATATATATTTAGCAGGGCATAAAAGATAGTCCAAGGTCATGATGCGAGGTGGGAGAAAAACAAAAAGATTAAATATATATATATATATATATATTTTTTTTTATTGGCTAGGGCAAACCACGTGTTAATGATCCCATGCATTTGGTTTTTTAGCTCTTCGCTTTTTTTTTTCTTTTTTTTTCTGCACGTTTCCTCTCTCATTTGTCTTTCTTTTTGGTTTCGACTTCAGCGTTTTCTCCCCTCTCTGTGTCGCTGCTTGCAAATTTGGGCTTGTAAGCTCTTCTCTTTTATTTCTCTTCTCTTTGCTGCATGTTTGCTGTCATATTTTCTTTTCTTTTCTTCTTTTTTTTAGCTTCGGGCTTATGTTTTTTCTCCTCTTTTGGTAGTTGCTGCTTGCAAATCTAAATTTGTAACTTCGGTGCTCAATCTGGGTTTGTAAGTTTGGTCCTCATTTTTGTTGTGCTTTTTGCTTTCCATTTTGTTTTGCTTTGGAGTTTTTGTTTTTCCTTTGCAATTGTGATGTTGTTTTGCTCATGTCTTAAAGAATGTTGGCATCTGTAATCCAAAACAAACAAGTATCAGTTGACAAATTTTTGTGTGTAAATAGTAGATCCTCACATCAATTCCCCATACTTTTTGTGTATATAAATAGTGTGCTCTTTTACAATATTTTTTTGTTCAAGTAGTCATGCCAGTGAAGCACTAACTGTCAAAGGGGAATGCGAGGTAAATCATTTTTTGTATGCTGATGATAAGGCATTTGATAATGTCTTTTCTGTAAATTATATGTACTTAGAGAACTTTGTAAAAATATTTTGTTCATTTTGTGTTTAATATTTATAACTCTTTGCATATCCTCTTATGCATGATTCTCCACCACAAATTTGTATCAATATCAAAACACTTCTAACCTTAATTTATAGTTACTGCAGTATATTCTATGTGCACATCATTTTCTTCTTCAGTTTCTGCTGTTTTTTGTTCTCTAAGTTATATATGTTACCGGTGTTCACAATTAAAATTGATTACACAGACTTGAACTATAGGTATAGTGCAAATTACATCACTTTCTGCCAACATTCTGCTTCTTTTTCTTATTATATTTTCTGTGTTTAAATAGTATGAACATACTAAAAACCTGTTAATTACAAACTATCCATTACAAGTTTGCACTGGTTGTTTTCTTCTTTTATGTTCAGATCCGCAGCGCGGGCACCATTGCTAGTCTATACTATATATTTTGCCCCCTTTTACTTTCCATTTTTGTCTTGTTCATCTGGAAGTTTTTTGGTTTTTGTGTTACTTTTGTTATATTGTGTTTCCAGAAGTAATAGAATTAATTTTGATGAAAAAATAAAATACAATTTTTCATCACTTACATAAAAATATATAATGTATTATTCATACTTTTATCACAATGAAAAAATTTCTCCATACGTAACCAAGTATTAAAATATGTGTTCCATTTGGTTTATTAATTAAACCTACACTCCAGTTGGACTCCAGTAGCCGAAAGTTGAACGAATTAATATTTTCTATGTTGGGAGTCTAAGCATGATGGAAGAAAAGGCGGAAGGAAGGAATAAAAGAAAGGACAAGAGGGAGGTAGGCGGCTGGAGAAGAAAGAGAAGTGAAAGTGCAAATGGAAAGAGAAGAAAAGGAGGGAAAGAAAGGAATAAAAGGACAGAAAGGGCATGGAAAATAATAAACAAATGAGGAAAGGCGGAAATAATTGAAAAGCAAGGGGACAGAAAGGAGTGGGGGATGTTGGAGGCATTAAGCAAGCAGAGCAGCCGCAAGGAATGAAAAGAAAGAAAACAAGAAGGGGTGATTTTGCTAGATGAATTACTTCTGTTTGTACCCCAGTATCTATAGACTTTACATTGAAGAGTTTTAACAACAGTAAAACTCTTTGAAACAAACTAATAAGAGTAAATTGTAGTAACAGTCTTTTAACTTTAACTTAATTGGAGTAATAGTCTCTCAACTAAAAATTCATTATCATTGGTTCCTCAATTCATCAAAACATGCAGGGTTCTTCAACTAAAAATCTATTACCATTGATCCTCCAACTTGAATTCAATTGGAGAAATAGTCTTTTAACTTTAATTCAATTGAATTAAAAGTCCCTCAACTTTAATCTAATTATAGCAATAATCCTTCCAACATAACTCATTTTGATAAAGTTGACGAAAATGATCATAACTACATATTTTGATGAGTTGGAGGGAATAATGGTAATGAATTTTTTGTTGAGGGACCATTGCTCTAATTTGATTAAAGTTGAATGACCATTGCTACAATTTACAAATTTGATAAATAATTGGAATAAAATGGGGGAAATATAAGGAAAGTTTTGAGATTTATTTCAAAGGTTGGAGTTGGTCTAATTTCAGACATTGTCCCTAGCTAAAATACCCAATTCGAATTCAGAGCAAAAAAAATATCGTGTCGGGCCCGTCCCTCGGGCCCCCTCTGGCGCTAAAGCCCGCATGGGCTGGAGTTCATTGCCCCAGCAATTGGATCCTGTGCAATCCACGGTCCATCGGGCACAAGCCCCGGCTAGACTTGCTTTTAGAAGGGGTGCCAGCTTAAGGCCTCGCCTGAGGGAAAGCCTACGCTATAAATTATTGCACTGGAGAAATTTACTATTACGGTTTAGTGATATTCTTTTTTATATGTAAGTGAAAGGTATTAGGTTCAATTTTCGTCAAAAACGAATTTGAACCACATTATTGCTAGCCCATTAGGAGACTAATCCACCTTTCCTCTAGATAATATTATTTGTTTTAAAAATAAAATAATTCTCCTTTTTATGTTTTGGAAAATAATTACGACAAAAATGATAAAGAATAAGGAATGGGAAAAAAGCCAAAAAAAAGGAGGTTTGGATTCCACTAAGAGTAGCTCCAGCGGGAGCTCCAGCTCGAGGGATAGGCTAAGGAACAAGGCTTGAATGCCCGAGTGATGAAGCCCAGCGTGTGCTGGCGGGTGAGCCCGAGCAAGCTCGAGGGAAAGGCCCGTGGATTCGTGCCAACCCAAGCGCCCGAAGGCAGTCTGACGTGGGCTGACGTGGCGTCGAGATGTCGTCATTCTTTCGCTTTGGCTCCCTCTCTTTATCTTTTCTCACAGAGTTCTACATAAGGTTTTGGATTTGGGTTTTCTCTAAGGAACGGAGGAAAGCGAAAGAGAAGGCTGCGTGGAGAGATTTTATGTCGGCTAGCTTTGATTTGGTGGTGTTTGGGGCTCCGTCGAAGCTCTGGATTTTAACTGTTGCTTGCTCTGCTGTCTGCTTTATGCTTCTCTGCTTTTTCCGGCATAGATTCAACCCGGTGATTCGACTTGTTTCGATGAATTTGAAACCAAAAAGGTATGTGGGTTTTTGGTTATTTTCTCTAAATCTTTGTTAAACCCTTGTGGGTTTTTCGATTCTGGGTTGATTTTTTTAGTTTTTTTAATTTAAATCTTACTAGTTGTTGTTGAAATTTGCAGGATTTGTTCCGGATTGCAATATTTTGGGGCTTTTCATATAAAAATAATAATAATATTTTATTACCAATTGCCAGGGCTATTCAGTGTAGGGGTGGAGATGCAAAAAGCGGTAACTGTTCATTAAGGGCAGTTACTGTTCACTAAATGGATAGCCCTACGGGGCCTCCACCACGCTGGAAGTGCTCTAATGAGAGGTGACACAAAGAGAATGTGAATTACGCGAGGCCACATTCTAATTTATTAAGGATGTGTTTGTTTGACCTTGGGACTGGACTAGACTAGACTAATTGCTAGGGTAATCTCATATTTGGTCTGCACAAGGATTAAGTTTAATGGGATTAGATGAGACTCACTCGGATTAATGACTTCACTGGGAGTTCTTAGCCAAGAACCCCAAATTCGGCCGGACTGCTAAGACTGTTTCCTTCTCTGTCGTCTTCTCCTCGTCTAAGTCCTAGATCCCCCTCTTCCGTCTTCCTTCTCTGCCAATCTTCCACCTATTCCTCCTTCGACAAGTTCTATAACCTCTACCGCCTCCAACTGTCATAGACACATATCACTGCAGATGGTTTCGTTGAAACCCAAATCACAATATCTTTATGAACCAGTAGTGGGTGAGGAACATGATTGCGATGGAGGAATCTGGAAACTCAAGAACACTGACGTCCACGATGGCGATGAAGACGGCAAAGCGGCTTAGGGTCGTCGCCTGAGATGCTAAGACTCTAGGACCGGCGAAGAAGATGGAGGCAGCAGGCTGAGACGCTCTGATTTGTGGAATTAGAGTTGGATTTGAGACACTATTTCGTCAGCAGGACACTCTGCAATTGTGGAATTGGAGTTGTTTTGATCTCATCTCAAATTGTGGAATTGGTTTTCGAAGAGGAAAGTTCTCAAAAAAAGAAAAGAAGAAGAGATAATTAATAATAAAATATTAATAAAAAGGGATTAAATAATATAATATTAAAATTTATTAATTATTCTGTTTTTAGTCTGACATTGTCACAAACGCTTTACTAAGTTAGTTTAAGTTAGTCTAATCTAAGCTAGTCTAGCTTAGTCCCTGAAGCTAGTCCAATCCGAGATAGTCCGATGCAACAAACACACCCTAAATGTTTAGCCAAGAGGCCCATGTTCCATCTTCTTTTCATTTTTTGGTCAATGCATTTTGTACTTATTCATTTGTTAGAAGTTTCAAAGTTAGGGTACCCATTAAATTATTATTATTATATTTTTTTTTACATAGTGGTTTTTAGGATAGAAACACTTATCAAGTGCAACACTTACATCATCCATATGATTGTGTATTTGTCTAATCAGATGATGTAGTGGACATTTGAAGTAGAGAAAGGACTTGCCCACATCGAGTTTCCAATGCCGGAAACAACCATTTGTTTTCAAAGCCTTTGGATGCTTGGGAGAGGTTCGGGAAGGTGAAGGTTCATGGGTTTGGGGTAAAAACTGGAATTGGGTTTGATGTGTATGTGTGTAACTCGCTCATTGACATGGTTGAGAGTTTCAAGCAGGTGTTTGATGAAATGCCTGAGAGAAACAGGCTTTGTTGGAACGTTACAATCTCGAGGTATCTTAGGTGCATGAGGTTTGAGGAGGCTTTGGATGTGTTTCGGGGGATGCAATGTGAGAGCAACGAGAAGCATGATGAAGCTACGGTTGTAAGCACCATTTCAGCTTGCACAGCGTTGAAAATTTTGGAGCTTGGTAAAAAAATTCATGAATATGTTAAAAGTGAACTTGGATTCACTACTAGAACTGGAAATGCATAAATGTGGTTGTTTGAATGAAGGCCGGAGAATTTTTTATGAAATGCCGGTGAAAACGTGTTCCGTTGTACTAGTATGGTATCTGGCTCTGTAAATTGTGTAGGTTTGCTGAGGCAAGAGAATTGTTTGATGGGTATGTATGTACAATACAATTGTACTACCATTTTGACGAGACGGCGGCTCTATTCCAAGAGATGCAAACTAAAATGTTAAAGGGGATAAATTTACAGCGGTTGCTCTTCACAGGCTGTGCTCGATTGGGTGCATTAGAGCCAGGGGAATGGATTCACAGGTATATTGAATATAACAGAATTAAAACTGATGCAGTTGTTGGTACCGCGGTTATAGAAATGTATGCGACATGTGGGAGCATGGACTAGTCTTTGGACTTCAATCATTTGTGGGCTTGCAATGAATGGCAAGACAAGCAAAGCAATCGGGTTAGGTACGGAAGGACTAGGGGAGGGAGACCGTGGTGGTGCTGATTTTCAGATCAGCTTTGGTGGCTCTTGAAGAGAAGAAGAAAAAGAGTTGGTGCGAGTGGAGGAAAGGGAAGGCCTGCATCCCTAGGTCATCTTTCATTTGTTTAGTTTTTTGAAAAAAAAATTAAATCTTTTGGTTTATTTGAAATTTTGGTTTATTTTTTTTGTTTTTGAAAGTTTGGTTTTTTTATTATATTTTATTATAATTTTTAATTTCCACATGACCCTTAATGACACATGGCGCCCAATCATTGTCCACATGGGCCCCATGTTATTAGTTAACAGGAGACTTAACAGCTAGACTAACAGATATATGAGACTTTCCTAAAATTAACACTTTAGATATGACTCTGGGACGAAAAAAATTTCTTGTACTAAATGTTGAAAACCACAAAACTCAAGGATAGTAAACTGAGATTTACCTTTTTTTTTATGTTTAAATTTGAATATAAACAATACCTGACAAAAATTAACTATCCGATATACGATGAACGGACGCGATTTAAGGATCCAAAGAGAATCCTCTTTCCCCACCACCCACCATTCTTCCTAAACACCCTTAAAAAAAAAAATAATTCCCAATATCATCACCCCACCTCTCTCTTCTTCCTTTTGTCTTATAAATCCTAACTTCATTTTGTCATCCAAATTTTCCTGTACAAGCTCACTTATTTTCTATCATAACTTTGCAGTTTTTCAAACAAAAACATCTTAACTCCATGTCATATATTCACATGACATTATAGTATCAATCTACATAAATCACGTGGCAGCCTAAAATATGCATGTTAGTCATGACAATATTTTTTTTTTTATGTTTATAATTACTGTCTAAAAGCTGCATGTTAATCATTCGCTACGTGCTTGTACATAGCCGGACATTAAAACTACAATTTTATAATACATTAAGAAAATGATTGGACCCATTTTTAAGCATCTAAAACATACCCATTCCATTGGCCCAACTTGAGGCCCAACAATAAACAGAATAAAAGTTCTTTTTATTATTCAAGATAGATCTAACAATTTATTACACGACCTGTTAAGCTGATCTGATACAAAACGCACAAAATGAACGGTTTCGAGTTAACTAATATGTTTGATCTTACTCACAAGCAAAGAATGCACACAACTTTGTTTCACACTCATGAATGAGATGATGATCGTTAGATTTCTAAAACCTCACAAAAATTGCTCTCAAAATCTAACCCCAGAAGAAAACACACTTTTGCTCTCAAAATGCAGCAAGCGTATTCTTTAGAATATGCAAAAGTTAATTTCCCACAATACAGACTTGGTTATTTAAAGGGAAATTGAAGTATGTGACTTTGGGCGAACCAGTTAGATAAAGCTACGTCATATTTGACATTTTCGAGGTTTTTGTTTTCATATAATCTCCTTGATTCCTCCCTCTTTCCTCCCATGAACCTCGCATCATTCTTTTACTTTCCTCGCGTTTTCATATACTTTCTTTCTATCTCTAAAAACAAACGGAAACTAAAATTTAAAAAGGAAATAGTTATCAAACTGACAAAGAAATTCGCAGCATTCGATCCAGAAGCAGCAAACATATCAGAACACTCTCCACTAATAATCCAAAACGGTAGAGCCATCATCTGTGACAAATTATTGTTGTACAACACAAAACCCCGAGTGTTCAAACCGACATTCGTGACGATATGCTTAATATAAGCCATCTTAGACCTGATTTGGTACTGAGGTGATTCTGAAAAAAGCTGCTGTCAAAAAAAGCTGGGAGCTGTTTTTGTGTTTGGTAAACACTCAGCTTCAGCTTTTTTTTCACAGTTTTGGATGAAAAAAAGCCAAAAACAAGAAGCTGCAAAACCCAGCTTTGAAAAACCGTTTTTTTTTTCACATCTGTTTTACATAAAAGTTTACCAAACACTCTAATACTGCTTTTTTTTTCCTTTCAAAAGCACTTTTACAGAAACATTTACCAAACACTCTGCTGCTTTATTTCACAGCTGCGCAGAAGCAGCTTTTTTTCAAAGCACAGCAATACCAAACCAGCCCTTAATTGTAATGGTCACCAAATAGGCAAACGCCCACGAATATGCAGACAAACTAAAACCCGAATCGGTAGCCACATAACCAACAGCTCCACCCAAAATGATCAACAACGATACAAAAGGTAAGCTTAGACGGGATAGGCTGCTTCCTAAACGCAGTATCCGCCAGCGCAACCAAAAGGGGCGTGCACGCCGTGCAGGATCTAAACACTATAAACGTATCCACATTATGGCGAAGAAGATTGGGGTTGGTAAAGATAGCAAGGTAAAACACAAGTGCAGCGGGCAAAAACTTGTTGGCCGTCTGCCATGTGAAGGGATCGTGGTGCAAAAATCCCGACTTTCCCAAACCCCAAACTCCCAAAGCAGATGTAAGTACTGCAATGCAGTCAAAAGGCCAGGGTACTTGAATTTAGTAATGGCAAACGTGTTTATCACGGCTAACAAGCTAGAACAGAGAGCGTACCCAATCACAAGACTGCTCGTAGCGAAATACGGCTTAGCCGAATCGACTCTAATCGCAGACATTGTCACTAACTAAAGTACCCAATTCGAATTCAGAGCAATAAAAATCTAGCAGATCTTCAAAATTTCAAGAGCTATATGTACAGTGAAAGCCTACACTAACAGAGGCAAGTGAATGAAATCGAAGACGTGAACACTTCATAGAGAAATCTGAGATATGGGTTTTGAAGATTATGCCGATCTAGTATTTGGGTTTGAAATTAATGCATTAAACGACAATTGAATCGGTTGAAAGTAGAGCCCGGATCTTTGAAGTGAAACGAAGAGGATGACGGGGTTGCGGCGGAGGCGGAGATATAGGAAGGAGCTCCGGCGATCTCAGAGGAGCGAAGTGAAATTTCTAAGGCGTTGCAGAGCAGAGAGAGTGGTGGAGTGGAGGAATAGCATTGAAATTTATAGGAGGGAGCATTTTGAAGACTTTTTGGTTTTTAAATCGAGTAAGATATATTTAATATCTGCTCTGATTTGTTGAAGATCCTACAGATTTATAGGGATGTGATTGTGAATATAATTCTCCCCCTTTTTTTTTAACAAAATTTCTCCCTTTTTTTTACTGATTAAAATAATTGTTTTTTATGTATGGGAGAGAAAAGAAGGCAAAAAAGGAGAAGGTTTGATTTCCACCAATGAGAGGTGATGCAGAGAGGACGTGAGGCCACGTCCTAATTTGTTAAATGTTTGTTTTGCTAAGAAGCTCATGTTTCATGTTATTCTCTTTGAACCGAATGGCATTGACATTAGTGCTTCTTATTAATTTGTTAAAAGTTTCAAAGTTAGGGCACCAATCAAATTGTGTACTTGACATAATAGATTTTAAGATACATGACCCATATAATTGTGCATTTGTCTAATCAGATGATGGGGTGGACGTCGAATTTTTTACTATACTAATATTTCAAATTAATATTGTGATATGGTATTTAAAAAGATCTATACGCGATATTATAGTATTGACTTGAAAATCATAACGATGTTCTAAAAGTGAACGCGAGTCCTTCCTTTTTAAGTGGTGATACACAATTCAATGAGTCAACAACGACCCAAATGGTACCCCCTTGGTGGATCAAATAGGCCATTCTATGAGTAAGGAAGATGGTATTTTATGGTGGTTATATTGAGTACATATTCGTACGTAGTCAGACTAAAGAACTACAATAAACATTTGTTTCAGAATTCAGGACCAGATACGTTAAAATTGCAAAAGCTAAAAAATGAAATGCTCATCCACCTCAACGGTCAAAATTTTCAGGTTATTTTCCCGCTATTTTCTTCACAAACTGAAAACATAATTTTGATGGATCAAACTTAGGTGTCGTCAGAAATAACAAGAAATCAAAACAAAGAACACAAAAAAATTTACGAAGGAAAAACTCTTTAACAAATGAAGAGAAAAACCTTAGATCACACAACTAGGTAATCACGATCCATGAAGGAAAAATAACTTATAAAAGGCAAACGCTTACTACAATTAAGGGCTAGTTTGGGTTGCTGTGATGTGAAAAAAAAAAAAAAAAATCCATTTTCAGAAGTAAGGGTAGAGTTGCTTTGTTTTTTTGTTGCTATTTTGGACCCATGATCTTCACAAAAAAACACTTTTTTTTGCACATTTACCAAACACAATTTTAGCTCCAGCTTTAAAAAAAAAAAACTATTTTTTAAAATAACTTCAACAATACCAAACTAGTCTTAAGTTCTATATTATACTTTTGTTCTTGTAGCACGATGTTCTTACTTTGCCTTTTTTTATGAACAAAGTTGACGCGTATGATCCTCCTCACAAGTAAAGGATGCACACAACTTTGTTTCACACTAATGAACGATATTATATGATTGTTAGATTTGTAATATCTCACAAAGATTGCTCTCAAATCTAACCTCTTCTAAAACCCCATGGATGACTACTGTTCATTAACAGTGCGTCGCTGGTTTTGTCCATCATTTTATTCATGGTTTTGAGTTTGAGTGTTGTTAAACTCATCCCATTGTCCTATTATTTCCACCCACCTTATTATCCCACCACCATAAAAATTTTAAAATTTTAAATCATTTTCCCACCCACTATTATCCCTAAAATAACATTTATACCACCATACCTCCAATGTTCTGTTTCTACCACCAGTCCCTTCCCCTGAACTAACTATACACCAAAATCAAGATTGCAAATCTCTAACAGTACAACCTGAACAAACCCATAAATTTATCTAGTGAAAATTTACAACCTTAAAAGCCACAGTCATTGGTTTTGTTGGAGAGTTGCAGAGAGCAAGAGATCTGCTTCCTCAATTCAACTAATTTCGTTCGAATCGAAAGAATTAAATCCAAAAAGTGAAAGTAGAAAAATTCTAATGCTGAGATTTAATTCAAATGAGCTGGAAGCTATCCAATTAAAAGGCAATTCAAAATTGCATTAAAACGTCGAAAAGTTAAAAATTTATTGAAAAACACTACAAATTGATTAACATATTTGGAATTGGAGCCCTAGAAATCATAGAAACGAACAATGAGAAATGTTGGCTACAGGCAGATTCTTGAACTTCTTTCGCCGCCGGAAAAAATGGATCTTTCTTTCTGATGGAGAGAGATGAAATGGAAGAGAGAAGAACGGGAAAGAGAGACGGTGGTGGAGAGAAATGGGTAGGGATTTAAAAGTCTTTTTATCCAAAGATAAACATGTCATTAACATTTTCATTAAAATGTAGGTGGAAAAATAAGACAATGGGATGAGCTTAGTAGCACTCTTGAGTTGCGTTTGTTGCACCGGACTGTCTTGGACTGAACTAACTTCATGGACTAGGCTAGACTGGCTTAGACTAGACTAAGCTAGACTAACTTAGTAAAACGTTTGGTGCAATGTCGGACTAAGAAGTTAAACTCTAATATTCTATTTTTAAATCTATATATACAATATTTTATCGTTAGTTTAATGTAATCTATTAATTTTTTTTTTATTATTTTATCATTTGCCCTTTCACTATAATCATATTCTTCCATCATTTTTATCTCCGCACATTGCCTCCTTCCCCTTTCCATTTTTTTGCCTTTTTCTCTCTCATTTTCTCAGTACCACTGTCTCCCTCCCTTTTATCTTTTTTGTCCCGTTTCACCCCTGATCACTACTCTACTTTCCTCCCTCTGTTACACACGCGATTGAAATTATCATCACAAGAGACTTGCCTCCCAAATTCTCAATTCCCCAAAAAAACCCCAACTCATCCCTCTCAAGCTTAGGATCTCCAATTCGAGTGGCGGCCATGGCGATTTTCCCGTTCATTCTCTCTCTTCCCTTAGTTTTTTCTTGTCCAAATCCTTCCCTCTCTTCCCTCCGCCTCTTTTCCCTTGGTGGTAATCGGAACCGGGTTCTAAGAGTTTAAGTCGTGAGGGCTGCAATCAGTGAAGAAGGCTGCTTGCGACGGATAGGGAGAAGACAAGAGAGGAGAGCGGCGAGATCTAGTCCTGGCTAATACCATACTTTCGGTCGGGATTATTTAGCGCTACTTAGCGAGGCTCGGAGTCGAGGCGAGTCCGAGATAGGTCATTAACGCTAAGCCCTTGTTGCGCCAAACACTGGACTACACTAGCTATTAGTTAGTCTAGTCAAATCCTGAGAACTAAGGATGTCAAACAAACACACCCTTGAGTTTTAGTGGGATTGTACAGTGAAGTGGCTATTTTGCCCTTGGTTATGTGCGGTGCGCCTGCGTGTTGCGTTTGTTAAGAAAGTTGCTGGAAGCATCTTCCACTTTTTCTTTTGCTCTTCTTTTTTCTCTCTGTCGTTCCGTTTCTCTCAGTTTTCGGTCTGTCTTTTGGGTTTCCTCTGTTTTGCGTGAGTCTCAAATTCCCAGTGCATATAGTTTGCTTCAATTTTCATCTTTTTCCGGAGTTCTGTGCAATTTTTTTGAAGCTAAATGATTCAAATTCAAATTTATGTATAAATTGATAGGTACGGTTGTCGACACCCAATTAGTTGCAAGCTTTCAGCTTCTTAAAAAGCTAAAGCATCTTTCTTTTTTTACTACCCAATTGTTTATTTTCACCAAACTTACAGTTTCTTCTATCTCTATGTCTCTCGACGGCTGGATCGATGACAAAAGAGGAAGTGCAAAGGGATGCATTTGACTCCCACTTTTAAAGTTCCTTCCATGAGCAGCCACCCAAAAAGTGGCGACTGGTGAGGTCAAAAGATTGATTTTTTTCTTTTCTTAACTTGATATAAAGCTTGGATTTTGAAATTTCGGTTGGATTTAATTGTTCATTTAATTTGATGGGTTTGGTTTTAATGGAAGGACTCTGCTTTCATTAATGCATAATATATTGATTAAATTTTAATTAATATGCTAATTTAGTAGGTACCCTGCAATCAACAACCTAGCTAATTTAGTAGGTACCTTGCAAGCCCTTTCTGAGTAAGGTATATAATTTATTTAAATTTGTATGATTCGTAAAGATCCATGAGGTATCGTTTGGTATGCAGACGGGACGGAACGGAATAGGACGGGACAGGACGTAACGAAACGGAGCGGGAGCAAAGATGCCCTCGGATGGAAACAAGGAGGAAGAAGAAGGAGACGGAGATGTTATAATTTTGTGTTCCACGGATGTGGAACGAGTCGTTCCAGGGGGTGAGGTGGAACGAAAATTCGCCCAAAACTCGTCTCGTGGAACAGCTTATTCCACCCGTTTTAGGCGCACCCAACATGGGACGGAACGCCTTATCCTACTCTGTTCCGTCTCGTCCCACGTACCAAACGGTACTTGATAGATCGAGTTTGAACAAATAAATTCTGTAGTTTGATTACTTTTTTCATCTTATTCATTTATCATTTTAATTATTGCTCCTTTAGACATATGTTTACTAACAATAATATCATTTTACTTTCAGGTTTTTAGCACAATGAACATCAGCAATTTGGAAGCCTTTCAATCCGAGGAAAAACTTAGAGTTGCGTGTGTAGAATTTGGAGACTCAAACATTTCAACCTTGATGACCAATTGTCTGACTTGCATATCGTATTTGTTGATGGAATGGTAACTAAATCATTCTCTTATACTATTTTCATTTAAATAATGGATGTATATGTGTCATATTCTGTTTACTCATCAATATTAATATTTATTTCTTTTAACTTTAATTTTAGCTATAAAGGATGAATGGATAAATATGAATAAATATATATTGCTAATTACGTCTTCTCGCCTTTGATTGAAATCCTGTAATTTCATTTTTACATCTTCAGGAAAAGCTCTCTGTCTGATAATTACTGCTCTTATATCAATCTTTGTTAAAATATTTTGCAGAACAATATGTGTATATGTAAAGCGCTTTGATACATGACATGGATGGTGGTATGGCGCTTACCCAAATTGTGTTAAATAAATACATAAAGGTCCAACAACTGGACAACTAATTTGTCAAAAACACCCAAACCAGATTCCGACACCTTGGTAACAATTAACAAATTGTAGCTTAATTTCATCTTTTATTACTACGAATACTCTCTCTCTATTTTTTTTCCATGAGTTTTAATAATGTAGTTAATGATTGATGGTTTCATTATTCTGACGTAGATATCCTTTTTATCTAAAGCATGAGTATGTGAAATGTTAAGACAATAGTATATTGGGTAAGTAATCTTTATCGTATTATGAATTGAGGTGTTTCTAATTTGTATTACGAAGCTTTCATAATTAATGTTTGATTTCTACCATTTTACTATGTTGTTCTATTGTTTTAGGCGATGAAGTGTAAAGTGTTATACATGCTAGGTAAAATTAAGAAGTGAATGAAGTCCTCTTGAGAATACAAGGGATAAGCCTACGGGTGTTAATTTGGCTTTTAGATTGTTTGTTGGATAATAACATAAAATTTCAATATTTACATCTATATAATATTTAACATCATCTACTAAATATTAGGTTGCTCCGAGTATGTACTCAAAACGACTCCAAACAAAGACAAAAAATTCATTGTCTAAACATCAATAAACATTTTACAATGGTCTAATAGAGCGTTTACATTGATACTGATTGAGACGGCTTTACATTTTTATGGTTAAATTTTGTTTAGACGTTGCAAGATTACTGTCAGCTCACCATTTGTTTTTTCTTATGATTTCTAAGCGTTTAAATTGGTGTATGTGTTGGGAATTTGAGAGTTTAGTCATGTTTTGTATATTTTAGATATGAGTAATGAATTTTTCCAATGGTATTATTTTTTTGGGTAAATATCAGGTTACGACTTTCAAGTTTCATGATTTTCAACATTTGGTATATGAAGTTTTTTTCGTCCTAGAGTCATACCTAAAATGTTAATTTTGGAACAGTCTCATACATCCGTTAGTCAAACTATTAAGTCTGCCGTTAACTGATGACGTGGTACCCACGTAGACAATGACTAGGCGTCACGTGTCAATATAGGCCCACATGAATATTAAAAAAAATTTAAAAAAAAATTTAAATATAAAAATTTTTAAAAAAAATCAGGGCGTTCACCCTCCCGACTTCTACCTTCCTTCTCTTCCCTGCACCCATTGTCCCCGCACACCCACCCATTCCCCTCACGTTACGATTTCGAGGTATGTTAGGTGCAGGAGGTTTGAGGAGGCTTTGGATATGTTTCGGAGGATGTCATGTGAGAGCAACGATAAGCCTGATAAAGCTACGGTTGTGACCACCATTTCAGCTTGCACAGCATCGAAAACTTTGGAGCTTGGTAACGAAATTCATGAATATGTTAGAAGTGAACTTGGATTCACTACTAGAACTGGAAATGTGGTTGTTGAATATGTATGTAAAACGCGGTTATTTGATTGAAGGCCGGAGAGTTTTTAATGGGTATACAATACAACCGTTTTAACGAGGCGGTGGCTCTGTTCCAAGAGATGCAAACTAAAAGAGTTAAAGGGGATAAATTTACGACGGTTGCTCTACTCACAGGCTGTGCTCCGTTGGGAGCATTAGAGCACGAGGAATGGATTCATGGGTATATCGAATATAACAGAAGAATTAAAAATTGATGCAGCTGTTGGTACCGCGGTTATAGAAATGTATGCAAAACGTTGGAGCATAGACAAATCTTTGGACTTCAATCATTTATGGGCTTGCAAGGAATGGCAAGACAAGCAAAGGAATTGAGTTGTTCTCGAAAATGGTGCAGATTGGCATGAAGCCTGATGATTTCACCTTCATTGTTGTCTTAACTGATTGCGTTCACAGAGGGTTGGTAGATGAGGGTTGTGAGTACTTCAACTCCAAAAGAAAGATATATGAGATTGAGCGAGGTTAGAACACTATGGTTGCCTGATCGACCTTCTTGGGCGTGCTAGACTGTTAGACGAAGCAGAGGAGTTGATAGAAAGGGTTCCAAGTGAGATTATAGTCCCGATTTCCATATGTTTGCATCCATGGCCAGCAACTGTACATTTCAATCTAAAATTTTGATTTAGGACCGAAAAAGTCAAACTATGATGCTAATAATTTGGTTCCACAAGAGAATATGAATATTTGTAAAGCATAGAACAATAAACAATTGAACAACTAGTCAATATCGCAAATGAATTGTCAGTTAAATAAGGAACAAATCATCTGTTGGATGCGATCAAATCAAATGTCCGAATAATAGAGCTGGGAAAATGAGAAAGACAGCTAACGTGGTCTGCGGGAGAGTACAATGCTGGAATAGCAACTATTCAACCGATCGGGCAATGCTCTCTCTTCAAACCTTTTTCCTTTTCCGTTTGGGTTCATCGGTAGTAGTCGTAATTTGATTAGTGGGATGATTATCAGATGTGCCATGGCTTGGTCCTGGACTTGACTCTTCATACAACCAATCCGGAACTACTTCAGATTCATATTCATAGTAATAATCACCCCAAAAAAGATGCTTGTTTTCCTTCAAAGGTTTGTCCCATACTAGATTTACCCCTGTTTTCTTCACTACAAAACCCTCTAAAAGAATAACAATCTTGTCCCCGCCTTGCAAATTGAGCTTGAGCTTATCGTTCGATAATTGTCCCTGCCAAAAAAAATTCTGTCTTGCTACCCAAGAACTGCTAGAGACCCTCGAAGTAGTATGCTTGGTCCGATTTACAACAGTAAAGGTAACATGTCCAAATTCGAATTGCGAGCAAACCCAGCAGAGTGTCAACCTTGTAAAATTACGACCATCACATTGAGGAACATCAAAACTGATTTTATTGCCGTCAGCAACAAAGTCAAACCACTCCAGAATATCATAAATCTCATTCAGAAAAATACCACCAACTCCGCAAGAAGTCCATCCCTATAATATACGTACAATGTAATATAGTGTCAAATACTTGTACATGTGCGGTTGTGTTTGTGTGCGTGATTGATAGAGAAAGACAAGAGTAGGAGGAGACAGAGATAGAGAAAGACCTGTAGGATGTTGTTCCTAAACTCAGATGTGAGATTGGCGCACTCATGCATACAAAGCACTGCCATGGAGTTTAATGATTTACCCAAGCCTAAACCTGGAACCTCGGTGAGTTTGGGTGAATCCCTTATATACAGTTTTTTTATGTTTGACATTTGCGAAAAGTCTGGCATTGTTTCCAATGCAAAGCAAAATTCTGCTTCCAAGACTTCCAAATTTGTTGGTAAATCGGGGATTGCACGGAGATTCAAGCACGTCCATAACCTCAAATAAACGAGATTTGACAGACCACTGAGGCTAGGTAGGCTACGACAACTACGGCCTCCAACTCTCAACTCTTGTAAAGAAATTAGACGCCCAAGGTCGTTGGGGAATTGTTTTATGGCTGTAATAGTTGCATCAAGTTTTCTCAATGATACCATCTCCCCTAAGCCCTCGGGCAGTTCTCTTAATGCACCATACGACAGACGAAGAGTCTCAACAGATTTCAGCTTACAGAATTCCCCTGGGAGACACCTAATACCGCAGAATTCAAAATTTACCAAAGTGAGTCTTTTAAGTCGACCGATGGTTGGGTGAATCTTGGACAATCTCCAACAGCCGAAAAAATTCAATTCTCCGAGATTTGGGAGCCTTGAAAAGTCTGGTGACTTTTTTAATCGACGGGATTCACTGAAATCAAGGATTTTCAAATTTTCGAGCGGCTGCACAAACCCAAAAGAAAATATTATTCAAAATCCAAGAAGAATATGGCTTAAAAAATAAAATCAGAGTGGGAATTAATTATAACTCGCTAGGGGTGATTGTACCTTGGAATTCTTCCAGCCTTTTCTGAGTTTGCTGAACCGCAGGTCAAGAGCAACAAGTTTAGGCTGATTAAGAAGGTGCTCCGGCATGTACTTGAAAGGGAATCCATGCCAGCACAACCATCTCAACTCTTTCGGAAAATGTTTGAAGCTTCCAGCGAGCTCTACATGGTTGAGCCTTAGCAATCTCAGTTTTTTCATATTGACAAATGCTTTTGTACTGAAACTAGCCTTTTTTTTAGAGCTTGGCAAATCTAGAGAAAGTGCTTCAATTTCTTCAGTTCCCTGTGAAGTAAACAAAAGGACAAATGATGAGTAATAAAAGGGTAATTTGCATCTGAAAAATGATTTACTTACAAACAATTGTCGTATAATCGGTTGGAAATCGATTTAATTGCTTCTATTTCCACGTGAAGGTTTATTGTACTTACAAATATATTTCTACATAATATTATAAAATGTAAGCAGTTGCATAGGATATGATTTAGCATGCATTAATATTGAACTTTATCGAGAAATTACTTACAGATTTATTTGTCAACACGTCTGTTACGACTTCAAGGTTCCACAATCTACCCAATCTTTCAGGTTGAGTAGGAGATTTTTTAGAAATGATTATCTTGCCCATTTCTCGAATCAAATCATGCATCTTCAGTGCGCCCCGTTCAACATCTACAAGGCACCGTTCACGCATAATACTGATTCCTATTATTGGAGATAACCCACATCCATCTAATATTTTTGTGACATAATCCTTTTTCACATAACCCTGGCCGATTTCAAGAAAGAAACATATATCAAGGAATATAGCCTTCTGAGTATCATCTAACCCATCAAAGCTTATTCTTAGTTTTTTAATAATGTCTTCTTCAGGTATTCTTTCCAATTTCTCCAGATAGCTCTCCCACTCTATTTTGGGTCTGCCAATAAGAGAAGAGCCTAAAACTTGGAGTGCTAATGGCAAACCCCCACAATAAGAAACTACCTTATTTGACAATTCAAGATATTCTTCATTAGGACAAATATTGTCAAATGCATGCCAACTGAAAACCTCAAGAGCTTCCTCTTTATTCATTCCCCGATCTCGATATCTCATATCCACTCTCAGTTGATTTAGTAAATGCTCATTTCTTGTTGTTATGATAATTATACTTCCTGGACCAAACCATCCACGACTTCCAGCTATTGCATTTAGTTGCTCCACTTTATCTACATTGTCAATAATGACAAGTACCCTTCTACGTTGGAGGTGTTGTCTTATAACAATGATCCCCGCAGCAACACTACAAATAATTTGAGGCTTGGCATGTTGTAAGATGTCAGAAATAAATTTTTGTTGCAAACAGAGCAGACCATGTTGGCTTGTACCATGGTGGCAAACATCTTCAAGGAAGCATTTGAATTGGAAGCTTTGATGAATTTTGTTATAAATGGCTTTGGCAACAGTTGTTTTGCCCAATCCACCCATCCCCCAAATTCCAATCATTTTAACATCATCTGATCCACCACTTGAAAGATCACTGATAATTGGTTGAACACGTGAGTCGATTCCAACCGGGTATTTGGCCACATGTAATTCATCTGTGCTGGGACGCAATTCCCTAATATTCTCTTCAACAATTCTCCTAATAAGCTTTGCTTCATGCCTGAAAACTTAATTAGTCAGCATTAACTCAATGAAGGATTACTAGAAGCTATCACTGCACTCAATTAGTAAACATATATCTATTTGGTACACTGATTTCAACCTCAAATCAACTTGCAATATATAAGAGAGAGATGCCCAATATCATTTAAACCCTAGAACAAAATAACCTTAATTTTCGATGCGTGAACTTGGAGTATTGTATATAACTTTCAATGCCAAAAATTTCAATTTAGTAACATTGCTTTTTAGGTCAAATTAGCAAATTATGAGATGCGTCACTAACAAAAATTTAATCATCAAAAATCACATCATATGATTTGTAAAAGCAAAATTTTGATTTAGGTGCTTCATTTTTAAATTTGTTAGACCAAACATAGCTGGCTTTTGGACTTTTTATTAAACGACTTTTTACAATTTTTGTGCCATATTTTTTAAATGTCGTCTTTCTAAGATTCAAAAATAATATCCAAAGCCCCTACCCTAAATCTAGCCTTCTTTATACCAAAATTAATATTAGTATTAATCCAAATAAATTATTAAGTTATCAATCGATGATATGTTTGCTCAAAAAAAAAAAAAAAAAATCAATCGATGATAAGTGAAAAAATTAAAACTAAACGTACCAAAATGTAAAATCAAACGTACCGAACCGTAAAACTAAACATAACAAATTATAATTTAACAATACGTACAAAAAATGAAAGCACCAAAATTTAAAAATAAACGTATCAATCCATAATATGAATAAAATCAACGTATGAAAACTAACACTAAACCTACCAGTAATGTATACAAATAAATCTCTCAATGAAATGTATACATAATAATTTTATAAAAAAATGTAAACATCCACCATTTTTGTTATCTTGAAGATAAGATTATATTTTAATTTTAGGAGAAAAAAAAATCTTGCGCGAAAAGATATAATAAAAGAGATAATTAGATAAATATTTAAGCGAGATTTTTGCTCACTACTCTAAACTTTGGTAAATGCTTACTATACACCTAATTATGTGCCATGTGACTTTTCAAATAACCATGGTTAATTTTTTCCAAAATTAAAAAAATAATATTTACTGTGAATAATTGAAATGACACATAATAAATAATTAAATGTATGATGAGCAAAAATACTTCCAATATTTAAAATGAAAGACCATGATTATGTCTTAAAAAGGAGTCCACAACTTCTAAAAATAAAATACCTTAAACAAATGAGTTCTAGTATCATAAGTGTTTCTTTATAAGATCGCCCACGAATTTGATCAAATCAAAATATACTGATTAACTCATGTTATGCTCTTAAAAATCAATTAAAAGAGATTTTCTAATTCCAAATACGAATTCGTTAGGCCCTTCTATAGGATAACTTCCGTCTTGGAAGTTATTAGGCATTTTTATACCATAGCCATGATTCCTCATAATTTCGAAAATTGTAATCATCATTTTTAATTTGATAAATAAAAAAATACTGATGTCGCCTATTGTACCTAATCATCTTACTCAAATCTTAAAAAGCACAGATGTTTGATAAAAAAACAAACTTCAAATTTTAGGCGTTTAAATATAATTAAACTTTTGTAAAATATATTTTAAATAGGTAGTCTCCATCTCCTTAGCATTACTTATATTTTATCTCGCAAATCTTGATGTTTCAATAAAGCTATTTTTCCTGTGTGCTATTTGCCTAACAACCATTCATTAACATGTTTCAGAATGTGGAAAAGCATAAAATAGATAGCAGCATTACTATTAAACTAGTCTAGTATTGAAAGACGTCCAAGTCCAATGAAAATGGTTACCCATTATTAAGATGGTGGCCAGACAAATTTGCAGCTTGAGTAAGAGCCTCTCTCCACTGCTTTACCCTTTCTTTCTTAGCTTCACGTTCTTTGTCATCTTTTTCTTCAAGGATGCCATCTTCGTGCTTCTGAAATGCTCGGGCTAAACAACCTTCCTGCTTCCTCACATGTGAAGGATCGACATGATAGAATATTGGCAAAACCTGTTGCCCCAGCTTTTCTCTACATTCCATGATCTTCACCAGCTCATCAAGACACCATCTTGATTCCGCGTAACACCTTGAGAAGACAATGACCGAGATTCTGGACTCTTCGATTGCCTGCAACAGTTCGGGTTTTATTTCTCCCCCTCTTTTCAGATTGTCCTCATCAATAAAGGCATCGAAGCCCCTGTCTTGTAATGCCGCGTGAAGGTGGCCCGTGAAGCCATTGCGTGTATCTTCGCCTCTAAAACTCAAGAACACGTCGTAATTCCAAAGTTTTGAGGAGGATTCATGGGATGTCATGGTGTGGGGTTACTGTTTACGGCACTAGAGTGGTTCCAATCGAGCGAAAAAAATGGCAGCACAAGAGTATATATAATACTGAAGGGACACTAGCGTTCCTCCTAATATTTGGCTCTTTCCAGGAAGCAGCCGCCCTAAGTTTTGAAGAAAACAAAGGATTGGAAGAAAAACAGCTTTAAGATGAATCGTGCGTTCAACAAAGTAAAAGGACACTAACTGATGGGACTAGAGTCGATGATAGGAAGGGTTTGCAAGTGCTTTTTTACTTTGTGCGCTTGCATAACTAATTATTGCTGAGATGGGGGAAAGAGTCGGCAAAAGTAGCTGGTAGCGTTCACATTAGGGGTGGACAAACGGATTTTGGACCCATGGGTCAGGACGGGTCCACGTGGGTCGGGACGGGTACAAGTCGGGTCCTAATATTGTGTAGAAGAAACAGGGCGGAGTGGGGTGGGTTTGAAGTATGGATGGGGCGGGGCGGGCCTAAAAGTTATAAGAAATGGGGCCCTGGATCAAAATGTTCAACTGTTGGATTTGACTGGATTTAATCTAGAAGACGCGTGGCAAGACTTTTTGCCAAGGAAATGTGTGCCTTCACCAAACTCAATGAAGACTTTTCTTCTTCCTGCCAAGTTGCGTGTCCATCATCAAAGCAAATGGAACTTTTCTTCTTCATGCCAAGAAACCAAAACCATTTCCCAAAAATCCCACAAAACCCACAAATTCCCATAATCTAATCCAAGAATCGTCTTTGAAACCCGGTTTTTCTCCCACAAAACCAGAACGATAGTTGTGGGATCTTCACAAAAACCAGAACGATAGTTGTGGATCTTCACAACGATAGGAGATCCATCTGAAATCATCTTTAATTTCAGATGGATCTTCACAAAAATTTTCTTTTTGTTATTCATACACCCAAGACATTTTAAGAAATAACGTTGATTATTCAAAACGAATCAACAGTTAGTTGCACAGAGTCACAATCAGTGATACTCTCAACTTGATAAAGAAAGAAAAAAAAAAAAAAAGTGAAGTCGATTTCCAAACTAAAATAAAATGTATATAAATATAGAAAATTATTATTAGCACTTCAAAAATCTCATTTGACACTCCAAACTTTCTATAATTAGAAAGAAAAATACACTTGTGCAACATGTAAAATGAGATTTTTTTAGTGCTAATAACAGTTCCCTAAGTATGTCTTAACAAATATTGTAGGTGGCATTGACACTCCAAACTTTCTATAATTAGAAAGAAAAATACACTTGTGCAACATGTAAAATGAGATTTTTTTAGTGCTAATAACAGTTCCCTAAGTATGTCTTAACAAATATTGTAGGTGGCATTGACTTAGACTTTCACGAATAGACTTATAATTTCTTGTATCTAATAAATACCCAGATTGAAATAATTCATTGATCTACAAAATTTTCTCATGGGAGGTACCCATTTTTTTGCCACTGATACCCATATAAAGGCTAAAAGACAATACAATATTAGATTCATATGTGGTCGAGATATTTATCAATTTAATCATTAAAATGCATAAGCTCAATGATACATTCAAGTTAGATCAATTCCTGAAGTTTTGGTCAACAATAAAACTGCTTAGCTAGGAGTTCACCTATAAAACGTGCAAAAGCGATATACTTTTGAACCACAGTTCTATGTATTGTGAATTTTTGTCTGCAACTTTTGTGGCATATAGAGGCTAAAAGATAATACGATATTAAATCCATATATGATCGAAATATTTATCAATTTAATCATTAAAATGTATAAACTCAATTACACATCAAGGTTAGATCAATTCCCGAAGTTTTGCTCCACAATAAAAACTGCTTAGCTATGAGTTCGCCTATAAAACGTGCAAAGACAATATACTTTTTAGCCACAGTTCAATGTAATGTGAATTGTTGTCCACAACTTTTGCATCTAATAAATATTCACGGTTAAAAATATTCATTGATCTACCAAAAGTTATCATGGATGTACTCATTTTTCTACCATAGATAGGAATATAGACGCTAAAATATTCTCATTTAATTTAAACATATCAAACTCATTAAACACTCTAACCTGAAGCTCATACCGATTATTAAGCTAATTAGTACTCTAGAAATTTAGAGATGTCAAATGATGAAGAAAATGAAGAGGAAGAGGTTTGGATAACTACGGAGAAGTAGATGGGGGTGCAGAATGACAACCATAGGAGATGGAAGGATTTTTTAAAGAGAGAGAAGGGGATTTGCTCCATGGAGATGATGGACTGGTTAGGGTTTTATTTTTTATTTTTAAGTAGATTGAGTTGGGTGTAAAAAGAAGTTTGATTGAGTTGAGTTTTAATAAATAAGGGCAGTTTTAAAAATAATGTTGGGTGTAAATAGATAATGATAGATAAATCAAATACAATGTGGATATAAAAAGTAAGCTAGGTGTTGAGATACAAAATATGGGTTCAAATAAAATATCCTTTAAGAAATTATTTGAATCAAATTTAACTTAAAACTTTATGAATAGCTATGTATTTGTATGATTTTTAATTACTTATCGGAATTTAAATATTTTTATATTAAAATGTTCATAAAAATAAATTAGGATAATCTATATAAATTTTATTTTAAAAAAGGTTACAAAAAAAAAATTAGGCTAAAATCATTATTTAATAATCTTGGGCTAAAATTTTAAGCCATGAGAGATCAAGGAGAAAAATAGTTTATGGATTATGGCTTAAAATTTCCTGATTTAAATTTTTAAGCTTTATCTCTAAAGGTTGTACATGGTCTTAGAGCACCCATCAAATTGTGTACTTGACATAATGGTTTTTAGGATACAAACATTTATCAAGTGCCACACTAAGAGGATCCATGTGATTGTGTAATTGTCTAATCAGATGATGTAGTGGACCTTTGAAGTAGAGAAAAGACTTGCCCACATCAAGTTTTCCAATGCGGGAAACAACCATTTGTTTTCAAGCCTTTGGATGCTTGGGAGAGGTTCGGGAACGTGAAGGTTCATGGGTTTGGGGTAAAAACTGGAATTGGATTTGATGCGTACGTGTGTAACTCGCACATTGACATTGTTGAGAGTTTCAAGTAGGTGTTTGATATTTGCCTGAGAGAAACTGGCTTTGTTGGAACGTTACGATCTTGAGGTATTCTTAGGTACAGGAGGTTTGAGGAGGCCTTGGATGTGTTTCGGGGGATGCGATGTGAGAGCAACGTGAAGTCTGATGAAGCTACGGTTGTAAGCACCATTTCAGCTTGCACAGCGTTGAAAATTTTGGAGCTTGGTAAAAAAATTCATGTATGTGTTAGAAGTGAACTTGGATTCACAACTAGAACTGGAAATGCATAAATGTAGTTGTTTGAATGATGGCCGGAGAATTTTTTATGAAATGCCGGTGAAAAAAGTGTTATGTTGTACTAGTATGGTATCTGGCTCTGTAAATTGTGTAGGTTTGGTGAGGCAAGAGAAGTGTTTGATGGGCATGTATGTAGAATACAATTATACTACCATTTTAACGAGGTGGCGGCTCTATTCCCAGAGATGCAAACTAAAATGTTAAAGGGGATAAATTTACAGCGGTTGCTCTTCAAAGGCTGTGCTCGGTTGAATTGAAAAAGATTGAATTGAAATAGATTGAATTCAAAGTTGTGTGAATTATGATCCAATATCCATCCTATTTATAGCAAAAGAAAAATTCAAATCCAACGGCTAGCTGACGTCAGCATGATATCAGCTACCAACGGCTAGCTGACGTCACTTAGCCCTTTTTTTAATTTAAGTTGTAGTTTTTAAATAATAAATTATGTTTGGCTCTCGGTTGGAGACGGTTTTTTGTAGTAGGGTTAAAACGAGCCCTCTGGCCCTCTGGCCCTCTGGCCTTTGGTTGGAGACGAAGACAAATATGATCATGTACTGTTCATTAAAATATTAATATATTAGAAAATTTTGAAGGACTAAAGGATTAAAACAAGTCTTTTGATCAGCCATCGATTGAAGATGGCCTTAACATTGAAGTTTCGGAAAAGATTCGGAGAAAAACAGCTTTTAAGAAGAAGCCACGTTCAACAGTATAAAAGGACACCAACTGATGGGATTGAGGAGTTGATTGAAGGGTCTGTTAGCTTGCAGACGTAATTATTGCTGAGATGGGTGAAAGAGTTGGTAAAAGCAGATTTGGATCCTCTCCTGAGCTCAGCATCTTGAGCTTGTTGAGTAAATCACATGAATCGTTAAATTTTAATCTAACGCTTACAAACAAAAAACACCTTTTAAAAGTTATAATATTTGTATTCGTTGGATCAAAATTCAACGATTTACGTGATTTGCTTAGCAAGCTTAGAATGCTAGGCTCGGGAAAGGATCTAAATCCGATAAAAGTTACTAGTAGCGTTCACACACTGCTAGCCATCTACGCATCGGCACGTTGGACCGAAAGTTCTCAGAGTCAAAAAGATGTCTAGATAGATGCACTACAATTGCAAAACTAGTACGAAAAATATAGCAAATGTAACAGTACTTTTGAGATTAATGAAAGGATAATACTTGCATTCTC
This sequence comes from Pyrus communis, assembly GCF_963583255.1. Lineage (NCBI taxonomy): Eukaryota > Viridiplantae > Streptophyta > Magnoliopsida > Rosales > Rosaceae > Pyrus > Pyrus communis. The sequence goes on along the minus strand of NC_084803.1, from coordinate 11,469,494 downwards.
ATAAAGGAATGCATATATTTTCACATTTACAAATAACATATCTTAAACATTTAAACTCAGCAATTGAAATCATTCAACAATTTCTTAGTCATAATTTGAAGATCATTGGAATAAAAAATTGCTTAATTATCCAAATGTATCAAATAAATTAACGGTTCATCGTGAATATATTACTTGATATCTACACATTTGATTTGTACTATACATTTCAATGACTAAATGATCTTCAATCCAAATGATTTTTTTACAGCAGTGATCTTTAATGAAAATTAAGAAATTGAACAATTTCATTTATAAAATTTGTACGATGTATATACATTATTTGCATAATGAAGAATGAGCTCAACCCTTCAAAGTGGAAATACAAGTATTATACTTGATGGAATTTTCCATGAGCTTATTGTTAGATGTCCCTCTCACCCAGAAACGAGAGAGATATACATTATGTCGCGTAGTTTGATAATGCCTTTATTATTGAGTTTAGATGAGATAACTGGGTGCAAAAGAGAAAACGTAGTTCTACTTGGATTTTAAAAGATGTTTAGAATTTGTTTGATATTCTATTTGAATTCTATATTTTAAACTCAAAAGCACCTTTTAAATTTTAAAGTTTAAATACTTATTTGGTATGAACGCCGCATGAAGATGGCCCGTGAAGCCATTGCGTATATCTTCGCCTTTAAAACTTAAGAACACGTCATATTTCCAGTATTTGGCTATTTCCAGGAAGCGTCCGCCCCAAATTTTGAAGAAAAGCAAGGACGTTTCCAATGGAAAATCATGATAATTGAAGTTTTGGAAAAGATTCGGAGAAAAACAGCTTTTAAGACGAAGCCGCGTTCAACAGTGGGGGAGTTGATTGGAAGTGTCTGCAAGCTTGCAGACGTAATTATTGCTGAGATCGGTGAAAGAGTTGGTAAAAGCGGCTATTAGCGTTCACACGCTTCTAACGAATATCTACACATCGGCACGTCGGACCGAAAGTTGTCGGAGTCACATGTGTACTTTTATCACGTTTCTATGTATTATGTTTCTAATAACAATAAAATTTACATATATTAATTAATCTTATTTTATTTAAGAAGTGATACAAATGTGACATAAAAAAATATGACAAATGAAATGTTACTCTTGCGATTAATGAAAGGATAATACTTGCATTCTTATGAAATGATGCACATATTCCTACATTTACGAATAACGTATTTAAATATATAAACTCGTCTATTGAAATCATTCAATTTCCTAGTCATGATTTGAATATCACTTGTCACATCCTGGCCCGGGTGGGACCACTTCTCGGGCCCGCTCCACCACCGTAGCACGATATTGTCCGCTTTGGGCTTACCATTCCCTCACGGTTTTGTTTTTGGGAACTCATAAGCAACTTTCCAATGGGTCACCCATCATGGGATTACTCTAGCCCCCTTCTCGCTTAACTTCGGAGTTCCTACGGAACCCGAAGCCAGTGAGCTCCCAAAAGGCCTCGTGCTAGGTAAGGATGGGAATATACATTTAAGGATCACTCCCCTGGGCGATGTGGGATGTCACAATCCACCCCCTTAGGGGCCCGACGTCCTCGTCGGCACACACGCGGCCAGGGTTAGGCTCTGATACCAATTGTCACATCCCGGCCCGGGTGGGACCACTTCCCGGGCCCGCTCCACCACCGTAGCACGATATTGTCTGTTTTGGGCTTACCATTCCCTCACGGTTTTGTTTTTGGGAACTCACGAGCAACTTCCCAATGGGTCACCCATCATGGGATTGCTCTAGCCCCCTTCTCGCTTAACTTCGGAGTTCCTACGGAACCCGAAGCCAGTGAGCTCCCAAAAGGCCTCGTGCTAGGTAAGGATGGGAATATACATTTAAGGATCACTCCCCTAGGCGATGTGGGATGTCACATCACTCATACAAAAAATCATTCAAATAAAAAATTGTTTAATCATTCAAATGTATTAAATAAATGAATGGTTCATTCATATGTTGTTTGGTATCTTGATTTGTACTATACATTTCAATAACTAAATAATCTCCGATTCAAATCATTGTTTATAGCACTAATCTTTAAATGAAGATTAAGAAATTAAACAATTCTAATTATAAAATTTGTTTAATGAACATACATTATTTGCATAATGAAGAACGAGCTTATCCCTTCAAAGTGGGAACAAGAGTATAATCCTTAATGGAATTGTCCATGAGTTTATAATTAGCTATATCCCTCTCACCCAGAAACGAGAGAGATATACATTACGTTGCAGAGTTTGATAATGCCTTCATTATTGGGTTTAGATGAGATAACCGGATGCAAAGAGAAAACCTAGTTCCAATTGGATTTTAATTTAGGTGATCTGAAAAATTCATTGTCCCGATCTAAGATCCCATTTGTTAATCATTTTGTTACTTTACTAATTTTTTTTTTTTGCTACAAATAGGAGAGAGGGAGGGGGTATAAAAATGTCGAGCATATTTTCACTATACTAGCTTCCTTGGATACAATTACCATGCTTACCACATCTTACCATTGTTGCCTACATAACAGAATCACGTTTTGTAGGATTTGAACCTACAACCTCGAGTTTTGGAGACCCATATTCTATTGAACTGAACTAAGAGCGTTTTCTTTTCACAGTAAATACAAGAAATGATGATGAGATAACACACAAGTGAAAATAAAAAACCAAAAGCAATTTGCATTTGATTTCACTTTTCGTTCTCTCTTCCGCTCCTTCTCCCATGATCCTCGCATCATCCTTTTACATTGCTCACTTCTCCATATACTTTTCCTCCATCACTACAACCAAATGAAATCTAAAAATAAAAAATAAAATGGTTATCTAATTGACCGATATTTTGATTTAATTACAACAAAAAAGTCTGAACAATGCTCTTAATTATCTGGTTCCACAAAGAGAATACAAATTTTTGTATCCTCTTAATTATACTAATATTCCATTAGCAGACTTGCTACCGCTTGAGGCTGCGTACTAATGCCATATGAAGGCAAGATTATTCAATGCTAATCCTTGAAAATGAAATTCAAGAAATTTAATCACTTGCCCTGTTGTCATTCCTTTTACAAAACAAGTCTGAGAGTTCATATGTTAATGGAAATTTGTGGACTCATCATTATTAATTTATCAACCGAATTTGCTTTCAAATTTCAACAGACGAAAGATCATTAGAAATAGATAATATTATTAGGTTTTTCCTTTTTCTGGCGGCTTACATAGTATGTATTTTGCAAGGCTACCTTGACATACACACATTAGGTCACTTGCCGCAGGACGAACGTGTAGATGAAGATGACATCAGAAGGAAAAGAGCGTTGTGAATACTGATTATTTATGATTAGGTTAACTATATTATATATGTGACCATCAGTGGCAAAGCCAGGAATTGGCGAGGGGACGGGCGGGTTTAAATGGGTGCAAGCTTAAAAAAAATGTAGACAACCAAATCCTTTTAGATAGTAGACAATAATGACGTTCATAATTTATTAATATTAATTACAAACTGCCATTGTGACATCTCACATCGCACAGGGGAGTGATCCTTATATGTATATTTCTATCCCTACCTAACACAAGGCCTTTTGGGAGCTCACTAACTTCGGGTTCCGTAGGAACTCCGAAGTTAAGCGAGAAGGGGGCTAGAGCAATGCCATGATGAGTGACCCACTGGAAAGTTGCTCGTGAGTTCCCAAAAACAAAACCGTGAGGGAATGGTAAGCCCAAAGCGGACAATATCGTGTTACGGTGGTGGAGCGGGCCCTGGAAGTGATCCGCCCCAGGCCGGGATGTGTCAATTTGGTATCAGAGCCTAACCCTAGCCACGTGTGTGCCGACGAGGACGTTGGGCCCCTAAGGGGGGTGGATTGTAACATCCCACATCGCCTAGGGGAGTGAACCTTAAATGTATATTCCCATCCCTACCTAACACGAGGCATTTTGGGAGCTCACTGACTTCGGGTTTCGTAGGAACTCCGAAGTTAAGTGAGAAGGGGGCTAGAGCAATCCCATGAAGGGTGACCCACTGGGAAGTTGCTCGTGAGTTCCCAAAAACAAAACCATGAGGGAATGGTAAGCCTAAAGCGGACAATATCGTGCTACGATGATGGAGCGGGCCCGGGAAGTGATCCGTCCCGGGCTGGGATGTGACAATATGGTATCAAAGCCTAACCCTGGTCGTAGTGTGACGACGAGGACGTCGGGCCCCTAAGGGGGGTGAATTGTGACATCCCACATCGCCCAGGAGAGTGATCCTTATATGTATATTTCTATCATTACCTAGCACGAGGCCTTTTGGGAGCTCACTGTCTTTGGGTTTCGTAGGAACTTCGAAGTTAAGCGAGAATGGGGCTAGAGCAATCCCATGATGGGTGACCCACTAGGAAGTTGCTCGTGAGTTCCCAAAAACAAAACCGTGAGGGAATGGTAAGCCCAAAGCGGACAATATCGTGCTACAGTGATGGAGCGGACCCGGGAAGTGATCCGTCCTGAGCCGGGATGTGACAGCCACACTATGAAGAACTTAGTGAAAATAAAATGAAATTCTTGTACTCTATGATGAATTTAATAATTGCGTACATACATGTGCTTTGGTCGATTGTACATATGTAATGGGTGCATAAGTACGTCGAATGTGTTAGTATAACCAAATTGATGATGCATAATTGTTTATTGAGACACATGGTTTATTGAAAAAAAAAAAAAAAAAAAAAAAACTTTATCTACTAAAACATAAACCAATATTTATCTGGCTAGCATACATAGTTAGTAATACGGTTTAGTGATATTTTTTTTATATGTAAGGGAGAGGTTTTTGGTTCGCCAAAGGCGAATTTAAATCATATTATTGTTAGCTCATTAGAAGGCTAAGCCCACATCTCCCCTCAATGTAGATAATATCATTTGTTTAAAAAATAAAATAATTTTATCTTTTTTATGATTTGGAAAATAAGTACAACATAAACGATAAAGAATAAGGAATGGGAAAGAAGCCAAGAAAAAAAAAAAAAACACTAATGAAAAGGGCTTAATTTGAGTTTTAATCAAAATGACAAAAATGTGTTGTAAATGAATAATACCATGAGTGACTTTTTAGAGTAAAAATATCATTTTCATTAAAAATGAATAATACTATGAGTGATTCGTTAAAACTCCTTAAAAAAAAAAAGAAAAAAAAAAAAGAGGTTTGGATTCCACCAATGACAGGTGATGAAAATGGAACCTGAGTTAAGTGAGGCCACGTCCTAATTTATTAAATGTTTAGCCAAGAAGCCCATGTTCCATGTTCTTCTCATTTTTGGGTCAATGCATTTAGTACTTCTTATTAATTTGTTAAATGTTTCAAAGTTAGGGCACCCATCAAATTTTGTTGTTATTTGACCAAAAAAAAAAAATCAAATTATTATTATTATTTTTTTTTTTTCGACATAGGGGTTTTTAGGATACAAACACTTATCAAGTGCCACACTTAGATGATCTGTGTGAATGTGTATTTGTCTAATCAAATGATGTTGTGGACCTTTGAAGTAGAGAAAGTACTTGCCCACATCGAGTTTTCCAATGTGGGAAACAACCATTTGTTTTCAAAGCCTTTGGATGCTTTGGGAGAGGTTCGGGAAGGTGAAGGTTCATGGGTTTGTGGTAAAAACTGGAATTGGGTTTGATGCGTATGTGTGTAACTCGCTCATTGACATGGTTGAGAGTTTCAAGCAGGTGTTTGATGAAATGCCTGAGAGAAACAGGCTTTGTTGGAACGTTACAATCTCGAGGTATCTTAGATGCAGGAGGTTTGAGGAGGCTTTGGATGTGTTTCGGGGGATGCGATGTGAGAGCAACGAGAAGCCTGATGAAGCTACGGTTGTAAGCACCATTTCAGCTTGCACAGCGTTGAAAAATTTGGAGCTTGGTAAAAAAATTCATGAATATTTTAGAAGCGAACTTGGATTTACTATTAGAACTGGAAATGCATAAATGTGGTTGTTTGAATGAAGGACGGAGAATTTTTTATGAAATGCCGGGATAAACGTGTTCTGTTGTACTAGTATGGTATCTGGCTCTGTAAATTGTGTAGGTTTGGTGAGGCAAGAGAAGTGTTTGATGGGTATGTATGTACAATAAAATTATACTACCATTTTAACGAGGCGGGGCTCTATTCCAAGAGATGCAAACTAAAATGTTGAAGGGGATAAATTTACAGCGGTTGCTCTTAACAGGCTGTGCTCGGTTGGCAGCATTAGGTCTTTGGACTTCAAACATTTGTGGGCTTGCAATGAATGGCAAGACAAGCAAAGCAATCGAGTTCTTCTCGAAAATGGTACAGATTGGCATGAAGCCTGATGATTTCACCTTCATTGTTGTCTTGAGTGCTTGCGTTCACAGAGGGTTGGTAGATGAGGGTCGTGAGTTCTTCAACTCCATGAGAAAGATATATGAGAGATTGCGCCGAAGTTAGAGCACTATGGTTGCCAGATCGACCTTCTTGGCTATGCTGGACTGTTAGACGAAGCAGAGGAGTTGATAGAAAGGATTCCAAGTGAGATTTTAGCCCTGATTTCTATATTTTTGCATCCATCGTCTGTAACTGCACATTTCATTTGGGTCCATCTGTAGTACTCGTCATTAATTAGTGGGATATACGATGAGTAATAAAAAGGGTAATTTGCGTGTGAAAAATGATTTATTTACAAACATGAATCAGCATACTAACAATTGTTACCATTGGAAATCGATTTAATATTATTTCTACACAATAATTATAAGATATAGGCAGCAGCATGCACTAGGAAATAATTTAGCGAGCATTAATATGAAACTTTGTTGGGAATCTACTTACAAATTTATTTGTCAACACATCTGTTATAGCTTCGGGGTCCCAGAGTCTACTCCATCTTTCAGGCTGAGTGGGGGATTTTTCAGAAATGATTATCTTGCACGTATCTCGAATCAAATCATGCATCATTAGCATGCCTCGTTCAACAATTACAAGGCACCGTTCACAGAAAACACTGATTCCTATTATTGGAGATAAGCCACATCCATCTAATATTTTTGTGACATAATCCTTCTCCACATCAACCTGGCCGATTTCAAGAAAGAAACATATATCAAGGAATATAGTCTTCTGAGTATCATCTAGCCCATCAAAGCTTATTCTAAGTTTTTCTATAATTTGTCCTTCAGGTATTCTTTTCAATTTCTCCATATGGCTTTCCCACTCTATTATGGGTCTGCCAATAGGAGAAGAGCCTAAAACTTGGAGTGCTAACAGCAGACCCCCACAGTAAGAAACTACCTTTTTTGACAATTCCAGATATTCTTCATCGGGGCAACTATTTTCAAATGTATGCCAACTGAAAAGCTCGAGAGCTTCTTCTTTATTCATTCCCCAAGCTGGATATCTCATTTTCACTCTAAGTTGATTTAGTATATGCTCATCTTGTGTTGTTATGATAAGTATGCTTCCTGGACCAAACCATTCACAATTTCCAGCTATTGCATTTAGTTGTTCCACTTTATCTACACTGTCAATAAAGACAAGTACCCTTCTACATTGGAGGTGTTGTCTTATAACAGTGATCCCTGCAGCAACGCAACTAATAATTTGAGGCTTGGCATGTTGTAAGATGTCAGAAATAAATTTTTGTTGCAAACAGAACAGACCATGTTGGCTTGTACCATGGTGGCAAACATCTTCAAGGAAGCATTTGAATTGGAAGCTATGATGAATTTTGCTATAAATGGCTTTGGCAACGGTTGTTTTCCCCAATCCACCCATCTCCCAAATTCCAACCATTTTAACATCATCTGGTCCACCACTTGAAAGATCACTTATAATTGGTTGAACACGAGAGTCGATTCCAACCGGGTATTTGGCCACGTGTAATTCATCTGTGCTGGGAAGCAATTCCCTAATATTCTCTTCAACAATTCTCCTAATAAGCTTTGCTTCATGCCTGCAAACTTAATTAGTCAGCATTAACTCAATGAAGGATTACTAGAAGCTATCACTTCGCTCAATTAGTAAACATGAACGACATGGAGGGTGATAATATTGCCTGACTTCTTAGACTTTCAATAAAGGTGAGATTATGGTTTAGGATTTGTGAAAAAAATAGAACCAGAGAAGATTTGGAAGAAAGACGCTGTAGTCTGTTGTGTTGGATTTGTGGCTCCATTTCGATTGGGCCTTCAATTACTTGAATTGGTCCATCTGTTTGGTTCCTTTTGTTTGCACCATGGGCCCATCTGTTTGGTTCCTTTTGTTTGCACCATGTATTTAAAATGAAAGACCATGATTATCTCTTAAACAGGAGTTCACAACTTCTAAAATATCTTAAAAAATGAGTTCTACTACCATAAGTGCTTCTTTATGGGATGCCCACGAATTTGATCAAATCAAAATATACTGAATAACTCATGTTATGCTCTTAAGAATCAATTAAAAGAGATCTTCTAATTCCAATTACAAATTCGCTCTTAAGAATCAATTAAAAGAGATCTTCTAATTCTAATTACAAATTCGTTAGGCCCTTCTATAGGACAACTTCCGTCTTGAAAGTCATTTGGCATTTTTATACCATATCAACGATTCCTCATAATTTTGAAAATTATAATCATAATTTATAATTTGATAAATAAAAAAATACTGATGTAACTTAATGTACCTAAGCGTCTTACTCAAAATCTTAAAAAGCACAGATGTTTGATATAATAAAAAATAAAAATAAAACTCAAATTTTAGGCGTTTAAATATAATTAAACTTTTGTAAAATATATTTTAAATAGGTAGTCTCCTATCTCCTTAGCATTACTCATATTTTATCTTGCAAATGTTGATGTTTCAATGAAGCTATTTTTCCTGTGTGCTATTTGCCTAACAACCATTCATTAACATGTTTCAGAATGTGGAAAAGCATAAAATAGATAGCAGCATTACCATTAAACTAGTCTAGTGTCGGAGTTAAGCGGCTAGTAACATTTTTTGTATTTTTCTAAACACATTTAATACTTCAGATTTTTTAATACGTGATTTTTTTTTTTTAAACACCACAATTCCAAATCAGCTTTAGCATTACCCAAAAATACTACTTTTATCATTTTTATATTATATTTATACTACCTTTCTAATAAAGACGGATCTACATGTATTGATGAGTTATACATCTATTAAAGAGATGATACAATATGATATGAAAAATGTGATAAGTATAATGTTACTCTTGAGATTAATGATCTTGAGATTAATGAAAGGATAATACTTGCATCCCCTTGAAGGATGCACATATTCTTACATTTGTAAATCTTGAGCATATAAACTCAACGATCGAAATTATTCAATCTCTTAGTAATTGTTTGAAGACCACTCATACAAAAAAAAAAAAATCAAACCGAAAATCATTTAATTATCCAAAATATCAAATAAATAAACAATTGACTATGAATATATTACTTAGTATAATTTGTACTATATATTTTAATGACTAAATAATCTCCTAATCAAATTTTTTTTATAACGGTGATCATTAAATGAAGTGAGATACTCAAGTCAAGTCTCATCTTAAAAGCATCCAGTCATCAAAGACAAAAGTCATCCTGTAACCCTAGTGACACGGTAATAGAAAGGTGGAAAAACGGAGCTGCTTTTTGAAGAAAAGCAAGGTAGTTTTCAGGGAAAACCCACGAAGCCACTTGTCGCCACACAATCTGAATACTGGATGGCTAAAATTGAAGATTGGGCGAAAACTGCCTTTGGAGAAAAGAAGGCGTTCAACGGAAAAAGCACAAACTATCCCCAACTGATGAGCTTATAGCTCCACTTTAGGAGGTACTTAGTGCTACAAAACAGAGTGTACGACACAAGTTAGTAACGTCATTGTTGATTAATGGGAAAACTAAGGTTCTACGAAGGGTAAGGGAAAGAGGCACGGAGGAGGGAAAAAACTAGCACAAAATTAGAGAGAGTCTATTACATTATCTTCATGTACAAACTAAGACAACCAAGTTTGAATTTAGAGGTTTCGCATGGGATTTTATTCTCTTCTTTTTTTGGATTGGTGTTTCATCTTCTACTTGTTTAGTATTAGGGTTAATTAGATATAAAACCATTGTACTAATCGATTTAGGTCCGTTGACTTCTAATTCAATTAAGCAATTTTTTTATGGCCTATATTCAGGGATGTGTTTCTACAATTTGTTTCAGTACCATCTATTTATACTTGTATTTGTAGTTTGGTTTGTAGAAACTGGAGAAAAATCATTAGGTTTTAATAAAAGCGGGGTTAAAAAGGTGGGGGTGTTTGGATAGATGCAGTTCAATTGAAATTACAAAAGTGATATTTTATCACATTTTTTATATCATATTTGTATCACATTTCTAATAGAGATGAGATTCACATATATTAGTAAGTCCTATTTCTATTAGAAATGTGTTATGAAAAATGTGGTAAGTGTAGGTTACTCTTAAGATTAATGGAAGGATAATACTTTGCATCCCCATGAAGGGATGCACATATTCTTACATTTGCAAATAACGTATTTTAAGTATATAAACTTAATGATCAAAATCATTTAATTTCTTAATCATCATTTGAAGATCACTCATACAAAAAAATCATTTGAATTGAAAATTGTTTAATCATTCAAACATATCAAATAAATGAACGGTTCACCATGAATATGTTACTTGGTATCTACACTGTTGATTTGTACGTTCTATACATTTTAATGACTAAATAATCTCCGATTCAAATGATTTTCTATAGCTGTTTGAATGAAGATTAAGAAATTGAACAATTCCGATTATAAGATTTGTATGATAAATATACATTACTTGCATAATGAAGAATGGGCTCATCCTTCAAAGTATGAATGCTAGTATTATACTTAATGAAATTGTCCATGAGTTTATTGTTGGCTATCCCTCCCACCCAAAAATGAGAGAGAGATGCATTATGTTGCAAAGTTTGATAATGCCTTTATTATTGGGTTTAGATGAGATAACAGGGTGCATAGAGTAAACCTAGGTCTTATTGGACTAATAAATGTTTAGATGTTTTGAAAATTTCGTTGTCCTTATCTAAAATGCTATCATTTCGTTACTTTTCTTCTTTTTTTTTTTTTTTTGCTAGTTAGAGCATATTTTCACTATGCTAGCTTCTTTGCCGGCCCTAGCTGCCCTCCGATTAATATGCTTACCAGCTCTTACCTATAAATTTTTCCCATGAACTTCACATCATACTTTTGCTCCATCTCTAAATTAAAAACAAATTAAATCTAAAAATAAAAAATAAAATGATTATCGAATTGACCGATATTTTAATTTAATTACAACAAAAAAATTATGAACTGTGCTCTTAATTATCTGGTTCCATGAGAGAATACAAATTTTTGTATCTTCGTAATTATAGTAATTTAATCTAATATTCCATTTGAAGACTTGCACCACCTGAGGCTTCATACTAATACCATATGAAGGCAAGATTATTCAATGCTAATCCTTGAAAATGAAAATCAAGAAATTTAATCATTTGGCCTGTTGTCGTTCCTTTTACAAAACCAGTTTTAGAGTTTATAAGTTAATAGAATTGATAGACTCATCATTTATCAACCGAATTTGCTTTCAAATTTCAACAGACGATTAATAAGTATCATTAGAAATAAATAATGTTATTAGGTTTTTCCTTTTTCTGGCTGCGTACATATTACGTATTTTGCAAGGCCACCCTGACATACACATAGTAGGTCACTCGTCGCAGGATGAACAGTAGATGAAAATGAGATCAGAAGGAAAAGAGCCCTATGAATACTAATTATTATAATTAGGTTTACTATATTATTATATATGTAACCACTGACCATAGAATATAATAGTCTTCAATACAAAACTTGAGCTAACCCTAGCTATGCTAATTAAGTTAATAACAAGTAGTACTAGTCTCTCTATACTTATGCAGCCGGAGCAAAATCATAGTCGCCATCATCGTCATCATCGTCCCCGTCCCCTTCTGAGCATGTCAATGGCGAAAGATCCTCAAATTTGACAGTGACTCTATCATCTCCATCTTCATGCTTCTTGCACCACGAGGCAATGCTAATATTTGAAATGGAACACATTTTTGTTTTTTTATCAAGAAGGTGAAAAAAGAAAGAGTTATTAGACTGAGCCCAAATGATGATAACTTAGATTGTGAAGGTAAGTTCATATATATATCGTGGGACAAGAATAAGGTGCATGTTAAACTCGTTTATGCACAAGGCATTCGCGTGGGGAGTGTGACAGCTGCATGAAGGTTGTGCAAGAACCATTGTCCAAGACAGGTGGTGCTTTGTCATCCAGCCACGAAGGATTCGCAAATGACAATTCAGCAAACCACGTTGGTGCAAATTGTGTTAGCTTCGTGACAACATGCAGAGTTCATTCATGTGTTAGGATCGAGATAATTGGCAATGTGTTGGGTGGGTATATATTGGAAACTCTGAAAGTGATAGATGCTTTATTCACATGAAAGAAAAGGCTGATCTTAGCTTTTCAATATTAGGGTAGAAATAATTAATAGCTAGACTAGTCTTCATGCAGGTGCTTACGTGCGTGTAGAAGATATTTTTTGAATCACAGCGTGCTACGTATGACTTACTCATTTTAAATGTATCTATATGCGTAAATTGATAAAAGGAAAGTCAAATATTTAAAGTAAATGAATAATCTTAGATTATGCTAGAAGAAACATCTCATAAACCAATTAAAGCAACTGAATTCAAATTATAAAATCGGTCTCTATAGAGTTTACATTAAGAACAGAGAAAATAATATTTAATAAACAATTGATTGAATCATATTATTGCTAGCCCATTGCGAGGCTAAGCCCACCCCCTGCCTTTTAGTGTAGATAATATCGTTTGTAAAAAAAAAACAATCATTTGACAACTAATTTAATCACATTATTATCCGCGTGCGAATGACCTTTTTTATAATTGGCATTATACGCCTCTTAAGATGTTTTGAACGTGTTTAGAAATAGAGAAAATAATATTTAATAAACAATTCATTGAATCACATTATTTCTAGCCCATTATGAGGCTAAGCCCACCCCTTTCCCCTCCCCCTAGTGTAGATAATATCGTTTGTTAGGAAAAAAAAAAAACAATCATTTGATAACTAATTTAATCACATTATTATCCACGTTCGAATGATTTTTTTTATAACCGGCATTACACGCCTTTTAAGATGTTTTGAACGTGTTTAAAAATAGAGAAATTGAATCATATTATTGCTAGTCTATTGTAAGGTACTAATTTAAAAAAATAATAATAAAAAAAATAAAAAAGCAAACAAACAAACCACAAAAAAATTAACTATTAAAAAAATACTATTAAAATGACGAAAATGCCCTTGACTTATTTGATGTATTATTTTGGAATGCCTTTAAAGTGTTTTGTTTTGGGGGCATATTTGTCCAAATATTTTGTTGAAGCTTGATGACACCAAAATACTGTTCACCTTTTCTATTCTCTTTATATATAGATTTCCTCAGTAACCTTTTCGTTTAAACTTTTTGGTTTTATGTTTTTAGTTCATTTGTCATCATGCAATGTTATATGCATGTTTTAAACTCTCTATTTTCGAGGTCATTCTTTAAAAATTATATTATTCAGTCAAATAATGAGATTTTAGCAATGCTAATCAATGATTAAATTATTACTCATTTAATTAATTTTTTGTAAAATTAATCTTAAAGGATGAAGAGTAGTAGTATATCATCGTAACCATTTAATTTTTGGCTGCCCCTTTAAGATTAATTTTGTAAGGTTCTATAAGATTAATTTTGTAAAATGATTTTAGCTCAAGTTGTACATATTAGATATTATTATTTAATGTGTCCATAAGTGACTGATGGAGATAATTTTATTCTTATTTGTTTCTTTAGGAGGGTATTCGGAGCACTCACATCATGTCATCATAAGTTCAACATCATTTCATTTTTCATACACACTAGCTACTCGCCTACATATAATATAAGAAACATATAGACTTTTCTTCCTAAAAAATAATTCCAAAGAGAAAATAAGAGGGGAGGAGGATTCTCTACCCTCCTATTTTCATCTCTTTCCATTCCCTTCTTGTACATATTATTTTTTGTCTTATTATTTCTATAAAAAAAATCAATATAAGATGTTGACGTGATTTAATTGTGACTGTTCAAATAAGAGGATATGAAAGGATAGAGAGATTATGACGATAGAGAATCCTCCTCCAAATAAAAGACTCATGTTTTGACTGCCCCAAACAGCGTCATAAATGCGCGTGGTCTTTGTCAATTTCTCAGCATCTAAAGACTTAATTTATAATGAATACTTATAAAAAATTATTAGTACGTATATTTGAAAGTACTTTTAAAATATCTAAAATGATTTATAAATTATTAAAAATGTTTCTTATCATATTTGACAATAAAATTAAAATTTAACGACTAAAACCACAATTCTTGGGCAAATCACAGTTTTATATTCCATCTTTAAAATATTTTAATATCATATCTTATCTTCAAATTTGTTGCAATATCATACCTTCTATCAGTTTGTCTGTCAATTCTTCTGTTAAATGTTGACATGGCTTGAGGCGGGTTCCACTCCCTATTAAAAATTTAATTAAATATTAAAAACTAAAAAAAAAACTTGCGGGACCCACTGTTACCACTCATCACCCTCACCCGTCGCCACCCTTACCTCATCCATCCCTCATCCCCGCATGCCATCCGTTCTTCCCCTTCTCTTTCCTTCACAAACAAACCCAAACCGCCGCCGCCACCCTCACCTTATCACCCACGTCAATGGCTGGCTGGGCTAACCACCGCCACTCCCACCCGAAAACCACCTCAGATCTATTGCGATCCATGAGGCCGACGAGGTATATTTTCCGACAAGGCCGACTTGGTCTGTTTTCCGACGATGCATATGCATTTTTACCCAGTTAACGACATTGTTGCAGACGATCCCCGAGGACAACATCAATTCTGCAAACCGGATCTAGTCCACTCCGAATCTTGGATCCGCTTGAAATTGATCCCCAAGCGGCGAAGCAACTCTGCCGAGTCGTGCGCGCGGGCTCCATCCTCGACGTCAGCAGGCATAATTCGGCCAAATGGGCTGGTGTTAACTGCGATGTCGAATTCCCCAACAACGATGGCAACAAAGGTGCTGTCATAGAAGGTCTCGATGAGAGGGATATGTAGATGGGGGAGGCGAATGAAGGAGGAGAGGGAGGAACAGATCGGGTGGGGGATGAGGTGGGGGTAGGGAAAGGTGAGGGTGATGGGTGGTAAGAATACGTCCTGCAAGTTTTTTTTTTTTTTTTTTTTTTTTTAAGTTTTTAATATTTAAATCAAATCACAATTTACCCCCTTCAAGTTTGGGTGCAACTACAATTTCATACAACATCTTCAAAATATTTCAATTCCATACACAAACTTGTATTTAGTTGTGATTTCATACATCTGTTAGTTAATCTGTTGTGATTTCATACATCTGTTAAATAATGATGTGGTAAATTATAGGTCCTATATATTTGCTGACAAGATCATCTATTTTATGCCATGTGTCAAAAATGAATTAAATAAAATGTTTAATTATTTAATAATATTTTTTAAATTTGAAAAACCTTATGCGTTCTATCTTCGACTCCTACTGTAGCCCCACCTTGCCCTCATTCTTTCTGCCATGGCAGCCACCGTCAAAGCAGATCCAAGCTCGCCGCCTTCTTTCCATCTCGACCTCCCGCCAGCCAGAAGAAGTGAGACCAAGTCGTCGTCGTCGCCATTCTGCTTACTTAACCTGTTTCGATGAATTTGTAACCAAAAAGGTATGTGGGTTTTTGGTTATTTTCTCTAAATCTTTATTCAACCCTTGTGGGTTTTTTTATTCTGGGTTGATTTTTTTAGTTTTTTTTAATTTATCTTACTAGTTGTTGATGAAATTTGCAGGATTTGTTCCGGATTGCAGTATTTTAGGGCTTTTCATATAAAAAAAATATTTTATTGCCAATTGCTAGAGCTATTAACTGTAGGGGTAGAGATGCAAAAAACGGTAACTGTTCATTAAGGGCAGTTACTGTTCATTGAGTGGATAGCCCTAAGGGGCCTCCACCACGCTGGAAGTGCTCTAATGAGAGGTGACGCAAAGAGAACGTGAGTTACGTGAGGCCACGTCCTAATTTATTAAAGATGTGTTTGTGTGACCTTGGGACTGGACTAGACTAGACTAATTGTTAGGGTAATCTCATATTTGGTCTGCAAAAGGATGAAGTTTAATGGGATTAGATGGGACTCGCTCGGATTAATGACTTCGTTGGGAGTTCTTAGCCAAGAACCCCAAATTCGGCCGGACTGCTAAGACCGTTTCCTTCTTTGTCGTCTTCTCCTCGTCTAAGTCCTAGAGCCCCCTATTCCGTCTTCCTTCTCTGCCAATCTTCCACCTATTCCTCCTCCGACAAGTTCCATAACTTTTACCGCCTCCGACTGTTATGGGCACATATCACCGCAGATGGTTTCGTTGAAACCCAAATCACAAGATCTTTATGAACCCAGTAGTGGGTGAGGAACATGACTGCGATGGATGATTCTGGAAATGTAAGAACGCCGACGTCCACGACGGTGATGAAGACGGCAAAGCGACATGGGGTTATCGCCTGAGATGCTAGAACTCTAGGACCGGCGAAGAAGATGGAGGCAGTAGCCTGAGACGCTCTGATTTGTGGAATTGGAGTTGGATTTGAGACACTATTTCGTCGACGGGACACTCTACAATTGTGGAATTGGAGTTGTTTTGATCTGATCTCAAATTGTGGAATTGGTTTTCGAAAAGGAAAGTTTTCAAAAAAAAGAAAGAAGAGATAATTAATAATAAAATTTTAATAAAAAGGGATTAAATAATATAATATTAGAATTTATTAATTATTCTGTTTTTAGTCCGACACTGCTACAAACGCTTTACTAAGTTAGTTCAAGTTAGTCTAATCTAAGCCAGTCCAACTTAATCCTTGAATCTAGTTCAGTCCGAGATAGTCCGATGCAACAAACACACCCTAAATGTTTAGCCAAGAGGCCCATGTTCCATCTTCTTTTCATTTTTTGGTCAATGCATTTTGTATTTCTTATTCATTTGTTAGAAGTTTCAAAGTTAGGGTACCCATTAAATTTTATTTTTTTATTTTTTTATTTTTTTTTACATGGTGGTTTTTAGGATACAAACACTTATCAAGTGCAACACTTACATCATCCATGTGATTGTGTATTTGTCTAATCAGATGATGTAGTGGACATTTGAAGCAGAGAAAGGACTTGCCCACATCGAGTTTCCAATGCCGGAAACAACCATTTGTTTTCAAAGCCTTGGGATGCTTGGGAGAGGTTCGGGAAGGTGAAGGTTCATGGGTTTGGGGTAAAAACTGGAATTGGGTTTGATGCGTATGTGTGTAACTCGCTCATTGACATGGTTGAGAGTTTCAAGCAGGTGTTTGATGAAATGCCTGAGAGAAACAGGCTTTGTTGGAATGTTACAATCTCAAGGTGTCTTAGGTGCAGGAGGTTTAAGGAGGCCTTGGATGTGTTTCGGGGGATGCGATGTGAGAGCAACGAGAAGCCTGATGAAGCTACAGTTGTAAGCACCATTTCAGCTTGCACAGCGTTGAAAAATTTGAAGCTTGGTAAAAAAAAATTCATGAATATGTTAGAAGTGAACTTGGATTCACTACTAGAACTGGAAATGCATAAATGTGGTTGTTTGAAAGAAGGCCGGAGAATTTTTTATGAAATGCCGGTGAAAAACGTGTTCCGTTGTACTAGTATGGTATCTGGCTCTGTAAATTGTGTAGGTTTGCTGAGGCAAGAGAATTGTTTGATGGGTATGTACAATACAAATGTACTACCATTTTGACGAGGCGGCGGCTCTATTCCAAGAGATGCTGTGAACACGAAAGATTCCTTGAAACAAGAAACCAGAATAACGTGTACAAAATAATATTTTTTGTGTTTATGATTTTGGGGTTACGATCTCTCTCAAATTTGGTCCTCTGATTCTATCTTCGTAGGGTGTAGGTTTGTGGATGAGTTGTTGATCCAAAGGGCCGTCGGGGCTTGATCTAAGGATGAACAGTTGATGAACGGATGAACACTTTCTTCAAGGGTCGTCGGGGCTTGATCTTGAATAATGGTTGTGTGGATTTCTTCAAGGGCTTTTGGGCTTGATCTTGAAGGTTGATGGATGAGCGGATCTTCAAGGGCTTTTGGGCTTAATCTTGAAGAACGATTGGATGTGTGGATTTGTTGAGGTTGTTGATCCAAAGGGCCGTTGGGGCTTGATCTTAGGATGAACGATGAACACTTTCTTCAAGGGCCGTCGGGGCTTGATCTTGAATAATGGTGGAAGTTCTTCAAGGGCCGTTGGGGCTTGATCTTGAAAGAGGATTTGACGAAGAACGAAGAGTGCTTTCTTGATCCTTCGGAATTCTTGGGAATTTGGATGCTTGAGAGCTTTGGAGTTTCAAAGCTTCAAGGATTTGGGGAATTCTCTTCCAATTTGGGAGTAGAGAAATGTATTTGTGAATTCCTTGATGCTTGATACCTTGATGGAGAAGCCTATTTATAGGCTTTGAGAATGAATCACCACCACAAAATATTTTTTTCCTTTCCAAGCACCATTGCCTAATTTTCCCACTTAATGCAATATTGAAATTGAAGTGGTGTAACTTATGGCCTAATTTCCCACTTAATACCATTTTAAACTTGAAGTGGTCTAACTTATGGCCTAATTTCCCACTTAACACCATTTTAAACTTGAAATGTGTATGCTTTGTCATTGCCCAAATTGAGAAAAACTTGCTTTGATCCGTAATGGATTGAAGTGTGCTTACCTTGTCATTGCCCAAATTGAGAAGAAAAACCTTGTTTAATCATCCAAGGGTATTTCTTCCTATTTTGTTGAGTCACATGCCATGTGTACAATTTGTACGACACGTGGCGTATGCCATGTATGCCTTGACACGTCAAAACTTTAATGCGTTGGGTGAACATTTGTTTTACTGAAATTTCGATGTCTACAAATGCCCCCACTTCAAGGCGCGTCGTAGACATGTGCTTGTCACGTGTAGAAGATGCGTTTTGAAGTCCCTTAATGTAGATGTCAACCCAAGGGCCGTCGAGGCTTGATCTTGAATTGGGCTGGAAATTTCTTCAAGGGCCATCGAGGCTTGATCTTGAGTTCGACTGGAAGATTTTCTGGTTTCCTCCAATCGTTGATTTTCCTTTGTGCTACTCTTGAACTGGGCAGCAGGAAATTTTGGTCTCCCCCGAAGGTCTGAGCTTTACTCTTTTTTTCTGTTTCTTTGTTCAATCTCTCCAATTCGTATTGAAGAGGGTTAGAGGATAGCTCAACATATGCAGTTGTTGCTTGTCTCCACATGCTTTAATGTATCATTTTCACTTGCCTTACTTGCTCCCCTTTGCAGAAGTGGTCCCTTCTCTGGAAGTGTATCAACCGTTGAAGATGACTACTCGAGAGCAACGCTAGGTAAGCAACCAGGGAATAGATTCCAGGCAGTCGGGTCCAGATCGGAAGACTGACTCCAAGTGCCGGCTGATTGCTTCTTTCACTTTGCCATGCGAGTAAGAACAAGGACAAAGGAAAAGACAAGGAAAAAGCATGATATGAGATACCTTTGCTTTCGACCTTGATGATATGAGATACCTTTGCTTTTGAAGAAGCGGCGAATGGATCAGCACATGTATTTGTTGTGTTTGTCTCCACATACTTCAATCTACCGTTCCTCCTGGGTCATCTGTACTCCAGGCATCTGGTATCTTCTTTGGGGAAGAAGAAAAAATTGAGTATTTCGAAAGGCTTTGCTGGGAGTGCGCCCTCAGAGGTGAGGAAGAGTTGGGCATTTTTTTTTTTCAGGTCTGCCTTGCCATAAAAGATGAAGGTCGACATATATAGGGATTTCCCAATAGCAAGTGGTGGTTATGTTCTTTTACCCTTGTCGACAAACGTCTCTTCGATTTTTTAACAAGCGTCTCTTCGATTTCTGAGCGAGCGCCTCTTCGAAAAAGTAGTCACGGGTGCGGCTCTGTCACCACGCTTGTTGGCAAAGGCGCGTAGTTGGGATGATAACCTTCACGTGTTTTCAACTTTGTCAGAGATCTTTTGACAAAGTTGAACGCGTTATCTGAAAAGCCGCGAAAGCGTCGCCGAACTTCACGCAGGAAAATCCGATTTTTTTTTAATCGGTGGTCGTGTCGCCTTGGCTTTTTATAGAGGTATCGATCACCTCCAACATGCACACTTTGAAGATCGCCCGTTTGTGAAAATCGTCTTCGGCCCTTTCTGATTTTACTCCATCCACCTTTCTCTTTTAACCTTTTGACAATGGCTAACCCGTCTAACATTTGCTTAGATTTGAGTCTCAGCAGTGATCCGAGTGCGCCGCGTCAGGTAAATGTATGGTGCCCTTCTTTCTTATCTTCTAATGGCCCTTTGACAGGTGAAGATTCTGTGATGAAGGACGCAACAACAGCTACGATAGTAGCTAGGAACTTCCTCACTCCAAAAGATAGTAGGCTGCTTTCAGAACGGTCCGATGAGTTGGCCGTTCAAGAGTCCCTAACTCTCAGTGTTCAGTGCGCAGGCTCTGTGTCCAACATGGGCCAACGCCTACTTGCTCGATCCCGCCAAGTGGAATCATTGATGGCGGAGGTGGAAACTCTTAAGCAAGAGATCAAACAGCTTAAGCACGAGAATAGAAGTTTGCATGTGCTTGCAAATAACTATTCGACGGGCATGAAGAGGAAGCTTGATGAGCTGCAAGAATCCAGTGGTCGAATTCAAAGTGACCGTCAAAGGCTTGCTGCTTTTTTCCAGAGGCACCTTTTTCCTGACTCATCTAGCGTTCCACCAAGTATTGAGGCCTTTTCTTTGATGCCTCCCGCTTCTGTAGTTTTCCCAAGTAGTGGGGCTTCACGTGAACAACCTTTATGAAAGCTCCATCTCTTTTTTTTTTTTTTTTTTTTTTTTTGTACGCACTTGTAATTTCTCGGAGATCAATGAACATGCTTTACTTATTTAGTGTATTGTGCTAAATACAGATAAAACATATACATCACCAAGATGTGTTATTTCCTCTTTTTTTTTTTTTTTTTTTTTTTTTTTTTTTTGATGATGTGACTGTACTTGAAGTTTTGAAGTTTCAAGTTGCCTACGTACCCTTGGTTGAGGAGGGATCAAGTCATGACGTAGTTCAAATGAGTGATGGTTTTTTTTTTTTTTGATGATTTTGCCGTACACAGTTTATGCTCTTGCGGGCCAGGAGCGTTGGTTGTCGCCTTTTATGCTCATGCGGACCAGGAGCGTTGGTTGTCGCCTTTTAGGCTCGTGCGAACGAGGAGCTTTTGGTTGTTGCCTTTTAGGCTCGTGCGAACGAGGAGCTTTTGGTTGTTGCCTTTTATGCTCATGCGGACCAGGAGCGTTGGTTGTCGCCTTTTAGGCTCGTGCGAACGAGGAGCGTCGGTTGTCGCCTTTTAGGCTCGTGCGAACGAGGAGCGTCGGTTGTCGCCTTTTAGGCTCGTCTTTTAGGCTCGTGCGAACGAGGAGCGTCGGTTGTCGCCTTTTAGGCTCGTGCGAACGAGGAGCGTTTTTGAATTTGTCAAACGATCTTAGAGAGGCATTCCTTGCAATCTTCATAGCAAGGATTCTTGACTGAGTGATTGAAGAAGTCTTTGGGGAAGAAATCGCGCATTGTGATGGCAACGGACGATCTTTGTGTCATAACTTCCTCATCCTCAACACTTTCATGTAGCTTTGAAGGTTGACGGTAGCTGCTTTGCCCCCTTTCTGATTGGTGAACTTGTGGAGGAGACCTATGTTTCTTGTGCATTTTCTTTGGAGTGACATAAGTCCATCCTTCAACTTCACTTGACGTGACTGACATGGTTTTGGAGCATGCCCCCAGCGGTTGAGGTGAAGATTTTGAGTTCAAAGAGCCAGAAGTGACGGTGGTATAGTTTGACTTCACCACATCATTAAGATCTAGCTCGATGATCCCTTTCTGAGCTAACTTCATGATGAGATCTTTTAGCACAAAACACTTTTCCGTCGGATGACCAATGAAGCGGTGGAATTTACAGTACCTTGGACTGTCAGTACGGTTCATCTCTTCCGGCCGTTTGCACTCAGGTAGGTCGATCACCTTTTTGTCAAGCAAGTCTTTCAACATGGCAACCACGTCAGAGTCGGGGAATGGATATGTCTTCTCCTCAAGCTCCTTCAAAGTGCGTCTACGTATCTCTTGATCACGAAAAGCTTCGGTTTGAATCGCCTTGCCTCGTGTATGGGTTTTGACTGGAGTTGTGTTGACCGTCATTGCTTCCTTGGTGGGTTTCCACGCAGCCTTATCCACCTTGGGCCCCAAAACTTTGTCATTCTTGTAGTCGGCGATCTGTTCTTTCTTCTCATGACGGGTGATGCTTAACTCCATATCATGGGCGCGGGTGGCTAACTCCTCAAATGTTCGTGGTTTAATGCCTTGAAGGATGTAGTGTAGTCCCCATTGCATGCCTTGAACGCACATCTCAATGGCAGAGGTTTCAGAAAGCCGATCTTTACAATCCAGACTTAAGGAGCGCCATCTATTTATGTAGTTGATGACAGGTTCATCTCTCCACTGTTTCGTACTGGTCAGCTCTAGCATGCTTACAGTACGACGAGTGCTGTAGAAACGGTTGAGGAATTCCCTTTCTAGCTGGTCCCAACTGTTGACAGACTCGGGTTCGAGGTCGGTGTACCAGTCAAAAGCGTTACTTTTCAGCGAACGTACGAACTGTTTGACAAGGTAGTCTCCCTCTGTCCCAGCATTGTTGCAAGTTTCAATGAAATGGGCGACATGTTGCTTCGGGTTGCCTTTTCCATCGAACTGCATGAATTTTGGGGGCTGATAACCCCTTGGCATCTTCAAAGCATCAATCTTCTTGGAGTAAGGCTTTGAGTACAGTACGGAGTCATGCGAGCTTCCTTCGTACTGTGTCTTGACAGTGCTTGCGATCATCTCCTGTAGCTGCTGGATAGAGAGAGATTCCATGAACGCCGTTGCTTGGTCTAGCTTCAGCTTCTCTTCGACTTTCTCCACTGCAGGCTCCTCTTCTTCGTCGACTTCTTTCTTTAATAGGCCAACATTTGGGTCGACTTTCACGTCGGGTAGCGCATCTAGTTGGTTGACAAGTGCGGCAATCTGCAAGTCCTTCTCTTCCACAGTCTGTGTAAGCTTTGCAATTGCTTCGCTCATTTGAGCCAGTTGTTCTTCAACAGAGGTGACGCCGATGGTCATGACTTGTGCAACCAATAGACATGACTTTCCTTCAGACATCCATAGTGCTGATGAAGAACCACATTGGCCATTTTGGGGTGTCATCTTGTGTGCCTCAATAGCATGCTTTGGTGCCCCCATCAAGGTCAGGTGGATGACCGACTCGCGCCTTTGATGCTGCTCTTGCTTGCTTAGCAGTACCAACTTTGCAGCGGCATGTTGAGAAGTGGTTGTGGCACCAATGGATGCTCCATTTGCGGCGGAAGTGCTTATGCTTCTTCCCTTGGTGGTTGCAAGAACGGCTTGTCCCTTGCTTGATGCCATTGATTTTGGAGGTGTGCTTTGGTTGTTGTCAACTCCGTAACCATGCTCCTTCAACTTCTTTTGAGTTTTGGTGAGGTCACGATCTTTGTCGTTGACGGTGTTTGAAACCTTCTTTCCAAGATTTGAAGAGGAAGCAAAGTCATGCCTAGCCTTTGACATGAGTTCGTAGGCATTTGGGTTAAAGCCTTCTTCGGTCTTCTTAGTTGGAAGAGAGCTTGGTTTCACTTTGACGCCATGTTGCGCCTCCAGACGGTTGATGAGTCCGGCGGTTTGCAAGTTTTTCTCCTCTGCAGTCTTTAGCAGCCTTGCAATTGTTTCCTTCATCTGAACCAACTGTTTTTCAATGGAGGTAGTGCCGATAGTCATGACTTGTTCTTTGTTTGAAGCCATGGACTGTGCTTAAATATCTTGAACGGAGACAGAGATGAGAGGTAGAGATAATCCCACTGGGCGTGCCAAATTTGTGAACACGAAAGATTCCTTGAAACAAGAAACCAGAATAACGTGTACAAAATAATATTTTTTGTGTTTATGATTTTGGGGTTACGATCTCTCTCAAATTTGGTCCTCTGATTCTATCTTCGTAGGGTGTAGGTTTGTGGATGAGTTGTTGATCCAAAGGGCCGTCGGGGCTTGATCTAAGGATGAACAGTTGATGAACGGATGAACACTTTCTTCAAGGGCCGTCGGGGCTTGATCTTGAATAATGGTTGTGTGGATTTCTTCAAGGGCTTTTGGGCTTGATCTTGAAGGTTGATGGATGAGCGGATCTTCAAGGGCTTTTGGGCTTAATCTTGAAGAACGATTGGATGTGTGGATTTGTTGAGGTTGTTGATCCAAAGGGCCGTTGGGGCTTGATCTTAGGATGAACGATGAACACTTTCTTCAAGGGCCGTCGGGGCTTGATCTTGAATAATGGTGGAAGTTCTTCAAGGGTCGTTGGGGCTTGATCTTGAAAGAGGATTTGACGAAGAACGAAGAGTGCTTTCTTGATCCTTCGGAATTCTTGGGAATTTGGATGCTTGAGAGCTTTGGAGTTTCAAAGCTTCAAGAATTTGGGGAATTCTCTTCCAATTTGGGAGTAGAGAAATGTATTTGTGAATTCCTTGATGCTTGATACCTTGATGGAGAAGCCTATTTATAGGCTTTGAGAATGAATCACCACCACAAAATATTTTTTTCCTTTCCAAGCACCATTGCCTAATTTTCCCACTTAATGCAATATTGAAATTGAAGTGGTGTAACTTATGGCCTAATTTCCCACTTAATACCATTTTAAACTTGAAGTGGTCTAACTTATGGCCTAATTTCCCACTTAACACCATTTTAAACTTGAAATGTGTATGCTTTGTCATTGCCCAAATTGAGAAAAACTTGCTTTGATCCGTAATGGATTGAAGTGTGCTTACCTTGTCATTGCCCAAATTGAGAAGAAAAACCTTGTTTAATCATCCAAGGGTATTTCTTCCTATTTTGTTGAGTCACATGCCATGTGTACAATTTGTACGACACGTGGCGTATGCCATGTATGCCTTGACACGTCAAAACTTTAATGCGTTGGGTGAACATTTGTTTTACTGAAATTTCGATGTCTACAGATGCAAACTAAAATGTTAAAGGGGATAAATTTACTGCGGTTGCTCTTCACAGGCTGTGCTCGGTTGGCAGCATTAGGGCAAGGGGAATGGATTCACAGGTATATCGAATATAACAGCAGCAAAACTGATGCAGTTGTTGGTACCGTAGTTATAGAAATGTATGCGAAATGTGGGAGCATAGACAGGTCTTTGGACTTCAATCATTTGTGGGCTTGCAATGAATGGCAAGACAAGCAAAGCAATCGGGTTGGGTACGGAGGGACTAGGGGAGGGAGACCGTGGTGGTGCTGATTTTCAGATCAGCTTTGGTGGTTGTCGAAGAGAAGAAGAAAAAGAGTTGGTGCGAGTGGAGGAAAGGGAAGGCCTGCATCCCTAGGTCAATTTTTATTTGTTTAGTTTTTTAAAAAAAATTAAATCTTTTGGTTTATTTGAAATTTTGTTTTTGGTTTTGTTTTGTTTTTTTTTTTTTTAATTTTTAATTCCACATGGACCCTTAATGACACATGGCCCTAAATCATTGTCCACATGGGCGCCATGTTATTAGTTAACAGAAGACTTAACAGCCAGACTAACGGATGTATGAGACTGTCCTAAAATTAACACTTTAGATATGACTCTGAGACAAAAAAAAACTTCATGTTCTAAATGTTGAAAACCACAAAACTCAAGGGTAGTAAACTAAGATTTATCTTTTTTTATTTATTTATTTAAATTTGAATATGAACAATACTTGACGAAAATTAACCACCCGATATACGATAAACGGACGCGATTTAAGGATCCAAAGAGAATCCTCATTCCCCACCACCCACCATTCTCCCTAAACACCCTTAAAAAAAAAAAAAAAAAAAAAATTCCCAATATCATCACCCCACCTCTCTCTTCTTCCTTTTGTCTTATAAACCCTAACTTCATTTTGTCATCCAATATTTCCTGAACAAGCTCACTTATTTTCTATCATAACTTTGCAGTTTTTCAAACAAAAACATCTTAACTCCATGTCATATATTCACATGACATTATAGTATCAATCTACATAAATCACGTGGCGGCCTAAAATATGCATGTTATTCATGACAATTTTTTTTTTGATGTTTATAATTACCGTCTAAAAGGTGCATGTTAATCATTCGCTACGTGCTTGTACATAGCCGGACATTAAAACTACAATTTTATAATACATTAAAAAATGATTGGCCCCATTTTTAAGCATCTAAAACATACCCATTCCTTTGGCCCAACTTGAGGCCCAACAATAAACAGAATAAAAGTTCTTTTTATTATTCAAGATAGATCCAACAATTTATTACACGACCTGTTAACCTAATCTGATACAAAATGCACAAAATAAACGGTTTCGAGTTAACTAATATGTTTGATCTTACTCACAAGCAAAGAATGCACACAACTTTGTCTCACACTCATTAATGAGATGTCGTTAGATTTCTAAAACCTAACAAAAATTGCTCTCAAAATCTAACCCCAGAAGAAAACACACTTTTGCTCTCAATATGCAGCACGCGTATTCTTTAGAATATGCAAAACTTAATTTCCCACAATACAGACTTGGTTATTTAAAGGGAAATTGAAGTCTGTTACTTTGGGCGAACCAGTTAGATAACGCTATGTCATATTTGACATTTTCGAGGTTTTTGTTTTCACATAATCTCCTTGATTCCTCCCTCTTCCCTCCCATGAACCTCGCATCATTCTTTTCCATTCCTCACGTTTTCATATACTTTCTTTCTATATTTAAAAACAAACGAAAACAAAAAACTAAAAAAGAAATAGTTATCAAATTGACAAAGAAATTCACAGCATTCGATCCAGAAGCAGCAAACACATCAGAACACTCTCCACTAATAATCCAAAACGGTAGAGCCATCATCTGTGACAAATTATTGTTGTAGAACACAAAACCCCAAGCGTTCAAACCGACATTCGTGACCATATGCTTAATATAAAACATCTTAGTTGTAACGGTCACCAAATAGGCAAACGCCCACGAATACGCAGACAAACTAAAACCCGAATCGGTAGCCACATAACCAACAGCTCCACCCAAAATGATCAACAACGATACAAAGGTAAGCTTAGACGGGATTGGCTGCTTCCTAAACGCAGTATACGCCAGCGCAACCAAAAGGCGCGTGCAGGATCAAAACATTATAAACGTATCCACATTCGCATGGCGAAGAAGATTGGTGTTGGTAAAGATAGCAAGGTAAAACACACGTGCAGCGGGCAAAAACTTCTTCGCCGTCTGCCACGTGAAGGGATCGTGGTGCAAAGATCCCAACTTTCCCAAACCCCAGACTCCCAAAGCGGATGTAAGGTACAGGCCAGGGTAGTTGAATTTGGTAATGGCAAACTTGTTTATCACAGCTAACAAGCTAGAACAGAAAGCATACCCAATCAGAAGACTGCTCGTAGCGAAATACGGCTTAGCAGAATCGACTCTAATCGCAGACATTGTCACTAACTAAAGTACCCAATTCGAATTCAGAGCAAAAAAAATCTAGCAGATCTTCAAAATTTCAAGAGCTATATGTACAGTGAAAGGCTACACTAACAGAGGCAAGTGAATGAAATCGAAGACGTGAACACTTCATAGAGAAATCTGAGATATGGGTCTTGAAGATTATGCCGATCTACTATTTGGGTTTGAAATTAATGCATTAAACGACAATTGAATCGGTTGAATGTAGAGCTATGAAAGAATTTTACATCACCGACATGTAGAAAAGCTCGGATCTGTGAAGCGAAACGAAGAGTATGATGGGGTTGCGGCGGAGGCCGAGATTTTGGAAGGAGCTCCAGCGAGCGCAGAGGAGCAAAGTGAAATTTCTAAGGCGTTGCAGAGCTGAGAGACTGGTGGAGTGGAGGAATAGCATTCAAATTTCTGATTTTGTTCTTATAGGAGGGAGCGTTTTGAAGACTTTCTGGTTTTTTGATCGAGTAAGATATATTTATAGCGCATTTACTAATCCGTATTTAAATTGAGAAGAAATTGAATTGAGGAGGAATTAAAATGAGGTTGAATTAGAATCAGATTCCTGTTAAAGTTGTTTACTAAAACTATCTGAAATCGAAATACAATTCCATAAAGCTGTTTACTAATTCAGCAGAATCAGAATATTAACCAGTATGATTACTAAAATGTCATTGTCTTAAATCAAATATTTTATATACTTTTTTTAATAAAATTTGATATAGTATATAATAGTAAGAAAAAATTAAATTGCTTTCTTATTTCATAAACATACTAAAATGATTTTGTTTAATTTTTTTATAAATTTAAGTATTCATTTTAATATCTAAATTTTCTCACTCAAGTTGTAGTTTTTTCTCTTCGGCATATGTATGGAATTGTGCATAATGTGAATGAGCATAGAATTATGCTTAATGAGCTAGAAGGACATAAAAAGAAATTGTTAGGAGCATTTTCCGAAAAATAAGTCTAAGATTAAAAGGATAATCTTGAAAATAATGAAAGTAAGTGAGGGCATAAAGGAAAAAAAATTATCATTCCGAATGTTTGGGCAATCCATAATCCAAATACCTTGTATATGTTGAAAATCCAAATCCTCCAATTTCAAGAATTGGATTTCATCTTTTGTGTGGACCCTACGTACTTTTGATTCCTCCCAATTTTGAGTAAACACATGTATAATCCAAAATCAGAATCGGATTCCTTATTTTCATTCCGATTATGGGTTAGTAAACACACTATTAATGTCTGCTCTGATTTGTTGAAGATCCCTGCATATTTATAATAGGGTTAAACTCCATTTACTACCCTGAAGTTTTTATGGTTTTCAATATTTAGTAAATAAAGTTTTTTTTGTCCCAGAGTCATACATAAAATGTTAATTTTGGGACAGTATCATACATTCGTTAGTCTGGTTGTTAACTCTTCCATTAACTGATGACATGACGCACCATGTGGATAATGACTAGACACCACGTGTTATTAAAGAGTCCATGTGGAAATTAAAAATTAAAAAAAAAAAAATTTGGTCGCCTTGTAGCTCACCCCCGAGCTTCCCTTCCTCCCTTATCCCTCCATTCTCTCATCTGCACCAACCCACCAAACCCTATTCTCCTCTCCTCCCAGTCCACTGTCAAATGCCCGGTGATGAGATCGTGTACGCGACACCATTGAGGGAGATGAAGCCGGAGCGAATTTTCACGAAAATGGGTCATTTGCAGAGGTTGTTGGATCGGTTCTCACACTCCTTTTCCATAAAATCCTACTAAATCTCTCTCTCAAAAAATCCAATCACACATCTCAAAACCCAAGTTTTTTCTAAATCTCAACCTCGATATTAACATTTTAGTTGAAACCTAAACCCTAGACAGGCACAAATGTTCAATTCTTCATAGAAAATTTACAGAAATTTAAAGAATGACAAACCCAGCAAAGCAAAATTCAAACATATCCAAAATTAGCAAGAGAAACACAAACCCAAAAGCAAATCAGCCTCTCACACTAAGCAAACACGGCAGCAGCCATGGACGCCCATGGCCCTTTCATCTCAGGAGGCCATAACCGACGACGGAATAACCAAAAATACCAAAGAAAGCGCAGATTCCAAACAAACCCAAATCGAAATGAACCCTAGAAATTGAAATTCTTAATTGAAAATTCAAATTGGGGGAGCTCTGAGATTTTACCTAAATAGCAGCTTGGATGGGGAAAAGTTGAGAACTTTGTACTGCTGCACCTGGGTTCAAATGGGTGAGATTTAGAAATAAAAAATTGAAAAAAAATATTAAAGGAAAAATCGAGGGAGGGGCCGCGCCAGGGAGTATTTGTATATGTGTCTCTCCGAGAGCAAGAGGAGAGAGAAAGTCTGATGTTATGAAACACAGAGGGGGGAAAGAGAGAGAGAGAGAGAGGAGAGGAGAGAGAAGGGTTGGCAGCCGCACGATTTCTGCCGCACCATTCTCTCCAGCTAACAGAGCTTCAGAGCCTTAGGGTCTCCGGCTCTGCTTCTCCAGAAATCCCAAAGCCGAGTCCCTTGCCGCCACCGGGGAAGCAGCCAAAAATCCCAGCCAAACCCACTTCCCGGCGAGCTTTGTTTTCCCTGTCGGCGTTCTCGAAGCCCAAGTCGAGGTTTGTGGAGCCAGTTCCTCTTGCGTTTTGATATGGAGAGAATGGAGGTTTTGGCGGTTTTGCTTGATAAGTTTTTTGATATGGAGTATCCGGATTGCGTTAAGGCTTTTGATGCCTATGCAAGTGCGGTGGAGAGAGTAGAGGACAGAGAGTTTGGTGGGTTGGTGCAGAGGAGAGGATGGAGGGATAAGGGAGGAAGCCAAAATTTTTTATTTTTTGAATTTTGAATTTCCATGTAGACCTTTAATGACACGTGGTGTTCAGTCATTATCTATATGGGCATCACGTCATCATTTAAAGGTCAGACTAACGGATGCATTAGACTGTCCCAATATTAAAAATTTTAGGTATGATTTTGAGACGAAAAAAACTTTATGTACTAAATGTTGAAAACCATAAAACTTCAAGATAGTAAACAATTTTTTGCCCTTTATAATAATTTTATTATTTAGGGATGTAATTGTGAATATAATTCCCACCAAAACTTGACAGAAGGAAAAGAAAAACAAAATTTGTCGTCAGACAAAATTTCTTCCCTTTTTTTTTTAACAAAATTTCTCGTTTCTTTTCAAGGAAAATTAATGAAAAAAAATTTGAAAATTTTAAATTTTAATGATAAAAGAAAAAATAAATGATAAAGTGAATAGTATCATGATTAATTTTTTAGTGTAAAAATATAGTTTTTCGTTAACGTTAATAGTACCGGAAACATTTCGTTAAGGTTTTCTTCTTTTTACTGATTAAAATAAATGTTTTTTTATGTCTGGGAGAGAAAAGAAGGCAAAAAAAGAGGAGGTTTGGGTTCCACCAATGAGATGTGATGCAAAGAGGACATGAGGCCACGTCCTGATTTGTTAAAGAAAAATTATATTTGAACCCACGTAACCTTATCCTGCATCCAACTTAACTTAAAATGTGAATTATCATTTTTACCATCTTGTATAATTACTATCAACTACAAGGTAAAATAAACAATAAAATTAAAACTTATCAATAAACCCACTTAATAATCAAACCCTATCATCACATCAAACTCTACCATTACACAATCTTTATCCTACATTCATTCTATCTCAAAATACTAAGACACTCTCATAGAGTAAAACAGGCTCATTTTGACTGATGGTGGTGAGTTTAAAGTTTTGAATCCTCCAACTAAAGAATGAATCGATATAATCTCAACAATAATCCTCTAAGAAGGAGTTGGACAATTTATACCTAGCTCTAATAAAAAATAAGCTTCAACTTGACAAATGCAGGATCAAGGATCGAATATTAGCCACATAATTATTTAAACTCGACTCAATTGTATATTAGAGTGACGAGTAATGCATCACATCCAGTATCCACCAGGTCCTTGACTTTGTATATCAAAGTGATAAATATGTCATAGATTGGATTTTGGTGAGAAAGACCGAATAACACAAGGAAATTCATGTTTCCTTTTGATTCAAGCATCTGATTCTGAGGTTAATTATCGATTCAACAAAATTGGGACTAAGGTTAGAACTAATTTTATATAAACAATGTGTCTTAGGTTCACTTTGATTATTGGATTTTAATTCTTATTTGGGTTTCTTTTGCAAGTGGTGATTTTCTGGGTGTGGCTATAAGGTAATTGCAGTGTACTCTTTCTACAATTAAGATGGTTTTTGCAATAGGATACGATGGGTTTTACTAACTTATTAAGTTACTTCTTTTGCAATTAAAATTGTTTATGCAAGTAGAAGATAACAGAAGACTTAACAATGTTAAGTTGTGTTAAGAAATTAGAAAAGCCATGGAGGGGCGGCAATCCTTATGAGTGCAAAAGATTTGAACTCCATTAAGCACGAGACAAATATGTGAGAGATATTGCTCTCTTTACACCTTGAATGAGTTGTAGAACATTGATTTTGAGTTTTTATTTTTGAATGGGTGTAAAGATAGATCTATATATTAAATTGAGTCTCCAAGGGTAATTTAAGTAGTAAATTTGAGTTTAAAGAAATATTGATAGTTTAATTAAAAATAATATGGATGTAGAGGATAAGTTGAGAATAAAAAGAAGTTATATGGGTTTAAATAAAATTTCACTTTGTTAAATGTTTGTTTTGCCAAAAAGCCCATGTTCCATGTTATTCGCTTTGAACCGAATAACATAGACATTAGTGCTTCTTATTAATTTGTTAAAAGTTTCAAAGTTAGGGCACCAATCAAATTGTGTACTTGACATAATAGATTTTAGGATACATGACCCATATGATTGTGTATTTGTCTAATCAGATGATGTGGTGGACTTTGGCAGTAGAGGAGGACTTGCCCATGTCGAATTTTCAACTGTGCCAATATTTTAAATTAATATTGTGATATCATCTGTAAAAGATTTATAGGCGACATTGCAGTATTGATCCGAAAATCATAATGATGTTCTAAAAGTGAACGTGAGTCCTTCCCTTTTAAGTGGTGATACACAATTCAATGAGTCAACTAACGACCCAAATGGTACCCCCCTTGGTGGATCAAATTGGCCATTCTATGAGTAAGGAAGATGGTATTTTATGGTGGTTATATTGAGTACGTAGTCAGACTAAAGAACTACAAAAAGCATCTCAATAATGTCCATTGTTTCAGCCCAACTTAGGCCGAACATTTGCTTTCAGAATTCAGGACCAGATAGGTTCAAATTGCAAAAGCTAAAAAAACGAAATGCTCATCCACCTTAACGGTCAAATTTTCAGGTTATTTTCCCACTATTTCCTTCACAAACTGAAAACATAACTTTGATGGATCAAACTTAGGTGTCGTTAGAAATAACAAGAAATCAAAACAGATAACACAAAGAATTTTACAACGGAAAACTCTTTAACAAATGAAGAGAAAAACCTCAGATCACATAACTTGGTAATCACGATCCATGAAGGAAAAATAACTTATACAAGACAGAAGAGTACTACAGTTAAGGCCTAGTTTGGGTTTTTGTGATGTGAAAAAAAAAAAAAAAAAAAAAAAATTTCAGAAGTAGGGGTAAAGCTGTTTTTGTTTTTTTGCTGTTTTGGACCCGCAATGCCAAACCAATCCTAAGTTCTCTAGTTCTCTATTATACTTTTGTTCTTGTAGCTCGATGTCCTTACTTTGCTGCTTTTTTTTTTTTTTTTTTTTTTTTTTATGAACAAAGTTGACGCATATGATCTTCCTCACAAGTAAAGGATGCACACAACTTTGTTTCACACTATTGAATGATATGATATGATTATTAGATTTCTAAAGCCTCACAAAGATTGCTCTCAAATCTAACCCTAGAAGAAAGCACACTTTTGCTCTCAATATGTAGCACACGTATTGTTTAGAATATGCAAAAGTTAATTTCTCACCATACGTACCTTTTTTGTTTTTTGGTACATCGATATTTTTACACTAAAGAGAGGGGAAGTTTGGCTAAGTCACACAATGGGCAGTTTAATTTGGCATTGAATTTGCCATCCACAAGATTCGAATCTAAGAGCTCTCACTTCCAAGTGAAGAGGAATACCAATGTACAAACTTAGGAGCGTGTATTCAGTTGGGATTTTAAGAGATTTTAATTCTTTTAATGAATCTAGGGGTATTTGATTAGGATTTTAAGTATTCAACATTTTAAGATAGTTTATTAAAATCCTCAGAAATTCAGGTGTATTCGATTAGGATTTTAAAGAAGTTTATAACATTCTAAGTGTATTCAATTAGGAATTTGTTTTAAAGAATTTTTTTTTAAAAAAAAATTAAGAAATTTGAGGGAATTTAAGAGATTTCTTAATGTATTTTAAGCATTCACAAATCTCACATCAACTTCTAAGATTTCGAAGAAATTGAATCAAAATTTTACATGAAATCTCTACAAATCAATCAAACTCCATCAAAATCCATGAATTTATAAATCTATTAAAATATTTCAAAATCACAATTGAATTCACCCTCGTAGTTATTTAAAGGGAAATTGAAGCTTTAAAAAATAGAACAACAATGAAAGATAATTTGTAAATTTGTTTGACTTTTCCTCAAATAACTCAAATATGCTTTTCTATAAGGATTATTATACAAAATGATCCCTAAGATTTGCATGATCAATAGAAATGGTCTATGAGATTGAAAATTAATAGAAATGATCCCTGACATTGTCCATTATCCATGATTTTGGTCATTCCGTTAAAAACTCTTTGGGCAATTTTCAAAGCAACTCAATCGATTCTTAACCAAATTCGACCCATAATATATCAAAATGACGATAAAAAAGTGTAGAACAAGATTATACCTATTTGGAGGCCCAATGATTACCGGAGATGGTCGGAAAATAGCCTGAAAGGTGATTGGTCCGCGAGAAAATTGGAAAACTCGTCGGAAACTGGGTAAACTTTAAACGTTGATAACTTCTTCAATACTCAATGAAATCGAGTGATTCAAAAACTAAAATCATACTTCTCGATGAGACGAAGATGGTATCTTTATTTACTACTAACTTGATGTGGTTTGGCCGAAAAAGTGCTCGAAAGTGGCTAACTCGAAAATGGTTAGCCACTTTCGAGCCGTTGTCCAACCAAACCAAGACGAGTTAGCCTTCGAAAAAGGTACCATTCTCTTTGTCTCATCAAGAAGTATTATTTTTGTTTTTGAATCACTCAATTTGGTTGAGTATTGAAGAAGTTATGAACATTTAAAGTTTAACCAATTTTTGATGAGTTTTCCAGTCTTCCCGCAAACCAGTCACTTTTCAGGCTATTTTCTGGTCATCTCCAGCAAGTATTGGGCTTCCAAATGGTATAATCTTATTCTACACTTTCCTATCTTCATTTTGATATATTATGGATCGAATTTGGTTAAGAAACGATTGAGTTACAAAGCTTTGAAAATTGCCTAAAATCGTTTTTAACGGAAGGACCAAAATCATGGATGGTGGACAATCTCAGGGATCATTTCTATTTATTTTCAATCTCAAGGACTATTTCTATTGATCATGCAAATCTCAGGACCATTTTGTATAATAACCCTTTCTATAGAAACTATACAGATTTGATCTCAAAGCCCAACTAAAAACTTAGCCACATAGTCACTTAGTATTATAGTCTAGTAGTATTTAAAAGTAAGAGACCTTAGGCTTGAATTTCGTAGATAGTGAATTCTGTTGTACTAGTATGTTAGGTGCAGGAGGTTTGAGGAGGCTTTGGATATGTTTCGGTGGATGTCATGTGAAAGCAACGAGAAGCCTGATGAAGCTACGGTTGTGACCACCATTTCAGCTAGCACAACATCGAAAACTTTGGAGCTTGGTAAAGAAATTCATGAATATGTTAGAAGTGAGCTTGGATTCACTACTAGAACTGGAAATGTGGTTGTTGAATATGTATGTAAAACTTGGTTATTTGATTGAAGGCCGGAGAATTTTTAATGGGTATACAATACAAACGTTTTAACGAGGCGGTGGCTCTATTCCAAGAGATGCAAACCAAAAGAGTTAAAGGGGATGAATTTACAGCGGTTGCTCTCCTCACAGACTATGCTCCGTTGGGAGCATTAGAGCAAGGGGAATGGATTCACGGGTATATCGAATACAACAAAATTAAAAATTGATGCAGTTGTTGTTGGTACCGCGGTTATAGAAATGTATGCAGAATGTCGGAGCATAGACAAATCTTTGGACTTCAATCATTTATGGGCTTGCATGGAATGGCAAGACAAGCAAAGGAATCGAGTTCTCAAAAATGGTACAGATTGGCATGAAGCCATGGACAGAGCTAATGAAGGCTCACTGAGGGCAGATGCCCCTACTCAAGTAATTTGTTTATTCAGTTGCAGACTACAGTTATATAATATATATGCCTTAGTTTTGAAGAAAATTATATGCATTTAATATACAACATATCTTCATACTACTTACACTTCATATCAAATATTATATGAGCAAAAGTGCTCTTATTCTGTCATTCAGACGGAAAAAAAATCCTCTTCCGCCTATTATGTATTAGTATATTTGTTATCACTTTTTCACTTTTCACTACTATACTGAAATTTTTGTAATATTGGAATTGTGATACAACATCATTTGAAATAATCCGTGTTATCATATTGAGTATAAGTTATACTATAATAAGGTTTTCTTAGTTGTTTTTCTAGTTACCCCCTTTAGAAAAAATTTCTAGCTCCGTCCCTACATGAAGCCTGATGATTTCACCTTCATTATTGTCTTAACTGACTACGTTCAACTCCAAGAGAAAGATATATGAGATTGAGCGAAATTAGAAAACTATGGTTGCCTGATTAACCTTCTTGGCCGTGCTAGAATGTTAGACGAAGCAGAGGAGTTGATAGAAAGGGTTCCAAGTGAGATTATAGTCCCGATTTCTATATGTTTGCTTCCATGGTCAGTAACTGTACATTTCGATCTAAAATTTTGATTTAGGACCGAAAAAGTCGAAGTACGATGCTAATAATTTGGTTCCACATGAGAATATGAATATTTGTAAAATGTGGGAAATCGTAATAGGAAGCAGCAGTACTATTAGACGACTCGAGTAACGAAAGACTTCAAAGTCCAAGGAAAATGATCAATTACTGTTTTGAAGTGGTGACCAGACAAATATGCAGCTTAAGTAAGAGCCCTTCTCTACTGCTTTATCCTTTCTTTCCTAGCTTCACGTTCTTTGTCATCTAGCTTCACGGATGCCGTCTTCCGTATATAAATCACGGATCTGGATTATATACCTCCTTATTCCATACCCTTCACATCCCCTTCTATTTTATATGGTCAAGATTAAGTCACGTCAACATTTTTATTGATTTTTTTATAGAAATAATAAGACAAAAAACAATGAGAATATAAAATATTGACGTAACTTAACCGTAACCACAAAAATAAGAGTGGATGGGAAGGGCAAATAATCCAGGTCTATAAATCACACTCTCGAAGTGAAATGACGCAAGTCAAGTCTCGTCTTGGCCTATTACTGTTTATTGAGATCTATCACTGTTCACCGAGTGAATAAATACGCTGGTTACTGACGCAAAATTTTTAGAAGTTGAATTGCTTTTAAAAGCAAAACACCTTTGGTCAGTAAGACCAAGTGACCCTACCGACATGTAACAGAACGGTGGAAAAGCCGGAGCTGCTTTTTGAGGAAAACCAAAGAAGTTTTCAACAATGGTTTCCACTTTACTTGATGAGATTATAGTTCTACTTTCCGCGGTGTTTTATTTAGTGCTACGTAAAACGATTTCAACGGAAATTTTTTTATTGTGATCGAAATGATACATTATATATTTTTATATAAGTTGTGAATAATTTTATTTTTTAAGTTATTAACTTTTTAATAAATATATTCTACCATTTGTATAGTGACATGTAGTATACCACTCCGTATTCTAGTCACACTGAAAAATATCTTACATTCAGCAGTGTAAATATACATAAAATGCTGAAAAATCTCTCGCGTTCACCATTTGTAGGTTTTACTTAGATGCAAAGTCTCATCTGTTCACCAATCAACACAATGGGTTCTATATAAATAAACCCATAAAACCATTATCCCAAAACGTAAAAAATAAGAGTTAATTTTTATCCTTGAGAAATACTGTTTCTTCATTCAGTTTTTCTCATTATTTGTTTGTCAAATTTCGAATCATGTCTTGAAAGTACATAATATATAAAATTCGTTAGAGTTCGAAGATTGCGATGTTTTGACTTCGAATTATAGATTGTTTCATCCCGAGAGAAATAATTGTCTGAGATTCGTCAATCTTGTTATGAAAGAGGGTATTTGTGTTATGCCTGTACAGTGTGCCTTAAGTATTCTCAATAATACCATCTCCCATAAGCCCTCAAGCAGTTCTATGAATCTTCGACAGCAAGTAGAAGAGTCTCACGAGATTTCAACTTTGTGCAATATTTGCAGAACCCTATGAAACACTCCATCTTTGTCACTTAAAAGTGTACTGTTTAATTTGCAGTGAGTATTGAGACTATTAGTCTAATACCTGTACAAATGTAACACAAATATCTAGTGAAAAGAGAGAAATTTGCACAGATAGGATAATTTTTTTACACATATATACTTTTCTACGTAGCACGTAAAATCCTTTAGCTTTTATAATCTTCTGAACTTGATTAAGCTACAAAACAAACGATCACAATTTAAATGTTTACAACACAATCAGTCTTTGTCTAAGCTATATGCTCATTGGTCTCATCTATGGTCTGCATTTGTTTCCTACTTAATCTCGCTGTAATCAAACATATAAGAAAGATGGCAGGCAAAAGGGACATTTTGATAGGAGTATCAGCACGCCGAATGTAATAAACATATTGAATTATTGAGCAAACACACTGAGCGATGCCTCCGACTAAACCATAAGTTTCAATGGCATAACCAAAAAGCATGTAACATCCCCTCTTCCTCCATCCCACATCTTTTTTCCTACCTTTGTAAATCAGCTCCCATATGCAAGTGAGAAGAGCTGCTATAGCAAGGAGCATACCGAACAGTGAATACCGAGGCCTACTTGGGGACGAAGCCTGATCACAAGCAGCTGATAAAATCTCCATGCAAAGGCTACTTACTAGAAAGATCCACTCTACTGGATTTGCCTGCATAATAAATTAATAATGAGTTCAATTAAAACTTAAAGAAAAGGCTAAACTGAATTTTTGTCCCACAAATTTGGGTGGGATTAATTGAATACCATGTTAACTGATGAAATTGCGTTCTGAACAATTCTCCTAATAAGCTTTGCTTCATTCCTGAAAACTTAATTAGTAAGCACTAACTCAATGAAGGATTACTAGAAGCTATCACCTTCACTCAACAGTCAATATAAAGAATTAACTAAATGAAAAGAAAAAAAAAATTATATATATATATACCAGTTCTTTTCCATTGAGAGATTCTTCAAATAATTTTATTTGATTTGACAAAGAAAAAATAATTTTATTTGAGAAACGCCTTGTGGTCCTCATTCTATAACTTACTTTTCAGGATTCATTCATGCCATATATGGTCAAAAGAGAGAAAAAAACCAAATTTATATTTTAAACAAAAAATATTATTTACACTAAGAGAAAGAGAGTGAGCTTAATCTCACAAAAAAAAACAAAAAAAAAAATGTTATAATTTGTATATGAATTTGTTGTTCCATTCCGATTGGGCCTTCAATTGCTTGAGTGGACCCATCAGCCCATCTGTTTGGTTCCCTTTGTTTGGGCCTTTATATTTGGCGCTTCCCACATGATGTTTCTCATTGATGCAATTATATACGTATACAAGTTGCTAAACTAGCATATATCAATTTGATACATAAATTTCAACCTAAAATCAACTTGCAATATATAGGAGAGAGATGCCCAATATCTTTTAAACCACTTGAACCAAATAACCTTAATTTTTTATGCGTGGACTTGGAGTAATGCATATAACTCAAAATTTTCTTTTTATTAACATTATTTTTTAAATCAAATTTACAAATCATGTGAAGTTTCACTAAAATCATGAACCGCATCATATGATTTGTAAAAGGAGAATTTTGATTTAGATGCTTGATATTTAAATTTGTTAGACCAAACATGCCTAGCCTTCAACTTTTTATTAATCTACTTTCTACATTTGAGCCACATTTTTTAAACTGCCCCTTCTAAAATTCAAAAATAATATCCAAAGCTCCTAAATCTACCCTTCTTTATACCAAAATTATTATGATACTAACTAAGTTATAAATCAATGATATGTACAAAAAAAATTAAAATTAAACGTACCAAAAGCTAAAATTAAACTTACCGAACACTAAAATTAAACGTACCACTCAACCATATGTACAAAAATAAATATACCAAAAATAAAAAACAAACGTACCAATCCATAATATGAATAAAATTAACGTATGAAAACTAATGATAAGCATACTAGTAATGTATAGAAATAATTCTCTCAATAAATGTATACGTGATAATTTGAAAAAAAAAAATATAAACATCCACCATTTTTGTTATCTTGAAGATAAGATTATGTTTTAATTTAGGAGATCAAGATATTTTGTACGAAAAAATATTAAAAAAAATAACTGGATAAATACTTTTAATGAAAAACCATTGATTATCTCTTAAAATAGAGTCCACAACTTCTAAAATACTTTAAAAAAATTAGCAGAAAATTACAATAATAATTTTGAATTTGATAAGGAGAAAAACTGATGCGGCCCAATGTACCGAAGTGTCTGAATCAAGATCCTTAAAGACACAGATGTTTGATAAAAAAACATTAAATGTTAGGGGTTTAAATCTAATCAAGCCTATGTAAAATATGTTTTAAATAGAAGATGTCGCTACTATTACTCATATTTTATCTTGCAAATCTTGATGTTTCAGCGAAGCTATTTTTCCATTGTGCTATTTGCATAACAACCATTCATTAACATGTTTCAGAATGTGGAAAAGCCGAAAATAGATAGCAGCATTACTATTAAACTAGTCTAGTATTGAAAGACGTCCAAGTCCAATGAAAATGGTTACCCGTGATTAAGATAGTGGCCAGACAAATTTGCAGCTTGAGTAAGAGCCCCTCTCCACTGCTTTACCCTTTCTTTCTTCGCTTCACGTTCCTTGTCATCTTCTTCTTCAAGGATGCCATCTTCGTGCTTCTGAAATGCTTGGGCTAAACAACCTTCCTGATTCCTCACATGTGAAGGATCGACATGAAAGAATATTGGCAAGACCTGTTGCCCCAGCTTTTCTCTACATTCCATGATCATCACCAGCTCGTCAAGAAGCCATCTTGAATCCGCGTAATTCTTTGAGAAGACAATGATCGAGATTCTGGACTCTTCGATTGCCCGCAACAGTTCGGGTTGTACTTCTTCCCCTCTTTTCAGTTTGTCCTCATCAACAAAGGCATGGAAGCCCCAGTCTTGTAATGCCGCGTGAAGGTGGCTCGTGAAGCCATTGCGTGTATCTTCGCCTCTAAAACTCACGAACACGTCGTAATTCCAGAGTTTTGAGGATGAGGGTTCATGGGATGTCATGGTGTGGTGTTACTGTTTACGGCACTAGAGTGGTTCCAATCGAGTGAGGAAAATGGCAGCACAAGAGTGTATATAACACTGAAGGGACACTTTTTGGTTCTTTCCAGGACGCGTTCCGCTCCCATTCTTTGGCTCTTTCCGGGAAGCATCCGCCCCAGGTTTTGAAGAAAACCAAGGACGTTTCCAGTGGAAAACCACGACGTTCATGGTCTCACGATCTGATCACTGGACGGCTACGATTGAAAAGATGGGAGAAAAACAGCTTTAAGATGAAACCGCGTTCAACAAAGTAAAGGGACACGTACTGATGGGACTTTGAGTAGAAGGGTAGTTAGTGCTTTTTGTTGAAAAGTGTGATGGCAATGAATTCCCACAGTTCAGCAGCAGAATTCTTCAGCATGGCAGAAGTTTTCAATGCCCATGCAAAGTGAAAGTTGAATATAAAAATACATAGAAATTGTATTGTCAAAGTGAAATTGTATTTTCAATTTACATTGATCATCATGAAATGGTATTGGAACTTTGGTTTGATCTATTGCCTTCAAAAGTTATGTTGAAGATGTTTTGAGTAAGGTTTTCCACATCAGAACTCTCTTCCGCATAAACTAAGTATAGAAAAATCAAACATTAAAAATCATTCAAATTATGAGAAGTTTACCAAAATAATTATGAAAATAAATAAAATAATAATACTATACCATATAAAAATATATTACCTCTTTTTCCAAATAGTCGATCTCGTGTGCACAACAAAGCTTGAATTGTTTCCGGTAACAATGGACGAGGGGAATGCTAGGTAAAAAGGAAATTAGGGTTTGGGGTTTTATACAGCAAAGCACCACACATGTGTAATAGTTAACTTGATTTTTTTTAATGGAATATTATTTTATTTTTGTTCTCTTTTTGGCAAACCTTGTAGAGTATTTTTCTTTTTCGGTTTCACATTGTGTGGAACGGGGGAAGAATCTAACCCCTCCTCCTTTTGATTAATATAATGAAATTAGCTCCATTTTCTTGAATTCTTGTCAAACAAGAAAAGTCAAAAAGATTTTTGAGGGTTAGAAAATGAGGATTAGGTAAATGGTTTTGACAGACTGTTTGAAAATTTGAATACATGTGTGAACCTTTGAGGAAAACCATGCTCTCTGGAAATGTCTCAGATGTAACCTGTAACATCCCACATCGCCCAGGGGAGTGATCCTTAAATGTATATTCCCATCTCTACCTAGCACGAGGCCTTTTGGGAGCTCATTGGCTTCGGGTTCTGTAGGAACTCCGAAGTTAAGCGAGAATGGGGCTAGAGCAATCCCATGATGGGTGACCCACTGGGAAGTTGCTCGTGAGTTCCCAAAAACAAAATCGTGAGGGAATGGTAAGCCCAAAGCGGACAATATCGTGCTAGGTGGTGGAGCGGGCCCGGGAAGTGATCCGCCCTGGGCCGGGATGTGACAAATTGGTATCAGAGCCTAACCCTGGGCGCGTGTGTGCCGACGAGGACGTCGGGCCTCTAAGGGGGGTGGATTGTAACATCCCACATCGCCCAGGGGAGTGATCCTTAAATGTATATTCCCATCTCTACCTAGCACGAGGCTTTTTGGGAGCTCACTGGCTTCGGGTTCCGTAGGAACTCCGAAGTTAAGCGAGAATGGGGCTAGAGCAATCCCATGATGGGTGACCCACTGGGAAGTTGCTCGTGAGTTCCCAAAAACAAAATCGTGAGGGAATGGTAAGCCCAAAGCGGACAATATCGTGCTAGGTGGTGGAGCGGGCCCGGGAAGTGATCCGCCCTGGGCCGGGATGTGACATAACCACATTCCACTATGACTAAGAGAATATGGGTATTTTTAATTATCTATTTTAACTGTAACCTAATTTTTCATAGCAGATGTGCGTGAGGCCGTGCGTCAGCTCTGTTGTATTTCAGAATCCCTATTCAAAATCCCTAATTCAGAAATATGAATTTCAAAATCCTTAATTCAGAAACATGAATTTCAGAAATTTCGAATTCCAAAAGCCCTAATTCAGAGTCCCTATTCATAATCTCTAATTCAGAAACATGAATTTCAGAAATTTCGAATTCCAAAAGCCCTAATTCAGAGTCCCTATTCAAAATCCCTAATTCAGAAACTTGAATTTCAGAAATTCCTAATTCCAACAGCCCCAACTTAGAAACCCTAATTTAAGAAATTCCTAATTCGACAAGCCCTAATTCAGAAACCCTTGAGTTTATTGTAGGAATTTCTTACCTTGTGCAGTGAGGAGGAGTGGAGGGCAGACTAAGGAGTGAGGAGGGTGACAGAGTGGGTGAACCAGTGAGGAGTGAGGAAACTGACAGAGTGACTGAGTGAGGAGGGTGACAGTTTGGGACCTGGGTGAG
This sequence comes from Pyrus communis, assembly GCF_963583255.1. Classification (NCBI taxonomy): domain Eukaryota; kingdom Viridiplantae; phylum Streptophyta; class Magnoliopsida; order Rosales; family Rosaceae; genus Pyrus; species Pyrus communis. Next base: position 11,425,705 of record NC_084803.1, on the reverse strand, counting down.
GTCGAGACTCGAGGACGACGAGGAGAGTGAGGTCAGGTCACTGATCTGAGACTGAGGTGAGGTGAGAGAGGGCCCGTGAGGCGCCGCGTCCGCGTGACGGCGTGAGGTCTCGAAATCGAAGACGAAGTCGATCGAGGATTCAAGAGAGAGAGACAGACAGAGAGTGATTTGAATTTTGAGCTGAGTTAATGAGAGAGAAGAGAAGAGTAATAGCCTACAATGGACGGCTGAGATTAAATCTCAGCCGATCCAATGGTTATCAATTTTTTAAATTTAATAAATATATATATATATATATATATATATAATTATGAAATAGACGGCTGAGATTAAATCTCAGCCGATCCCATGGTCATCAATTTTTAAATTTAATTTAATATATATAATTATTATAGTTTTTACTTTTTAGGGATATAAAATTGTTAAATTAATGTATATAATTATTAATATTATAGTTGATTCATACTTTTATTAAGTATATAAATTATAACATAAGATTTTGTGATATCCACATCCACTAGTGTAAATATTTTAAATTGAAGATCAAATTCAATCTTTGTATTCATATAGGGTCAAGGAGTGTAGCTGTAAAAATTCATCAAAATCAGAGTTAAAATAACCGTTAAATCTTGATATTTCGTTTATAACCGTCGAAAAGTTTTGTCCCGTTACTTGATCTCTGAATGTTTATTTTTTGTGATTTTTTGCTGATGTGATCTCCAAGCATATACAAACAAGTTTGACGGTTTGGATCGTTGAAATTAGTTTTGGAGAATTTGTATCCCATCAAAACGATAGATTGACTAACACTTAAGAGTTTATTTATACTTTCATTAAGTATAACATAAGATTTTGTGGTATCCACTTGTGTAAATATTTTAAATTAAAGATCGAATTCATTCATTGTATTCATAGAGGGTCAAGGAGTGTAGTTGTAAAAATTCATCAAAATCGGAGTTAAAATAACCGTTAAATCTTGATTTTTCGTAACCGTCGAAAAGCTTTGTCCCGTTACTTGATCTCTGAATGTTTTTTTTTTTTTTTTTTTTTTTGCTGATGTGATCTCCAAGCATATACAAACAATTTTGACGGTTTGGATCGTTGAAATTAGTCTTGGAGAATTCGTATCCCATCAAAATGATAGATTGACTAACACTTAGAGTTTATTTATACTTTCATTAAGTATAACATAAGATTTTGTGGTATCCACTTGTGTAAATATTTTAAATTGAAGATCGAATTCATTCATTGTATTCATAGAGGGTCAAGGAGTGTAGCTGTAAAAAATCATCAAAATTGGAGTTAAGATAACCGTTAAATCTTGATTTTTTGTTTATAACCGTTGAAAAGCTTTGTCCCGTTACTTGATCTCTGAATGTTTGTTTTTTGTGATTTTTTGCTGATGTGATCTCCAAGCATATACAAACAAGTTTGACGGTTTGGATCGTTGAAATTAGTTTTGGAGAATTCGTATCCCATCAAAATGATAGATTGACCAACACTTAAGAGTTTATTTATACTTTCATTAAGTATAACATAAGATTTTGTGGTATACACTTGTGTAAATATTTTAAATTGAAGATCTAATTCATTCATTATATTCTTATAGGGTTAAGGAGTGTAGCTGTAAAAAATCATCAAAATCAGAGTTAAAAGAACCGTTAAATCGTGATTTTTCGTTTATAACCGTTGAAAAGCTTTGTCCCGTTACTTGATATCTGAATGTTTGTTTTTTGTGATTTTTTGCTGATGTGATCTCAAAGCATATACAAACAAGTTTGACGGTTTGGATCGTTGAAATTAGTTTAAGAGAATTCGTATCCCATAAAAACAATAGATTAACTAACACTTCTTAGAGTTTATTTATACTTTCATCAAGTATAACATAAGATTTTGTGGTATCCACTTGTGTAAATATTTTAAATTGAAGATCGAATTCATTCATTGTATTCATATAGGGTCAAGGAGTGTAGCTATAAAAAATCATCAAAATTGAAGTTAAAATAACCGTTAAGTTGTGATTTTTCGTTTATAACCGTCGAAAAGCTTTGTCCCGTTACTTGATCTCTGAATGTTTATTTTTTACGATTTTTTGTTGATGTGATCTCAAAGCATATACAAACAAGTTTGACAGTTGGGATCGTTGAAATTAGTTTTGGAGAATTCGTATGCCATCAATCAAGTTCCGTGTGTGTGTGTGTGTATATATATATATTTATTAAGTAGATTTAAATCTATTTATTTTGTACTTATAAATTATAATTGACTGGTACACGGAATAGTACATCACGTGTGTCATTATAAAAATAGTGAGATATGTCATGTGTGTGATAAAAAGTTAATAACTTAAAAAAAAAAAAAAAAAAAAATTTCTCACCACTTCTATTAATTTTCATTTTTCCCTCTCTTTTTTGTTTTCTTTTCAACCTTTTCTTATCATTTTCACTTTTCCCTCCAGCATCTTTCCCTAATTCCCTCACTTTTTGTTTCATTTTCAACTTTTCTTAACATTTTCATTTTCCCTCCATTTTTTTTCTTTCAAGAAGGCAGCAACGACAAGAAATTGAATGGAAAGAAATCACATCAATGGATGCAAATCATGCAATGCATCATGCATATTAAATATTAATTAATAATTGTTATAGTTTTTTATAAAATTTAATATATACATATATATAATTATTATAGATAGTTAATATTTTGGGGGTATAATTATTATAGTATATATAATTATTATAATTATTATAAAATTTATAGTTAATTTAATATATATATATATATATTATAATTTTTAGGGGTATAAAATTGTAAAATTAATGTATATAATTATTACAGTATGTTTTTAGGGTTATAAAATTATAAATATAATATTCTGCTTATCGTGTATCGTGTTATCCACGTGTATACCCGAATCAACCCGTTATCTTAACAGGTGCTTATCGGGTTACCCGATAACGACTCGATTCGTTATCGTGTCGACCCAAACACCTGTTAATTTCGTGTCGTGTCGTGTCGGGTTATCGGGTCGTGTCAGAAATTGCCAGGCCTACCTATAACCCGTATGCAGGTTTTGGAAATTAAAATTTCAAAATCATGTAGTAAATGGTTGAATAATTCGCATCACCTAATTTTGCGATAAAGAATGTATACTGAAATTGAATTTATGATCCAATTCACTATTAGGTTTTAATAATTCATTGTTCTTTTAGTGTTATACTTGTATTTGTAGTTTGGTTTGTAGAAACTGGAGAAAAATCATTAGGTTTTAATAATGGAACAATAACGAAAAGCTTCCCGTATTGTTTACTTTAACGAAAAACCATATTTTTACTTTAAAAAGTCAATCCTAGTACTATTCACTTACAACATCTTTTTGTCATTTTCGTTAAAACTCAAAGTTTTTAATCCATTTTCATTAGTTTCCCTTTTAATAAAAGCAAGGTTAAAATGGTAGGGGTGTCTGGATAGATGCAGTTCAATTGAGATTACAAAAGAGATATTTTATCACATTTTTTATATCACATTTCTAATAGAGATGAGATTCACATGTATTGGTAAGTCCTATTTCTATTAGAAATGTGGTATGAAAAATACGGTAAGAAAAATGTGGTAAGTGTAGGTCACCCTTAAGATTAATGGAAGGATAATACTTTGCATCCCCATGAAGGGATGCACATATTCTTACATTTGTAAATAACGTATTTTAAGTATATAAACTTAATGATCTAAATCATTCAATTTCTTAATCATCATTTGAAGATCACTCATACAAAAAATCATTTGAATCGAAAATCATTTAATCATCCAAACATATCAAATAAATGAAGGATTCATCATGAATATGTTACTTGGTATCTATACCGTTGATTTGTACGTTCTATACATTTTAATGATTAAATGATCTCCGATTCAAATGATTTTCTGTAGCTGTGATCTTTAAATGAAGATTAAGAAATTGAACAATTCTGATTATAAAATTGGATGAAAAATATACATTATTTGCATAATGAAGAATAAGCTCATCCTTCAAAGTATGAATGCAAGTATTATACTTAATGAAATTGTCCATGAGTTTATTGTTGGCTATCCCTCTCACCCAAAAACGAGAGAGAGATACATTATGTTGCAAAGTTTGATAATGCCTTTATTATTGGGTTTAGATGAGATAACGGGGTGCAAAGAGTAAACCTAGGTCTAATTGGACTAATAAATATTTAGATGTTCTAAAAATTTCATTGTCCTTATCTAAAATGCTATCATTTCGTTACTTTTCTATTTTTTTTGCTAGTCAGAGCATATTTTCACTATGCTGGCATCTTTGCCGGCCCTAGCTGCCGATCTAGTTAATAGGCTTACCAGCTCTTATTTACAAAACGGAATCACGCTTAGAATTTGAACTTACGACATCGAGATTTGGAGACCTACATTGTACCCGATTAAATTAAGAGAGCTTTCTTATCACAGGAAATACAAAGAGTGATGGTCCACACACAAATGAAAATAAAAAATCAAAAGCCATTTGAATTTGATTTCACTTTTCGTTCTGTCTTTCATTCCTTCTTCCCATGAACTTCGCATTATCCTTTTACATTGCTCACTTCTTCATATACTTTTCCTCCATCTCTAAATTAAAAACAAATTAAATCTAAAAATAAAAAATAAACTTATCAAATTGATTGATATTTTGATTTAATTACAATAACAAAAATCTGAACTGTGCTCTTAATTATCTGGTTCCACTAGAGAATAAAATTTTTTGTATCTTCTTAATTATAGTAATTTATACTAATATTCCATTAGAAGACTTGCACCACCTGAGGCTGCATACTAATACAATATGAAGGCAAGATTATTCAATGCTAATCCTTGAAAATGAAATTCAAGAAATTTAATCATTTGGTTTGTTGTCATTCCTTTTACAAGGCCAGTTTTAGAGTTTATAAGTTAAATTAGGTTCCAATCCTTAGTGGTGACATTTTCTCGATTGAAATCTTATGTCTTTTAAACTTTTTCAATACGATTTAATTCCTAAACATTTTGTTTATTTTTTTTATTCTACCGAAAAAATTAAAATAAATGGGAAAAAATATTTTTGTATTCATATTGCATATCCATGTTTATAATTTTTAGGTGCAATATTTATGTTTATATTATGTACCCCATATCAATTACCTATATGTTTTTTTTTTTTTTTTTGGGTCCTAGAATGTACACATATGTCTATAAATATTGTACCCACTTATGAACATGAATACATAACATGAGTCCATGAGGTTTACCCATATGTTTTTATTTTTATTTTTTCTCAGTCATAGAATAAACCTCGTATGCAATCATATGAGGTTTATTCGAAGAAGTTACCGAGGTTATATAATAAATTTTTTTGTAAGAGAATGTACCCAATGTTTTGTAGTACATTATTTTTTTGTTAAATTGATGAATGTTATTGGTTTACCCAATGTTTTGTAGTACATTATTCCTCAAGGTACCCTTAAGGCTGGTATTGATGAATGATTGTGAAGATTATGATGATAGGTTATTTAAGAGTTTAATCTATTTTTAATATTTAAATCACAAATTATGAGTTTTTAATTCCATAAATACAGGTAACTACAATTACAATTTTTAAATTAAAAAAATAACATACATTAATACTAATTTGTTGAGGTGTACATAATTCAGTGACTTTAATCAAACATTGACAACCAATAAAGTTTCAATTAAAGAATATTGAAGAGCAAGGACCACATCCAAAGTCTACCTTATAAGTTAATAGATTTATTTATTTATTATTATTATAAAAAAGGGGGACAACTGGTGGCAAGTCACGGTTATCCATTCCTTTCGGGGACTGGAAAGACTCACGGAGACATTTCAGCCTCCCTTGGCCACAAGTATGGCTTCCACACTAGCAGCGAGTTTCGCCTCCAAAACCTTTAATTTTTAATTTGAAGGAAGCCTTGCAATCCGCCATTTACCTTTAGGTTACCAGCTCGTGGTTTATAAGTTAATAGAATTGATAGACTCATCATTTATCAACCGAATTTGCTTTCAAATTTCAACATACGATTAATACATATCATTATAAATAAATAATATTATTAGGTTTTTCCTTTTTCTGGCTGCGTACATAGTACATATTTTGCAAGGCCACCCTGACAAACACACATTAGGTCACTCGTCGTAGGACAAACATGTAGATGAAGATGACATCAGAAGGAAAAAGAGCCCTGTGAATACTAATTATTTATAATTAGGTTAACTACATTATATATGTGACCATATAATATAATGGTCTTCATTATAAAACTTGAGCTAACTCTAGCTAGCTATGCTAATTAAGTTAAAAACAAGTAGTACTAGTCTCGCTATACTTATGCAGCTGGAGCAAAATCATAGTCGCCATCATCGTCATCGTCCCCATCCCCTTCTGAGCATGTCACCAACGAAAGATCCTCAAATTTAGCATTGACTCTACCATCTCCATCTTCATGCTTCTTGCACCATGAGGCAATGCTAATATTTGAAACGGGACACGTTTTTGTTTTTTTTGTTTTTATCAAGAAGGTGAAAAAAGAAAGAGTTAGACTGAGTCCAAATGGTGATGAATTAGATTGTAAAGGTAAGTTCATATATATATCGAGGGAGGAGAATAAGGTGCATGTTAAACTCGTTTATGCACAAGGCATTCGCGTGGGGAGTGTGACTGCTGCATGAAGGTTGTGCAAGAACCAGTGTCCAAGACAGGTGGTGCTTTGTCATCCAGCCACGAAGGGATCGCAAGTGACAATTCAGCTAACCACGTTGGTGCAAATTGTGTTAACTTCGTGACAACATGCAGAGTTCATTCACGTGTTGGGATCGAGAGAATATATGAATACGATCGAGATAATTGGCAATGTGTTGGGTGGGTATATATTACAAACTCTGAAAGTGATAGATGATGCTTTATTCACAAAAAAGGCTGATCTTTGCTTTTCAATATGAGGGTAGAAACCATTGATAGCTAGATTTCCTTAGTAACCTTTTCATTTAAACTTTTTTGTTTTATGTTTTCAGTTCAATTGTCATCGTGCAATGTTATATGCATGATCTAAACTCTTTATTTTCGAGGTCATCTTTTAAAAATTATATTATTCAGTTAAACAACGCTAATTAATGATTAAATTATTACTCATTTAATTGATTTTTTGTAAAATAAATCTTAAAGGGTGAAGAGTATTATATCATTGTGATCATTTATTTCTCAGCCCGCCCTTAAAATTAATCTTAAAGGGTGAAGAGTATTAATCTTAAAAATAAATGGTTACGATGATATAATACTCTTTATGCTTAGAATTAATTTTAGCTACACACTTTAAGATTAATTTTGTAAGGTTTTTTTAAGATTAATTTTATAAGGTGATTTTAGCTCTAGACGTACATGTTAGATATTATTATTTAATATGACCAGAATGGACTGAAAGAGAGAGTTTTATTCTTATTTGTTTCTTTAGGTCGAGGGAATATTTTATTCTTCAGAGCAATTACATCATATCATCATAAGAAACATACAAGAGAAAAGAAGAGACGCCCGTATCGACTGCCCCAACCAGTGCCAGAAATGCGTGTGGTCTTTGTCAATTTCTTAGCGTCTAAGGACTTAATATATAATTAATACTTATTAGAAATTATTAATACTTTAAGTATATTTGAAAGTACTTTAAAATATTTAATAGCATTTATAAATTAAGTTTCTGATTATATTTGACAGTAAAAGTGGATTAATTACACTAACACTCTTTGAGATTTATTGAGTTTTTACAAAACTTCCTCACGTTTGAGACATTACACTAACATCTCTTCAAGTTTTAATTTATTTTCATATAACACATTCAGTCAAAATTCTGCTAATAAATTGACAACTTTACCCTTATAACTAAGGGAGCTTTAACGAAAAGCCTATGGTACTGTTCACTTTAACGAAAACCACACTTTTACATTAAAATGTCAATCATGGTACTATTCACTTTACCTTTTATTTTGTTCTTATCATTAAAACTCAAAGTTTTCAAACAATTTTCATTAATTTTCCTTACAACTAATTGTTTAAACAACAAAAAAATTAAACTCTAAAAGAATAAATTAACCATTAAAAATTTTACACCCTAAAAGAATAATTAAACATTAAAAAATAATATTATAATAATTATAGTATTGAAAACTTCCTCCCTGCGGCCCACCTTCATCCCTTCCTCTCCCCCACCCCCCCCCCCCCCCCCCCCCCTCTCCTCTTTCCCCCCCCTTTTCCTCTCCCAATGCTTGCCGCTGCCCAGATCCTTCAACTCCTCCACCAAGCAAATGTCAGATATCTACAAAGAAAGAAAAAGCCATCAATTGATCATTCCACTACGGCAATTTTGGGTTCTTCTCTGTTTCTGAAAATTCACATATAATCTCATCTGGGTTTTGTTCAAATTGATCAAAAAATCCAACTTTGGTGAAAATTTTGGTGTCTGAATTTCTGGGTTTCTCTCAAAAATGGTGACTGAATTTGGGAATGCTCCATCATGTTTTGGACTTAAACATCAATTGATGGCCAATTCTATTTTGTTCCTTGGAGAAACACAACCACACCATCCACTCTAGCTAGTTTATATGGAAACGCTCAGCGCCTCCTGTTTGCTGGCTTCTTCTGGGGTCGAAGCAGATGGTGGAAACCGGCAGTCCAAAGTCGGACTGCGCCGCGAAGAAGCAGGTGTTGAAATGGGCACGAGAGGGTGGCTGGTTTTAATGTTTATTTTATTTTTCTAATGTTTAATTTTTTTGTAATATTTTTTTTTGTAATATATTTCTTTATTGTTTAAGAAATTAGTTATAAGGGTAAACTTGTCATTTAATGACCAAAATTTTGTCCGAAGGGAGTTATGTGAAGTCAATTAAAACCTGAGAGGGTATTAGTGCAATGTCTTAAACATGGAGGAATTTTATCAAAACTCGATAAATTTCAGGGAGTGTTAGTGTAATTAAATGTTAAAATTTAAAAGTTGTTTTCCAGGACAAACTTGAATTTTGAATAAACACAATGTGATATATGCACTTGTATTTTTAATAAACACAATGTGCTTCTACTAGAAGTGCTTTTGAGCAGAAATAAAAATGTAATTCCAAACCAACCTTAAGAGAGTCCTATTTGATAATTATTTTAGCTTTAGTTTTTATCTTTACTTTATTTATATTGAAAACCCAAAAAATGATCGTATGATAACCGTTTTATTTTTAATTTTTTTAAGAAAAAAATGATCTTAAGATAACCGTTTTGTTTTGTTTTTGTTTTTTTTTTTTTCACATTTTCTTTAAGATTGAAAACCAAAGCTTAAAAGAATTTTTTTTTGTTTTTAAAATTTGGCTTTCAATTTTCAAATTTTAAAAAGTTAGAAACTAGTCACTCAGTACTATGTTTTAGTGGCAATGACATTCATCTTCACTTGGAAATGAGAGGTCTCAGGTTCGAATCTCGGGGATGGCGAATTCGATACCAAATTAAGTTACCCATTGTGTGACATAGCCGAACTCCCCCTCCCCTTACTGTAAAAATATCGATGTATTCATAAAAAGTTAGAAACTAAAAATTAAAATGGTTTTCAAATGGTATAATTTCAATTTTTTACAATACTACTGCTATCTAAGATATTCTCTTAATAGGTAAGTGAGAGGTTTTATATGCAATTCTCGCAAATTGCAAGTTTAATGCTAAATTATTACTGGTCAATTGTGAGACTTTACCCAACCCTCTTTCCTATCATCGTATGTATCAAACATATAAAAAAGGACCCGGCTTCTCTGCCCTCCCACTTCCCATACACTTTCATCCCCTCTTATTTTGTGCGGTCACGGTAAAGCCACGTCAACATTTTATATTGATTTTTTTTTATAGAGATAATAAGACAAAAAACAATAGTAATATAAAATATTAACATGGCTTGACTGTGACCGCACAAATAGAAAAGGATGTAAGTGTATGGAAAGTGAGAAGGCAGAGAAGCCAAGTCCTATAAAAAAAACCGTTTAGCCTCAAATTATCAAAGATTGACCATTCATTCAGTTGAGTGTATGCAAGTACCATCTATTGGCTAGCACTATCAATGCTAGCTTTCTCTGAATTCTTGACAAATTAAAAGCATGCAGCTCCAAGCCTCCAAAGACATTAGTCATTACATTCCTTCTTCTGTATATGAATGGCGGGTGTAAGGACTCGTTATTTATTATAGTGAATCACAGTTTGTAACTTAATAAATTGAATCAATCAGGGCACGAATTGGTACTAGGCTTACACAGTTGATCAAATTCAAACAGTACTGAAAGTATTGAAGGTAGAGTAAGTACGGTTAGAGTAATATACATGGCACATGACGGGCAGGGCAAGGAAAAGGTGGACAGAGCCAAAGTAGACAAATATATACAAGAACGCCTACGTGGACTCCACTCACATCTCCAATGTTGGTGAGCTCCTTGCGTTGCTACTTGCTAGTTGCTAGTGTGCCCAATCACACCAGTGGGCAGTGGCTACCTTTTTTTAATTTATTAATCTGCTTAATTTTCTTCTTAATTGGAGTTTAGTCCTTCCAGAATAACTTGTTAATTAGTGCCACGTGCTTAATTTTCTTCTTAATTGGGGTTTTATCCTTCCAGAATAACTTGTTAATTAGTACCACGTGCTTATGATACTGCCCACTCCATTACCACTAATTAGTCTCTTTTTTTTTTTTTTTTTTTTTTTTTGAAACCAAGAACCATATCATAAATAAGCCTACAGAGAGGCAACCATAATAACAATACCAAGCAGTGTCAAGGGATAAACCATAACGACCCCTCCACCAAGTAGAGGCGTCATCCCCAGCACCACCATAACCCCATTAATGAGGGCAAGGTAATCCGTCATTGTTCAATACATAGACCAACGAAGATGGGGGCCTAACGACCCAAACGACATCACTCATCTCCGAAAAACCAATCGATGCAATCTTGTGAGCCACGCCATTAGCAGACCGTGGTACCCAAGACCATCGGCAATCAATGAAATCCCCCCCCAACTGTTTAACCCGAGCCAACACCGGGTATGCCTCCCAACTACCCATAGATAGCGAGATAGAAAGACATTTAATCGCATCCAAGGAGTCTGATTCCAGAATTACATACCTTACACCCAACTCTGCACCAAGCATGCACCCGTGCAACAACGCAGAAGCCTCCGCTGCTGCAGCAGAAGGAGCAGTAATAGGATGCCGCGCAGCAGCCACAAACTTACTCTCCATGTCCCTCACAATCACTCCAACAAAACCCATCTTTGATGCCTTGGACTAGCTAGCATCCACATTAATCTTCACATAAGGGTAGGCCGGAGCACACCATCTCGTATCCTGCAAGTTCCTCCTGCCATCGCCCCCTCCTCTATCCCCAGCCTTTGCCTTTGCACCACAAAAAGAGCTCACCATCTCCGAGACAGCAGCCAGGACCTTTACCGGGTTAATGGGCACCCCTTTGAAAACAAAATCACAGCGAGCTTTCCATATGCACCAACAGGTAAAAACAATATAAGATTGTCTCCACATTATATCTCCAGAGTTGCATAAATTCGGAGAGAAAACCCCCTGAATCCAGTCCGACCAAGAAGGGAGAGAAAGACGATCCATTTTATAGCCCAATGCCCCTCCAAACCAAATTGGCTCAACCCAAGAGCAAGAAAGGAAAATGTGCTCAATGGTTTCATCATGGCAGCAGCAAATAGGACAAGTAGAGGTTTGAGAGGACCTTCGTCGGAACAGTGCATCCCGAGTAGGAAGACAATTGTGAACAGTAAGCCACAAGAAATGCCGCAACTTGGGGGGTACCTCCAGCTTCCAAATCCCTTTCCAAAACGCTTTGGGAACCCCACGAACAGAAGGCCGACGCAAAATCCCTTATCGCCAGCGATCTTCCTTGCAGCCATCTGTATCTCGACTTGACCGAATAAGAACCGTTTTTACTCATATCCCATATAAGCCTATCTTTACGACTTAAATCTCCAAGAGGCGTCTCCTTAATAGCCAGCATAGTCTCCCCCGATATGAAAGGCTGTAAAAAGCTAATGTTCCATCGCCCCGACTCCGGGCAGATAAGTGCACTGACCCTTAAACTGGGAGTAACCGCAACCTGGCCTACCGGCACCGGGTGTCCAATGGGCAAGGATGGAAGCCACCTATCCTGCCACACCCGCACCTCCTGGCCACCCAAAATCTGCCAATGGGAGCCCTCCCTAATCACGTCCCTGCCACAGATGAGGCTGCTCCACGCCCAAGAGGCCCGTCCACCCTTCTTCGCATCCCAGATCGAGCTATGTGGAAAATACCGAGCCTTAATCACCTTTGCCCACAACGAATCCGGTTCCGTGATTAACCGCCAGCACTGTTTAGCAAGCAGAGCATCATTAAATTCCTGAAAATTTCTGAAGCCTAAACCACCCATATCTTTGGGCAAACCCAAAACCTCCTTTGAAACCCAGTGAATCTTGTGGGCTCCCTCCTTACATCCCCACCAAAACCCAGCCACCAATGCATCCAATTCCTTACAAACAGCGGCTGGGAATTTGAAAATGCACATTGGGTATGCCGGGATAGCTTGGATAACAGCCTTAATTAAAACCTCTTTACCGGCACGGGAAAGAGTATTTTGTTTCCACCCTTGTAGCTTTTCCATTACTCTTCCTTTCACATAAGCAAGACCACGCTTTTTCGACCGACCCCAAATGGCAGGGACCCCCAAATATGTTCCCGGATTGATTACAACTGTCATACCAAGGGCGTTCCCCATCTGATCAGCATTCACCTTCGGAACGTTAGCCCCAAAATATACATTGGTTTTCTCCAAATTTACCTTCTGCCCCGACGCCACACAAAAATTGTCCAGCAGATGTCTCAAATTCCGGCAGTTTTTCATGTCAGCCCGCAAAAACAGAAGGGTATCATCCGCAAAGAAGAGGTGAGAAATCACGGGTCCGGATCCACCTACCTTAACACCCTCCAACCTACCTTGGTCAACCGCACCTTGAATCAGTTTGGATAGAACTTCCCCCACCAAAATAAATAAATAAGGAGAAAGAGGATCCCCCTGACGGAGACCCCGCGAGGGAACAAAAGACTTGCCAGCCTGCCCATTTAGGAGAACAGCGAACTTCACAGACGAAACACAACCACTAATTAACGATCTCCAGCTACTGCAAAAACCCATTCTTTCCATTACCGCATCCAAAAAATCCCATTCAACCCTATCATACGCCTTCTGCATATCAAGTTTAATCCCCATTTCCAATCTATTCCGAGCTTTCCTTCCCTTCAGATAATGAAACATCTCATGGGCTATGCCAATGCAATCCTGAATTTGTCTTCCCGCCACAAAAGCATTCTGAGAAGGAGAGATGATTTTAGGTAATAATACCTTCAACCGGTTAGCAAGAATCTTTGACAGAATTTTGTACGAGTAGTTGCACAGGCTAATCGGCCTGAATTGCGACACAACTTCCGGATTCGGGACTTTGGGAATCAGCACCACATGAGTCTGATTTATCAAACTCGAACCCGCCGCATCCTGAATCAAATCTCTAACTAAAGCAGAAACACCCTCCCTCACAATCTCCCAGTATGTCTGATAAAAGATCCCCTGGAAACCATCGGGGCCAGGAGCCTTTAGCCCTCCCATACTCCCAGCCGCCATCTTTATCTCCTCTTCCGTGACTGGTGCAATTAGCGCCTCATTCATATCTGGCGAGACCGAGGGATTAATGCAATCTAGCAGCGACCCCCAGTTACGATCCCCTGCCGAGCTAAAAACTGAAGTGAAGTGATTATCCACCAATTGGCGCACCTGAGACGGACTTTCCACCCAGTTCCCATTCTCATCCCTAAGCTTCACTATCTTATTTCTCCTCCGCCTCTGAAGGGTTGAAGAGTGAAAAAACTGAGTGTTAGCATCCCCCTCCCTCAACCATTTTACCCTCGATCGCTGGCACCAATAACTCTCCTCTTGGAGTCTTAACTCATCAATCCGCCGAGAAATCTCCCTTATCTCATCATAGTTTGGTCCCCAGTCCCGCTGGAGCAAATCCAACTGGGAAAGAAGATCATGGATCCTGCTACCTCGCCCCATAAACTTAGTGCGATTCCACCTGCTTAAACGATAACGGCAATCGTTTAAAGCACTCACCCACCTATTCACAGGGCTGCCATTATGCCGCCGCTCCCAGCACTTCTCCACCAAATTCTTACACTCTTCCTCCGAGACCCAATACGCCTCAAACCTGAACATCTTCCTTCCTTTCTGCCCTTCAATATTAGAATTAAGAATAACTGGGCAGTGGTCCGATGCTAAGACCGTTTCATGCATAACTTGGGAGTTCGGCCAGAGTTGCTGCCACTTCTCATTCGCTATGACCCTGTCTAACCTCTCCTCCACCCAATCCCCTTTTCTCATCCCTCTCCACGTAAAAGCCGGCCCATTAAAACCCAAGTCCATCAACTGAGAGGAAGACAGAAACTCTTCTAAGAACCTTGGCCTGTTGTACAAAACCTCCACTCCTCCAGACTTCTCATGATCCCACAGGAATTCGTTGAAGTCCCCGCCACAAATCCAAGGAATGTCCATAGGGGTAAAGTGGTTAACCATCCAATCCCAAAACAGATTTTTCTCAACTCTATACGGCGTTTCGTACACACCCGTAATCCGACTCCAATGTGTTTGCCCTTTAATTCTCATCACAGCATCAATAATATGCTTGGACGAAAATATAATATTAACCTCCAGATTGTCCTCCCACCACAAGCTCAATCCTCCAGAACTTCCAATTGGCGGAACATCAAAGCCATGAACATAACCCAATCTCCTCCTAACCCCTAGAATTCTATGATCTTTCATCTTAGTCTCCGATAAAAAGATCATAGAGGGTCTTTTTTTACGAATAAGCCCATGGAGAGCCCTGACTGTCGTGTCCGACCCTAGCCCATGACAGTTCCAGAAGAAATAACTCATGGCTGGCCTGCGGCTGTTGAAGGCCAGCCGCCACCGCCCCGAGCCCACTTGCCCGCCTTCCGAGTCACCATCCTACCTTTATCAAAGTCCGACCCCCCTTCCATTACATCCTGTCTTCCAGTATTCCCACTTATTTCTTCCTTATTCTCCTCCGCCGTACGGTTCGCGCTTTCCAACATTAGCCCTCCATCCTTGCTGTTTAAACTCCTTCCTATCTCTGCCGCCCTACCTTGGCAGTTCTCCTCCATAACCGGGCCCTTGAGTTTCTTCTGTGGAGCTTGAGTTAGCACCAAATCCTGTGCTTCCCCACTTCTTTTGCAGCCCTATAGTGGGTCATCACCCTGGGCAGACAGAGTATCATTGCCCCCCTGGACATCGCCCGATTGTCCTTCACCCACTGTTTTGATGCTTTCCATTTCAGAGCAGGAAGACGAATCCTCTCCCTCCACCCGCATTCTTCTACGCCATTTTTTTTGACCTGTGCCACGGCTCTTAGATGCTCCCCCAATCTCTCTGGTTTGATTACGCTCCATTCTTTATAAGTTTGACATTCGTAATCTACCTTGATTCTGTGCAGACGTGAAGCCCGGTCCGCGCACCGCCCCGGCCTGCCGGCGTTCCCCCCTGCCCACACACTCCACTCTCGTTGGTATCACCACCTCTTTTATCGGCGGCGCCTTAATCCACTCTCCATACGCCACCTCCCCTTCTCCAGACATCTCAACAGAGCATTCTGTATTGATATGCCCAATCCGTCCACACCTGTAGCAGAAATCTTGAAGCCGTTCATACCGAAATTCCACCCAGGTTTCCTTATTTGACTCCCTTCGAATCCAGCATCCCTTAAATAATGGCTTCTCCGTATCAACTAAGATTCTTACTCGTACAAATCCACGAGCGTGTCCGGGATCCTCCAAGGCTATAAATTTCCCAGCCTCTTTGATTACACGCTGTACGTTCTCAACAGAGGCTAAGCCCAGTGGAATTCCCCTTATTTGAGTCCAAAATGGAACAGCATTCAACTCCAGCTCCTCTAAGGCGAACTCCGGAGGCCATTTCACGACCGAGAACACCTTCTTCATCACTGCCCAGGGGACCTGCTCAATGATCTTTGAAGCCACATTTTCATCTTTGACTGAGATAATAAAGACATTCTCCCTTACCTATTTTATTTCCACCTCACCCAACTCTTTCCAAGCCGCTCTAAGAATATTCCTGACTCCCCATTTGTTCACTGGTTTCTGCGTAAAGACTTTCCCAACCAATTTAACTCCCTGCTCCATATTTGATAACTCCAGTGTTTGGTTCAGTTGAACCACCAGTTCATCCACCCCACTAGTCGCCATCACTCTGTAACCCCGCTGCCCCACTCGCCCAGCCTGAGACGTAGAGAAACCTTTACTTTCTGTAAACAACCGCAGACCACACTTAAAAGCCACCCAGTGTACCAGCTGATTTCCTTCTTCGACTCGGCCAATTAGTCAACATATCGTTAGTATCCTCATAAATACAACCTTTCGACCAAGCTTAATGTTGGTACACCATTCCTCCCGATCGCTGAAGCCCCCCCCAACCTAAGTGGATCGGAGTTCTCACCCCCACTATAATCACCCCAGCAATCCCCACCACCTTCGATACGGAATGGAAATTGTCAAAATGTGAAACCCCTCCCCTTTCCACCCACAGACCCAGCCCCCGCAACCCTGACTGACAGACTTGAAAACCCCCAACCCAATCACAGCGCCCACCCCATCACCCTCCGAAGAGAGAATCACCCTGATTTGGTAAACCCCAACCCACCCCAGTCCCCCTCGAATAGAGAAACACCCTACAATTGAGAAGCCCCACCCCTTACCGTCACCCTAAGCCCTTACAGCACCCCCCCTACTTCCTACCAGAACAATAGAAGCCCACCGCCCCATCTACGAATCACCACAGCTGAAGCCCCAAACCGCACAGACCCCTTAACTCCAAATTGACAGAAGCGCACCCCCCACACAAATCAGCGTAGCATCCCCTGCAGCCCTCGTGGGGTAGATCGACCTAGGTTGAAAAACCCCAATCCCGATCCGTCACCCTAGGCCCTATCTCCACCAACCTTCCTGCTTCCAGAGACTCATTTGCCCACCACCCAGTAGATCCAAGCCCAAGAGCTCGACCTAAAAAGCACAAAACACAGATCGAAAACTAACCTGTAACCCCACGCACAGAGGCAGAAACTCACGACGGTCACACCAGGAGAGAAAGTTTTGGGTTTGCGTAGGTGGATTTTTAAGGTGACAGGAACTGAAATGTGTTCAAGGTTTCTCGATCAGACTCTCACCAAGAAGAGAGATACGCTCACAGAGGAGGGCTCTCACGGCGGAGAGAAAGCTCTCACAGAGGAGGGCTCTCACGGCGGAGAGAAAGCTCTTAAGGCCTCATTTGGCATGCCGTATTAGACACCGGATAGTATTATTTAATATTATCTGGTGTTTAGTGCCATTTCGTATTAAATTAGCACCGGATTATTTATGCTGCCTCGCCTATTTTATATGACGCACGCCAGATAACTTATACACTCCAAATCGTTGTATTATTAGTCGGGTTGTTGGAAACAAAATCAAGCTAGCTCTTTTTCTATCTCTCTCTTTCTGATTACTCTAGTGCCTTCCTGATCCATCTTCTCAACCAGTATTCCTTTTCTCCCTTGGGTGGTGGAATAAGTTGAAATTTGGGCTAATCAATGAACAGGTCGTCGACCTGCATCTACTGATGCTCATGGCGAACATCCATGGTGGCAACATTTTTGTTTGAATCAGAAGTGGTGGTTTTTAGTTTTTTCCCATCAAATCGATGGGTTCTAATACCAAATTTGGTTTTAAATTGTGAAACTTGGTGCCATAAATATTCTTCAATCTCCTTTTGAGGAAGTAAATGAACATTATAATCTTTGATTCTTTGTGCAACAACAACTTTTATTAATAGGAGGAAGAATTACGAACAAAAACAAGTCCAAGATGAATTGAGTTTTTATTTTTTTTTAACTGAGAATAGATCTGATCAGTGCTCTTTAATTTGTTTATTCTGTTAAAAAGTATATAGACATTATTTATAAAAAAAAAATCGATTTTTAATCCAATACTGCACCAAATGCCCGATTAAATATTCAGTACAATCCGAGCTGCCAAACAAGACCTAGTATTCCTTGCCTCTCCATATATATTATGGTACTTTTTAGTATGATAAGAAAGAACCAGTATCCCCTACTAGCAAGGTAACCACAATTTTGCCTGTTAATTTAATCACGAGCATCCTCCATTTGATGATAAGATCAATATATTAATGTCATCAAGGACAACATCTAATTGGTTTAAATTAAAGGTACATCGTAAGTAGTTCGACCCTTAACAAAAAGTTTCGAACGGATTGAGCAATCCTACTATCCAGTACATTAATTCCTCAATTCATACCAAGGCTAGCTAGTTAGCCTGCATAAAACAAGAATAATAAAACTAGTACTAATTTCTTATGCAGCAGGTGCATAATCATAGCTACCATCATCGTCGTCATCATCATCACCTTCCATGGATGCTGCTGGAGCATAATCATAATCCGAATCATTGTCATCGCCGTCACCTTCCATGCATGCTGCCGGGGCATAGTCGTACCCGTCAACACCATCGTGGTTGTCGTCTCCATGCTTCTTGCACCATGAGGCACTCATCGTCAATTTTGAAAGGGGAGACATATCTATTTTTACCCTAGTTTGGACTGTAATTGAAATCAAAGAAAGAACAAGAGTGAATTTGCAGTTTGGTTTCGAAGCTTGGATTATTGGATATGAATCGTTGCCATATATATAGTGTGAGGACGTTTGCTGGGCTCGTTTCTCCACAATTTGTCGCGTGGTGAGAGTGTGGAGTTGTGCTTCAAAGGTGTGTTTTCCCACTGCATGCATGTGAAATATGCCCGCTATATATACATTAACGTGGTCCAGCTTAACCCAGGATAAATTTTGTATGCATGCACTAATGCTGTGGAAATTTATAGAACCAAACATGCATGGTCCAACTTTAACAAATGATATTATCTACATTAAAGAAGGGGGGATGTACTTAACCTCATAATGAGCTAGCAATAATGTAGTTCAAATTTGCCTTTGACAAGAAATACCACTAGACCATAGTACTAAGTAGTTCTCCTATATAGTAACTATATATTGTTTTGTTATATGACCTATTTGGGATCCTATTCTCTAACAATTGCAAATCATACACACATTTTTATGTATTCTAACTTTTATTAGTGGAGCTGTTTGTACTTCGTAGATCAAAGGATGCCTTGACCCTCCCTCTTGGCTCAAATGCTTTGGAATATATATATTGATTACAGCCACAGATTCTGAGCAAAATCTTGTAGTTTTGTGGCCACCCTATGATATACAACTTATTTACTTACGCTGTTATTACCTTTTCTGAAAATGAGAGTTTTCCCCTTAAAACTTATTTTCTCTCACTTAAAACCCATCCTCTTTTATTTTTCAGACTTAAATCCTATTTACTAGAGTCCAACTATGCAAATTTTCTTAACAAGCTTGGTATGTCAGTTTTTATAATTTTTGTATTCCTAAAATATCCTCATAGAACAATGTGGGTTAGGTTTGACTTATGATTAATAATAAATTTTGCATTTTATTGTTTTCAATGCAATTAAATGTCAATAAACCTATTATTTGATTAGGTTTTCTTATCTCAAATATTTTTTACCAGCAATTGTTTTATCGTGAAACTAACTTATCTTATTAGCATGCAATGTATAATACAAATAAAAATATTATGCTGTTTTACGTTGAAACATGGACAAAAAATTGTGTCAAAAAAATTATACAAAATAATGGTTGTATTTTTTTCTTTTCATAGAAAATAATTTACCTATCTACATGTTAGTAAATATGTCACATCTCGGCTCGGGCGGGACCACTTCCAGGGCCCGACTCCACCGTAGCACGATATTGTCCGCTTTGGGCCCCCAGCACACCCTCACGGTTTTGTTTCTGGGAACTCACACGAGAACTTTCCGATGGGTCACCCATCTTGGGAATGCTCTCACGCGCTACTCGCTTAACTTCGGAGTTCCCATAGAACCCGAAACCAGTGAGCTCCCAAAAGGCCTTGTGCTAGGTAGGGATGAGAATATATATATAAGGATCACTCCCCTGGGCGATGTAGGATGTCACAATCCACCCCCCTTAGGGGCCCGACGTCCTCGTCGGCACACCACGACCAGGGTTAGGCTCTGATACCAAATTGTCACATCCCGGCCCGAGGGGGAGCACTTCCCGGGCCCGCTCCACCACCGTAGCATGATATTGTCCGCTTTGGGCCCCGACCACGCCCTCACGATTTTATTTCTGGGAACTCACACAAGAACTTCCCGATGGGTCACCCATCCTGGGAATGCTCTCGCGCGCTACTCACTTAACTTCGGAGTTTCCATGGAATCCGAAGCCAATGAGCTCCCAAAAGGCCTCGTGCTAGGTAGGGATGAGAATATACATATAAGGATCACTCCCCTGGGCGATGTGGGATGTCATAAAATACTTTAAAAATAATTTACCTAAAAAAAAGGCGTGGTACTGTAAAGATAAAATGTATATGATTACTTTGGATATTATAAGTAATTATATGACAATTTATTTGTATAGGTAAATTAATAAGTAGATTGGTGAATTAGTATGTACTACAAAATTGCAAATAAATTAGCTTTTAACAAAAGAATGTAGGTAAATTAGTGAATTTTTAAAGTATGGGTAAATAGTTTGTATCAAAATAATGTAGGTCAATTAGTTTGTATCAAAAGAATGTAGGTAAATTAATGAATTTTTAAAATATAGGTAAATAGTTTGTAATACGTGGTCTTAAAATAGGAGCTCATTGAGCATAATTGAAGGTGAGTAATAATAATATTTATTGACATATTTAGGGCATTGTGGCATAAGTTGTAAATATTTTATAAGGATAGGTCATTTATTTCCAAACATGGAAGGCTATTAGAACTTTGGATTTTATTTGGATGTTTAATATGTGGTGGGTTTTTGTCTAGACAATAAAAATTACAAAGATCTATATCTAAACAACTCTTAACTTTTTCACATGATAATACATGATTTTTTTAATAAATGATATGAAATTTACACTAAATTCATTTAAACTACGCAGAAATAGATTCGAACATAAACTCAAATATATGGGGAATGCTTTTAGCTGAGCTACAAGCCAAGCCAATTACCATGACAGTATAATTGACTTTGGATTTTACTATCATATAACATCATCTCTAAGACTCCAACAAAGGAAATCCCATTAACCTAGTTTGTACACTAAATGGAATTGTACCGTCCATATGTTGCCACATGAAGGCATTGGAGGCCACTGATTTTACATGGACTAAATATCAGACGACCAACTCATCCATCTGAGATTCTGAACGGTGAGATGGACCGTGGATGACAGTTTTCAAAACTCAACACCAACCAATCAATTTTGGTTAAGATTTCATATGCCAAAACCAAAACTAACACAACCACTACAACCTTAGCAGCTCAGCCACAAAATGAGCAGCACACAACTTTCAGACCAAATCTTCCGGCCATTAATCCCCGCCGCGTGTGTCAGTTTCCGGCAGCTGAGCACCACTAAGCCCAAACTACTGCCCTGCCCACGCCCTAAATCTTTGAAACACAAACACTTAACGCAAAAATCCAAGTGGGCTGTTAGGCTAAGCTTAGTGGACCAAAGCCCGCCAAAATCAACGTTTGACGTGGAACAGCTAGTAGGGTTTTTGTATGAGGATCTGGTTCATCTTTTTGATGATCGGGGAATTGATAGGACGGCGTACGATGAGCGTGTCAAGTTCAGGGACCCAATCACCAAGCATGACACAATAGCTGGGTACTTGTTGAACATAGCCTTCTTGAAGATTGTGTTCACGCCTAGGTTCCAGTTGCACTGGGTCAAACAGGTAACGAGTTTTGCTTACTCTGTTGTTCAGTTATTGGGATCTTGGAATTGTTTATATATTCATTTCATTTTAGTTTAAGTATCTAATGGAGCATTTCAGCGACTTTATAATAATAAAATGAGAAGATGTGAGTTAGGTCAGTTGGTCATGACAGAATGTTTGCTCATTTATACTCAAGTTCGAATTCTATTCCCGTAATCAGAGTATAAGAATATCACTTCATGCAAAAAAAACTAATGAAATGGGGTGTAGCCGTGTAACTAGCATTTTACATTTTATCTTTTTTTTTTTGTCTACTTTGTTGGGGGAAATATTTGAGCCAGGTCAAGTAACTATCTGAGTTAGAGAAACAATGCCTTCATTTTAAAATGGTACATTTGAAATTTGCAATTAAGCATTCATGTTGGTCACCTTTGAAGAATGCTACAATTTCATATGGACTGTGCCTGTTTTTGCTGACAAAGCTGCTATAGACAGGACCATATGAAATCACTACAAGGTGGACTATGGTTATGAAGTTCATCCCTCTGCCTTGGAAACCAGAGTTGATCTTCACAGGAACCTCTGTCATGGGCATCAACCCCGAGACTGGGAAGTTCTGCAGCCATGTGGTAGGAACTCTCCTGTCTAATGTTGTTATTTGTATTGATTTGGTAATATCGATTATATATTTGATAGCACATCGGTACGTTGTACTACTGAGATATTATCTATCAATGCTATCCACGTCTTATCAAAAGCATTTCAACAGTTGGTTCTGTAATACAGAACAAATGTCATGTCCATCTTTAATAACTTTAGTAATTCACCATCCTTTGATGTGTAGGACTTCTGGGATTCTATAAAGAATAATGACTACTTTTCTTTAGAAGGTTTGTTGGATGTATTCAAGCAGGTATTGCAGTCTCATTATTCACTTGCAAAAACTTTAAACCTTACATTTGTAGAGATTCTTACCCTTTTTGCATGTAAAACTCTCTGCAGCTGAGGATTTACAAAACTCCAGACTTGCAAACACCCAAATATGAAATACTAAAAAGAAGTGCAAACTATGAGGTGTGTTTGCCTTTCCTGGAACAAGCCATGTTGGATTCGTTAAAACTTAAACCCACGCTTGGTGCCTAGGATTGAATTACCATGAATGTCTTGATTCCACAGGTAAGAAAGTATGCACCTTATGTGGTGGTAGAAGGACCAGTAGACAAGCTGTCCGGGTCAGCTGGTTTCGGTGATGTTACCGGGTAAGTGGTATCCCTAGCCTATCATTTTTTTTTTTTTTTAGTAACTTTTTTTTTTTGTTCTTCTTCACTTAGGAATGTTTGGATAATGGAATCTGTTTAGGTACATCTTTGGAAAGAACTCGAAAATGGAGAAGATACCGATGACTACTCCCGTCTTCACCGAGGCATCTGATGCTGAACTTTCCAAAGTATCCATCAAATTATGTCTTCCACTGGACAAGGACATAAGCAGGTGAGATTCATTTCTAGGTTTTTCATTGTAAAATCACGATACATTCATACACGATGAAGTTTTACTTTCATTCCATGTGAGTAGCTAGTAACAAGAAAAATCTCTGCACAGCTTACCAGATCCCAATCAAGAAACAATTAGCTTGAAAAAAGTGGAAGGAGGCATTGCTGCCGTTGTCAAGTTCAGTGGAAAGCCTACCGAAGAGATTGTTCGGGAGAAGGAAAAAGCGTTGCGTGCTAGTCTGATCAGAGATGGTCTCAAACCAAAGGAGGGTTGTTCGCTTGCCCGTTACAATGATCCAGGCCGAACTTGGAGCTTTATGTTGGTATGTCGCAGTAACCTCAAAGCTCAATAATTATTAGAAATCACTAGTTATCTTGCTATTATTTGCTTTATTTGGTTACAACTTAAGGGTTGTTCTTTTAGTTTTGAAACCTGATTGTTATTATGCTTTTATTTTGCACTCTGACTTTTGATCTTTGAATTTGTGCTGGGGTTGATTTGCATCGAAGAGGAATGAAGTACTGATAGGGCTGGAAGAGTTCACATTGGATTAGCATATCCAACATGTTCTTCGACTAACTCTCCCTGTCAATGAATCTTCTCAACATGCACGGTAAGAGTTCATTTTTTGGCTAACAAGGTACTAGAGGAGTTTTCTTTAGAAAACTATGATCTGATACCATGTAGAATGATGAGATTATATTCATATCTTAATGTACATATTTACACAAGTCAGTGACTTGAGAGATACAAGTATGGTTACTTGATTTATAGGACTAGGACAGGTATCCTAACCATAGAATCCTTAGCACCCTACCCGCCATGGGTAGCCAGGGTGGGTAGCAAATAACGAAGAAAAAAAATCCATGGAATCCTCAACGGATTCTCCCTATGTAACATCTTCCCATTGATGGCTTCTATCGAATCGATATATTCATATTGCTCAAAGTTGTCCTCTGAATTGTGAGCTATTCTGTTTCATTTGCAGCTTCAAATATGAAATCATCTAGCAAATTTCAAAACAATCTATGTTGCCTGAACCATAAGAAAAAGACTTTCATGCAACGAGAATGCAACGCTGACAATATTGTCAAATCAATTATACATTGTCACATAAAAAAATTAAAACGCATAACAATGCGTGATTGATTAGAGATATCGTCGCAATGATATTCTTGTTGCAAGTCAGTCTCGAACAATAAGCCCTATAAGGCAGATGTGTGACCTTTGGACTCTTGACAATTGGAAAGGGCACAAGCAGCCCTACCTGTGCTTAATGCCTAAGGCCATGTGCATCTGCGAGTTTGCCAAAATGCCAACCCAGGCCAACAAAGTTGGTCACATTACCTTTCCAACTGCTGACAAGGGATGCTTCATATGTAGTAGTCATAAATTCAAAGTAGTTTCGAAAGCATTTTTAAACCAACAAATTCAGAACTTTCTGATTGCATTTACAATTGTACTCTGTGATATAATCATGTGTACGTATGTTATGGAATAAAGGTCAGTATTGAAGATAATTCATTAATGCCCACATCGGTGGCTCATGGATGAGAGAACAACTTACATGTTAGGAGTATATCTGAGTTCTGTTTTAATGAAATAAAAATATGTGAATCAATATTTGCACATATTTATTGACACAAATCGTCACTGTAACAGTGTACATTTATCATGTAAGTTTTTCTACATGAATAAAAATAGAAGAATAGCTTGGCACGTGGGTCCCATTACAACTTACTCCCACTCCAGTAATGCCATGTGGAGCCATATGGCATGAGAGAGAGAGAGAGAGAGAGAGAGAGCCAAAGACAGAGAGTTGCATCCATGTGACCAACTCAGCGACCTTTATACTAATTAACCTGAAAAGAATCGTGAACAAAACGTATTATACATTGTAGTAAAAATAGTCGAATGGAATTTAATATCATGCATGCTTTGTACACGACGCCTCACGACTGCCGGTGCAATGTGCAATATCTCAATTTTAATATATTTTTCATACATTTCTTAATACTCGATTATGAATGTTACTTATTAATATCATAATTGAATAATATTCTTCTTTACTTATAAAGATAAAATTTCAAGTTCAACTTGCATGAATAATCATAATATATAATGTTTGTGTTGACTTTTTACATGACTTAGTCCAGAATATGGTTGTGTAAAAGAAAACACTCGATTGTGATATTTAATTATGTAAAGAGGCTTTATGATCTAACTGGAATAGTTTCAGAACGTTTTTACTCGATCACTATGGTTTCTTACGAATGGGAAGGAAAGAAAGAGGGAATATGGACAAAGCCGATAAAGTGATCCCAAAATTTTGGCACCACTTTTCTTATCAACTTTTCTTGTACGAGTAATTATTGGATTTTCAATACTGTACCATCACGTGTTGTTACAAATTTAACTATTAAATTAACAATATTTTCAAATGTTGTAAACCTTCATCAAGCCGAAACTCTGCCCAAATCAAGTGAAACTAAAGATCTCAAAGAGTTCATTAAATGTTAATATATTTTTTTACTTAAGATAATATATGAACACACGGATTATAATATAAGTTAACTCTTCACCACATGACAGTGACACTTGAGATTGATAAGAATATATTGGACGCCATTTCACATTCGTAGTTAAAAACAACCACAAATTAGAAAAATTCGAAATGAAAATTCAAAAAGGACTCTTCCAACACACAACACGACAAATTACGGAAATTTCTTTGGGTTGAGAAAAATCAATAAAATGATCCAATGGATTGAAATAAAAGTGAAAACTTGATAAGAAGATGATGAAGATGTTCGAAGTCAAATGTTCAAAAGCCAGCTAGATTGCTTGTTGCGCCGCTTTGTAAACGCCGAACGCGTACTCTTCCCCACTTTCATATATTCTTCTCCTCCTCAGCACCTCCTTATTTATTTTAACCTTAAAATTAATTAATAATACACAACTCACCTCCCTCCCTGTCTCTCCACACGCCCTCCCTAATTATAGTCTAATCCCCAATTAACATTTTTCAAATTAGTTTCTTCTTTATTACCGTTTGGACCTCGCAGGCTCGCACGTTCTCCTCTCTCTCTCTCTCTCTCTCTCTCTCTCTCTCTCTCCACATCTATTTGGCTTCTGTGGTGGCATTCTGAGATCTGGTGGTGGGATCTGACGATCGAAGGTGAGTTTTTTCATCTGGGTTTTTGCTTCATTGAGGATGGTTTTTGCTTTTTGCTGTGAAATTTGATTCGAATTTTTGAAAAGTTTAATGCTTGATGTAAATCTGCATCTGGGTTTTGTGTGGTTATCGTTGATCTTTGAAAAAAATACAGTGCTTGATGTAAATCTGCATATGGGGTTCGTGGGATTATCCTTAATCTTCGATTAGTTCTAGTAATTTCTTTTTCTTTAGAACATTTTCTATAGTAAATTCTGATCTGGGAGTACTTTGTTATAGGTAAATTTAATCCGCAAATGATAAGAAAAACAGAAAGTTTAGAACTTTCCGGAATCAACGTCTGAAAGTGAAGAGCTTTTTTTTTTATCAGTCCTTGGATGTAAAAGCCGTTAAGTTTTTGCTTTCACTTTTTTTTTAAAAAAAAAAAAAAAAAAAAAAGACAAGGTGATATCACTGATATGTAGGTGCATTTGTGTAAATCAAACATTTCTTTATCGTGGCTAATAAAAGTGATAGAAATTGTGTATTTTTAAGGCTTTTCGGGCCCAATTTCTATTGAAAATCTGTTCGAATTGAGGTGTGTTGATATATATTGTTATACCTTTGTTCTTGTGCTTTTAGAATTGACTGTTGTTATGATCTTGAGGCGCATTTAATCTGATCCATTTTGTTGTATATTATCTATCAGGGAAAAATGGCAGACCCAAAACCAGACACACCTTTGATCCCACCATCTTCGTCGTCGTCATCATCATCCTCGTCGCGAAACCTCCCCGACTTCAAAAAATCTATTAAGCTAAAATATGTGAAGCTTGGATACCATATCCTCATCACCCATGGAATGTACCTCTTTCTTTCCCCTCTTGTTGTCGTTATTGCTGCCCAGATTTCGACATTTTCTCTCAAGGATCTCTATGATCTTTGGGAGCATCTCCAGTACAACCTGATTTCAGTGATTATCTGCTCTACTCTCCTTGTTTTCCTGTCCACTGTCTACTTTGTAACCCGACCTCGCCCGGTGTACCTTGTTAACTTTTCCTGCTACAAACCAGAAGAATCTCGAAAGTGCACGAAAAAGATTTTCATGGAACAGTCCCAGATGACTGGTACATTTACAGAGGACAATCTTCAGTTCCAGCGAAGGATCCTTGAGAGATCCGGCCTTGGTGATTCGACTTACCTTCCAGAGGCTGTACTCAACATTCCTCCAAATCCGTCAATGAAAGAAGCTAGAAAAGAAGCCGAGGCTGTGATGTTTGGTGCCATTGATGAGCTTTTGGCTAAGACAGCTGTAAAACCTAAGGACATTGGAATCTTGATTGTGAACTGCAGCTTGTTCAATCCAACCCCATCTCTTTCTGCCATGGTTATCAACCATTACCAGCTTCGAGGGAACATAGTCAGCTACAATCTTGGTGGGATGGGATGCAGTGCAGGTCTGATCTCGATTGATCTTGCTAAAAATCTTCTTCAGGTGCATCCCAACTCTTATGCACTGGTTATCAGCATGGAGAACATCACCTTGAACTGGTACTTTGGAAATGACCGCTCAAAGCTTGTCTCAAATTGCTTATTCCGTATGGGAGGGGCTGCTGTATTGCTTTCAAACAAAAGCTCGGACAAAAGAAGGTCCAAGTACCGATTGGTTCATACAGTTCGTACCCACAAGGGTGCTGATGATAAGTGCTTTAGCTGCGTTACCCAAGAAGAAGACAATAATGGGAAGATTGGTGTTACTTTATCAAAGGATCTGATGGCAGTAGCAGGTGATGCTCTAAAGACCAACATCACCACATTGGGGCCTCTTGTGCTGCCAATGTCCGAACAGCTGCTTTTCTTTGCTACGTTGGTTGGGAGGAAACTGTTCAAGATGAAGATCAAACCATACATCCCAGATTTCAGACTGGCTTTTGAGCATTTCTGTATTCATGCTGGAGGAAGAGCTGTCTTGGACGAATTGGAGAAGAACCTTCATCTATCAGATTGGCATATGGAGCCATCGAGGATGACACTTTATCGATTTGGAAACACCTCAAGCAGCTCTCTTTGGTATGAACTAGCTTACACAGAAGCCAAGGGAAGGATGAAGAAAGGAGATAGGACATGGCAGATAGCTTTCGGGTCGGGATTCAAGTGCAACAGTGCTGTGTGGAAGGCTCTTAGGAGCATAAACCCCGCAAAGGAAAAGAACCCGTGGATGGAAGAAATTGATCGCTTCCCAGTCGATGTTCCAAGGGTGTCAACCTTCTAATTTGAAGTGATATTTCTCATTCTTATGCCGCCGGATTTAGGCGGCTTTTGCTAGCTTCGTTTCTGATTGGAGGTCATAGAATTGGTTTTCTTTGCTTTGTCATGTTTGGAGGTTTACTTTTAGGGCAGTTGTTTGGTTTAGGGTGGGAGGGCAGCCAAATTTCACTTATTTACAAAGGGGGATTGTCTGAGGAATTATATTTATTGGTATTTTTAGGTCATTAAATTCGAGCATTTCGAAATAGGATTCGGGGTTGTGGAAGGATTAACATGTTGTAAATCATTTTTTGGATAATTGGGAGATCGAATTGAAAGTTTGAACTTAATAGACTTTAGCACTTTGTTCCCACTTTATTTTGATTTGTTTTGATTTCTTTGGTGCGAGGTTTGACACTATAACGATTCACCAACCATGCATGGGTTTTAGCACAAGTGCCCCCCAAAAGCGCTTGCGAGTAAAAGCGCTTTACAAAAAGTCCGAAACTGGCACTTAAGTTTTCGTTTTTCACCTCATAGCATATGAAATGGGCAAAAATGAACACCATCTGCTACCAAATTCATCCAAATCACAGATTGGTACATCTCTTTATAAATAACAACAGGTCGTCTAAACATGTCTCCGGTACAATCATGACAATGTCAGATGATGACCGATTTCTTGAAGTAAGACTACGATTTAATAAAAAATGTCGGATGATGACATACAGAATCGAAAAGATTATATGTCATTAAAGTCACGAAGAGGCTCTGTTCCTTGTAGAAGCACTCTTCTGGAGCTGTAGTCCGTTTGTAGTAGCTACTCCTTGGTCGACTTGTTGATAAGTGACTTGTGAATGTGAGGGATCACACCTCCACCAGCAATGGTTCCTTTGATCAGGGTGTCGAGTTCCTCGTCACCACGAATAGCAAGCTGCAAATGCCTCGGGGTGATGCGTTTCACCTTGAGATCGTTGCTCGCATTGCCTGCCAACTCTAACACTGCGGCAGTTGCTCCCACTCTCCCATTAGCTGTGGTCCTTAACTTCAGGAGACGGTGGATCCGACCCACAGGGAACTAGAAAAACATAACATGACAGTACATGGCAGTATATCCAGCAACATACTTTCCCGTCTAGTGATGAAAATTCAATAAATGACTTGAAAGTTGCGGTTTAGAACCAAAATCACAAGAGTAAATTTTTGGACCATCATCGGCAACAAACGTTATTCTAGACAGAAGGTAATGAGGGGATAAAACAACAGAAACAAAGGTAGAGAATACAGAACCAGGTTTACAGTCCAAATAAACTACTAGAAGAAAAACATAGGTTCCAGCATCATATGCCGTAAAATCAAGCAACAATGCACTAAGAACCAGGTAATAAACTCGAGAACGGGACTACATCCCTGCGAACCACCAAAAGAAAGAGCGTCTAAACCTTCCAGAGAATAACTAAGCCATGAAGGGCAGACTGTATTCTAGATTCTGACACTCCCATCCATGTTACCAAAACATTTTCATCCATGCCCTCAATAAAACACGGTTTGCTCAACTCCAATAGCCTTCGGCGCACAAATATTCATTGGCTCACCTCCATGCTCTCGTGGTCCTCGTGCGCAATTTCAAATGATTCCTTCTACTACCCATCTCAAAATCAAAATCTTACATTGATTTTAAATACACTGCACCTAGCATTTACGGTTCTAATTCTACTTAATCCAACCAATCAGTTCTTATTGTAAAAAACCAAATCCGTTTCAATCTCATTCAATCCAAATGGCATCCCAAAGGAAACTGAATCACAAAATGGCGAAGCGCATGCAGAACCTACGTAATTCCACAAAAAACACTAAACAAAACCAAATCTACGTAATTCCACAAAAGACCACTGAACAAAACTAAACTGAACCGAGAACACACTGTTTTTTCTGAAAAAATAAAATCTATCTTGACCTCTAACCGTTGCTCAAACAACTGAACCGATTCATGAAACCCCAACTGCTATAGTGATAACATTTACCGCCAAAACAAGCAAAAGCCCAAGTCAAGTTTCCATTTTTTTACCTCTTTTTCACAAATTTACTCAAAACTCCTCCTGAACAAGCAAAAAACCCAGGTAATCTCAAAACCCCAAACACCAAAATCAAGAAAGCGAAAGGGGTAAGGGAGTAAACTAACAACCTGAAGGCCGGCGCGGGAGGAACGAGAGATGGGTTTCTTCTTGTCCTTGTCTTTGCCGCCGCTGTTGGTGGCGGTCTTGCCCATAATCAGCCCCTTCGCGCCCCTCCCCGACATCTTTTCCCGCGAAATACAAGTAACGGATAACGGATTTTCGGCGCGTTTCGCAAATGGTTTGAAATAAATAAAACTCTATCTCTAAGAGCACTCCCTCTTGTTTCTCGTCTCTCCCGATACCAACACGCAAACACAATCGCGATTCGCAAATGGTTCTTTGGAAACAGCCCGACTTATTCAATCCTACCTTGACCAAATTAACCCTCTTACTTTTCTCTATTTACCATGATACCTGTCCTTTTTTCGATTCGAGACAATTTATTTAGGATAATGCTAGGAAAATTAAGACTATATCTTACACCCTAGAGTAGAGGGGGAGGCCCATTTCCTAGCCTAGTTTTAAGCAGAGCAGCACCATCCTAGTCCAGAGCAGTACCTCTCTCTATGGGCTCGAGGCAAGACAAGCAGCCCGCTTCGCTTCAATTTTGAGATATTATAATTCTTTTAATTAATCTAGGAGTATTCAGTTAGTATTTAAAGTATATTCAATTAGGATTTATGGTAGTGTATTAAAATCCTTATAAATTTGGTGTATTCTTAGAATTTTAAAGAAATTTATAACACTATAAAGTGTACTTAATTAGGAATTGATTTTAAAGAATTTAAAAAAGTTGAGGAATTCAAAAGAATTTGAGAGATTTCATAGTATATTTTAAGTATTTGCAAATTTTACTTCTCCCCTTGAGATTTCAAGAGTTTGAGTCAAAATTTTATATGGAATCTCTGTGATTCAATTAAACTCCATCAATCTATGAATTTATAAATCCATTAAAATCCCTCAAAATCCAAATTGAACACACCCGTTAAATTGGTAGACTAAACTTTGTAAACTAAATGACATAGAATTATTAAGACAATCATTTACTTTGCAAATTAGCCTACCTAGCATTACCCATTTACTTATGTCTTGAATTTTTTTTCTGGCAGGTGGATTTTTCTCCCGGATTTTATTTCCCGTCACTAAATAGACAAAATCCAGCCAATTTAGTGACAAAATTTAAATTTCAGATCTTAAAATTGAGTTCTAAGGGACAGCGCAAAAAATAACCTTTCGAATTTCTCCGAGGAAGATCTTGAAAATGAAGGTAACAATTAAATAAGGCACTGGCCAAATACAAAATTCCAGGTTTCTTAGATTTTATCAGTTCCGGAAGCGTTCCGATCAATGTCTTGCAAATCGGCTATAACAGAAATGGGGGCGATATCGGGTCTTAATTTATAGGTAATCTGAATAGCAGTAACGATTCATTTGTCCGGTCGACATTTCGGTAACGAAAAACAGTGAGCTAAAACTTGTACAAAAATTATCGTTTTAGTCTGTCTATGTAATGAAGTAATCAAAGTAGGATGGATAGATCTTCAACTATGACAAGCATGGGCTACAAATACTCTTGGACCAGTTTACTCATTCCCTGCCGCCTCTTCCTTCTCTTTCGCTTTCCCCTCGTCCGTGATCTGGAAGCCCTCAATCTTGCGAGAAACCTCTTCTGCGGGTACCTTCACGTTTCCAACTGGCCCATTTGCTACCAGCGCTTCGGTTTCTTCTGGAGTCAAAGGGGTCTGCCATATTCTAATGGTTCCATCTTCAGATCCCGAGGCATACGACTCCCCTCCGGGCGAGAAACGCAGACAGTGAACAGGACCGTGGTGACCCTTGTTGCATGCTGCATCAAGATAAGGTGGATTAATTGAAGGGTTTATAATAAGAAACCAACAGCACCGGACACAAGTACAAACTCAACCTCCAATGGCTCAAAAGAGCAAGATAACCTAACAAGTAGTCTATTGGAATTATATTGAAGGTATGGAACTGAATCCTGACTATACGAGGGACTTTAAGAGATGTTTAGTTCATATTGCCAGCTAAGCATTGGCACCGAAGGATTTTTGTTTTCGAGCACATACCGATCTCTTCACCAGTATGGAAATCAAACACATGAACCCACATATCTTCTCCCCCAGCAATGAATTTGTTCCCAAACTTTGGCTCTAGCGAAGCTGATTCTACTGTGCACGGCATATTGTAGCTCTTCACCAACCCAAAGCTGGAAAACGGCTAAATTATCATAAGTCATCCAAAGCAGAAACCCTGGAAAATATAGAACAATCAAACTGATAACTTACTAGTTGGCATCCCAAAACTTCACAGTCGACCCATCAGCAGTAGTAATATAACGACCATCTTGACTAACTTCAGAACTGGTCACAGATGATTTGGTCTCCAGTGTTTGGACTATTTTACCAGTTCTTACATCCCATAATCTGTAAATTTACCAGTCACTACCAAGTTTAGTAAAGAATTAAGGTAAGAAATATAGTGTGCAATACAGGAAATTTAAAAGAAGCAGCTTTAACATCAGATGGTTTTACAAACATGCATACCTGACACCTCCCATATCAGTACAAGAACTTAGTATGGTCTGGTCACTGTGGAGCCACGCAGCAGTTCTGACTGAACCTGGGGATTTATCCACTTCTCTTGGAGGGGCATCCGGACGATTCAAATCATATATACGGATAACTTTCTCAACTCCCCCGGTTAGCAAAAGGTGTGTATCCTGTTACCATTTCAATAAGAATCAAATGAGATTACAAAAGCACATAAGTAGGGGACAGACCATAGCTTAATGTATCAGCACCAATAAACAATTTCCGTAAACTTAATGATCCAGTATGATATCCCAGAGACTATTGAAATGCAAACCAAAACTAACAAGATTGGAGGTCAAGTACAATCATAAAACTTAAAATGCCAATACCCCAAAAAGTTACAACTAAAGCTTGGTGGGTAAAACATCCAAAAGTCTAGATTAAATTAGATATCCCCTATTACCCCAGGGAGAACACCACCTGAGCGAGAAAACATTTTCCAAATCAGAGTTAAGCAGGTCGTTACTGCAAGTGGATACAACATCTATCACAGTGTAAGTATCATTGAATATAGTGAAACATATGCATTACATTCCACATCACATTTAGATTCTAGCATGAAACTTCCACAGCATATAAGATCCTAGAAACAAAAATTAACACCTTTTGTATGTTAATCCCATTTAAGCTTAACTATACTTTAGATGATGATGATGACAAAAGACCCACCTCTGAAAAAGCACAGGCTCGAACAATATGCTTGTGTTCAAATGAGTGTAGCACATCTCCTGATAATGCATCCCAAACTTTCCTGCATATGAATTTGATGCACAAAATAAATCAACCTTTGATTAAATTAACTACAACTTAATTGACTAAACAAGCAATGGCAGGAGAATGGATGCTTTGGTGAGAGAAACACAATGTAAAAACATAATTATGGAAACAGATATGTCAGATATGGGATATGTTCTCCAGAACCAAGATTGTGAAGTACGATGATAAGGTAAGGAAAATAGCAAGCGCAAAAGACACTTAAAACCTGGGAAACAGACTTTACTTAAGCAATGATGTGAAGAATACATGAGTGAAGAATGAAAGAAATATAAAGAACTAAAAGAAACTGTTTGGGACACTACAGAAATTCTTGACACTTGATTATCGAATCAGGTATATTCAAAATTTTAAAGTAAAAGCATACAGATTTCCAAGCAAAGTTCTCAGGCAATAACCCATAACCACTTAACTCTAACCAAAAACAGGACACTAAACTCATTAATAGAATCAAGAGAAGCAACGCAAATCATCCATGTACAAATTGAAACTACAGATATATAAAGATTGAAGGCATACGCAGAGAAATCTGCAGAAGCAGTTGCAGCACGTAGGGCATTAGTATCCAAGCAACAACTCCACACAGCACCTTTGTGCCCTTCAAACGTTCCAATCCAATCTCCAGTCTCTCCGTTTCTCAGCATGGGACTCGAATCTGAACACAAGTGAAACTTCACAAATAATTTCCCACCAAAACAACTTCAAAAGAATACAACAATATCTAAGAGCACTTGGGGAACATTAACATGTCACATTCTCAATCAGGAAACATCTGTTTCAGCAGTGTCATATATCCTAATAACACGATTCACCAGATTACCACAACCATTACAATTCGTAATTTGCAGCTAAACAGTTATAGAAAAAAAAAAAAACCAACGCTAGTTCAACAATCATCTACAAAGCAATCAACTTACACATTCAAACAGATAAACACAGCAAATTATACAGTAATGAAACAATAAATCAAAACCCACATCGAAAATCAATCGTTATCGATACATACCCTTACTGGCACTGATGAGGAAGAACCCATCAGGAGTAACCGGACTGTAAAACAGATCCACCACCGGACGCGAATGGCCGTGGCAAACCAGCGGAACCGCCACCTTCTTCTTATTATCCATCACTCAAAAGCTAAATATAAAAAATAAAATAAAATATCCCAAAAACAAATATTTTTTAATTTTTCTTGATCTGTGTCCCAAAACTTCAAAATCCAAAAGAACCCTAACCCTAAAAGTATTCAATTTCTGTATACAGATTGAAACCGGAATCAAAGATGTTAATTTGGGGGCAAATTGTACAGAAAGATGGAGCGAGAAATTGGCGGTATTTTGAAAGTACAGGTGGGAAATAGAAAGGAAGAATCCACACCTCCTAACCCTCGAAACAACAATGGCTCTGACTGAATCAAAAACTAAAATTGGGGGAAATTACACGATAACCTAAATTTCGAAGAAAATAATAATAATTTAATCTAAAAGAAAACTGGTAATGTTAGACGAAGAACAGAGCAGTGTGAGTGAGACTAACGAAGGGCTAGGCGCAAGAGCAAGTGTTGGCATCGGGTCTGGGTTTTATAGGCCGAGCTTTTTGGGCTTTATTTTGGGTCCGTATTCCGGATTCTGGATCTCGGTGGTGTGTTTCTGGATTCAGCTTTCTGACCCGGATGTGGACAACCCGGCCAATGAATATTCGAGTGACAAATTGACAATGCAATAAAGATGTTTTATTATAACGTCATAAGATTGTACAAATTTCAAACGTGAATTTCAGGAACCAAAGCTGCATCGTAAAAGATACGCTGCTTGAAAATAGTATCACGGTCATAAAAAAATAAAAAAACACTACCATCTTCGATCCCAAAATTAGAATACAAAGTATTCCATAATATTAACCCTTCAACTGAAGGATAGCAGATTGTTGATGTGGGCATCGATAAAAAAACATTTCTAAAGAAAACCACATGAAACAAAGCATGTTCACAAAAGTTATCCGCTTGCTTGTTTGGAGCACGTTCACGAAGCATATTCGCCTGCGTATTTGGAAGAGACCACAGTTTCTCCGGCAACCGGCGGCTTTGACAATATTTGATGACTAAAACCATATCCCAACCCAACTTATGTCTGCAATACCATATATTTCATAAGACATATATTATTTTATTGGCATAGGACTGGAAGAGAATATTAGAAAGTAGAATTCCAACGTGAATAGTGATTTTTTGTTGAATCGAGTAATTTTTGTTTTCGGTGTCCGTTTCAAGCCGATAGGCATAAAAAGTTGCGATTGAAGTTGGATTTCGGCATCTTAATGATGTTAAGCAGGTAAAAACCGTTTTTAAGTTCCAAAGTTATCTTCGGAATTTTGGTACTTCCACGTTTTATTTTCATTTCGCATTTAAACAAATTTTATGGTTGTTCTTCAATCATCTTATCCTACTATTCAATTAAAATTCAAGAAATTATCTCAAGTTTTTTATGTTCCAAAATTCTTTGTAAAGATGAGCGTTTCATATTATTTAAGAGAGTGTCATGCATCACTATGCCCTCCCAACAAGTGTTTGTTCATTTCTTCAGCCTTCCACATTTTCGCAGTTATAGCATGTGTGCATCAAAGATAAGATAATAATGAATCTATGGCTTGAACGATCATTGTGATCAATTCTTTTATGTCATGTGTTTTTATAATTAATTAATAATAAACGTGTAAGATAAATTGAAGAACACATTTAGGATACCTAACGGAAGAGTGAAATTATTTCTCCTCCTTTTTTTCCTCTCATTCCCTCCTCTTCTATTTGAATGATCACGGTTAAATCACATCAACATCTTATATTAATTTTTTCTAGAAAGAAAAAAGACAAAATAAAGAATGTAAGAGGAAATGATGAAAGGAGATGAAAGAGAATCCTAATCACGTAATGGGTAGAGACGCGTGGTGAGTTGGCCACTCTATCTATCCCATAGCCGTCCTTTTGAGTATTTATGAATTATTCCTATTTATAAATCTTTCTTTATAAATTAAATCAGCAAGTTGACTTTGAAATAATGTACTATAAATTCTTCTTCTTCAACCCATTTACTCCTCCAAATCCCAGACTTTTTTTTTTTGTCAAATACGAATTCCAGACTTTGGTTTCTCCAAAAAATGTCCAGAACTCACAATCCATGTCAATGACTTCCTGTCCTCCTCTTCCTTCTACAGTTTTTCCACACATCAAACGGCGATGTTGGCACTGCTGCCCAGTACCCTCCTCCATATCTACGTAAGTACACACGCGCGCACACACACACACATATATATGTATGTAAACGACTCTGTGAACCTTGGTACATAATACATGTGTTTACTATTATATATGTTTAGCGACGGCATGTTTTGGAAGCGATTCGTTGCAGTTTCCGGCGAGTAATCTATTGGCTGCGGCCGGAGACGAAATATGGTACAATGGGGCGTCGTGTGGGAGAAAGTACTTGGTGAGATGCATAAGTGCAGAACAAACGGGGACGTGTGTTCCGGACAAGACGATTCAAGTGAGGATTGTGGACTATGCCGGAGATATTAAAACAGTGCCATCAGTTTCCGGCACCACCATGGTCTTGTCCCAAACAGCCTTTGGATCTGTTGCTAATTCAACGGCTAAATCCATTAACATTGAGTTTCAGCAGTAAGTCCATCCATTTCTCATCACCTCAATTCCTTTTTATATATTGTTTTCTTTTGATAGCTAGAAAACCTTAATTATTCCTCTTAATTTGCTAACTGGGACACTATTTAAGTTTTATGCTTTGCTTAATTGTATATAGCTCCATGTATGTGTAAATCAGACAAGTTAGCTAAGACGGTATATCAACCTCCACTTGAATTTGATTCCCCTCCTAGCCTAATTATGTCTCCCTATAAGAAAAATAAAGAATAAATTGGCTAAAATGATTCTTTTCCACATTCCAATTTCTAAAAGATCAAAATTTTCAATATATCGTTGATATTTAATAGTTATGTCATCAATCTTTAATCTCTATGCAGCCAGTTTTAATTTTAATCGGTTCGTCCATTAGAATTTAATTTATGATTATTTTAACCAATTTCTTTCTAATATATATTTAACTCCATATATAGCTAGACAAAAGCTCTATATATTTTCTCTCCATATAGAGGGTAGGATTTGTCTTTCTATTTTTTAATGTTCTTGCTTTTGTTTTTCTATGCAGGGTATGATATGGAAGATGCAGAAATGGCGAAGAAGGAGTTTGAATTTCCAATCATATTCTTCAGCATGAGTGGAAGGTGCAGCAGATATGGCGGAGACAATTCATGTATTTTTGTATTCTAGTTATATGTATTTTGATAAGGGGAGAATCTATAACCTGTTGGTTTTGTAATTTCGATTGGTCATCCGTAAATTGTAGGATTATGCATACGGGAATTTGATTATTTTTCTAAACAATGTGTACAAAAAAAAAACAATGTCATTTTCATTTTTATTCTTCGTTATATATATGTTAAGTATATGTAGTTGTTTAATACTTTTCATAACCAGGAACGCTACTCCTGTTTTCTCTTCTTTGTAAGCTACCATATCTTGTCAACTAGTCTATGTTTGCGGTGTGAATTAACTTTTAGCATAATAATGATATTTTTCTAGTACATTAATATTTTTACACTAAAGTGAGAGGAGTTCGGCTAACGAATATGACATTTTCAATAGGTTGGGTACTTGTTTGAAATGTTTAAAAAGATTGAGACAAATTTGCAATGACACTAAAAGGTTGGGAGATTTTAGGTACTTAATCCTAATTTTTTTTGGTCAAAATTATTCTTATATGTAAATATATAAGTAGAGTTAAGTTAACTAGAGTAATGTGCATCTTATATATATGTCTGTAGTTAGATGAATTATTCATTATACATAAAATGGTCAACCAAATTCAGCTTTATGTATGTGTTTTACTCACCACAAGAGTTTCGCCATGACATAGGGGGAAAATAGTAATGCTAGGGAGACTAAATTTGTAGACAAAATTTACAAACTAAATGATGTGTCACCAATAGAATGAGCATGTTTATCAACACTTAATTAAAAATCTAATCATCAACCTTCGTATTTTTAATTTACAAAATTTTACCTACAAATTCAGTCTCCCTTGCATTAGTTGGGATAAAAAATTTCTCACATCTTTTCTCAAGAGAGTAAAATTGCCTCACGTCTTTTCTCAAGTGTGGCTAACTGCACTTTTTAAAATCCTAACATGTCGTTCATGTCAACATTATTGATATTTTATTAGGAAAACTAATGAAACTAGTCTGAAATTTTTTAGTTTTAATGATAAGGACAAAATGAAGGGTAAAGTGAATAGAACTATAATTGATTTTTTAATGTAAAAATGTGATTTTTCATTAAAGTAAACAGTACCAAAAATTTTTCGTTAAAATTCTCTATTTTATTATATCGATACTTTGTTCGTGTCATCGTATATGTATATACATATGATATTATGCAGCAGAGCGTCAGCGAACAACATTTGAATCCCAGTACTTGAAAACCAACCACATGAAAATATCCAGAAGGTGTCTGAGTCAGGCTTCACAGAATTCGAAATGTAACAGAGGACTGGACGTGTGTGTGCGGATCCTTGACTTGTATGGAATTTAGGTAAGTGGAAACTTCGAAACAGTCAGATAAGCCAGATATGGTAGTGGTTAATATTGACTTAAAAGCATTCAAGTCTACGACCAGATCATAATTTAACCCACGTAATCAACATGTTCACACTTTATGAAAAAAAAATGAAAAAAATTTGTAGCGAAAGATGAATTACAATAGAAATTTTTTTATTAATTTCAATTTTCCTCAACATGGGAGTACTTGAAGAGAGATGTTTTCTTTATGTATAATGATCATCTTTTAATCTCTTCAAATGAAAAATTATTGTAATTCAAGAAGTTATCAGTTCCGAGCCTTATGCTTGTGCATGCTATGCTATAGCTCAAGCGGGTATTGATGTCCATGAATGAAAAATCACACGTTCTGTCAGTGGCGCGCTATGCTTCCAAGAAAGCTTGGGGGCCGTTAGATCTTGACTACCCAGTAGTCAATGAGTTCTCAAATGTTCGATAAATTTTTCAAAAGATCGGGTACACACACATAAGCATAACAGGTAGTGTTTCCAACTAATTACTTACAGACACTTGTAAAATAACAATTACAACAGAGATATCTCTTTCAAAAATTAATTGTTTTGATAAAAATAATAAAAAACAGTCATTAATCGATTCCAATTCTCCAGATCGACCAACCACCCTTTCTCCTCCTTCCCCTACCATTTCCACCATTGCTCCCGTGAAATCATCCATCTCATCTTTACAATTTTAATCATGTTTAATCATTTTGTAGAACAATTAAATATTACCAAAATCAAAATAAAATAAGAAAAAACAATGATTGATCTACAAGCCCTTAAACATGATTAACTGATCGGGATTCAGCTGACCTCCCAAGCCCTTAAATCGGAGGTCGGCGACATCAGATCTGAGGGTGCAGCCGACTACTCTCGGGTTACATGTCAACATAAGAATGGGAGAGAAAAGACGGAAGAGGGGAAAGAAAAGGAGAAGAGAGAAAGGATAGGGTGTCGTCGACAGAATCACAGGGCGGCGATAGAGGTGGGTAGTGGCTAGTGTTGTGGCCCTACTACAAAAGAGACTTATTGTGTATGTGGGTGGTGTCGCTTTTATACAACATAGTGATGGATAAGACATTTCGACACCCACTTAATATGGTATCAGAGTTACTGTCGGTTATAATCGACATAAACTGTTAATGTCGCTTATAATCGACATTGATTTTAATATTTTTAATACTGGTGTCATATTAAAAAAAAATTGTGTCGCTTTTAACCGACATAACGTTAGCGTTGGTTAAAAGACAACTGGTGTCGCTTATGACCGACACTAATGATAGTTTTTAAATATTTTCAAAGACAGTGTCGGTTGTAGCCGACATAGGTTTTAATTTTTATTAAGAATTTTGAAACCCTGTGTTGGTTATAACTGACATAATATTAGCGTCGGTTAAAAGAAACATTTTCAAAGCTGGTGTCGGTTGCAGCCGACATAGGTTTTAATTTTTTAAAATATTTTGAAAACAATGTTGGTTGTGGGCGACGATTGGTGGCCTTTATATACCCTCCCCGTGTTTTCTCTTCCTTATATGTGACAATGTGGTTGGAACATTGCTAGATATAGAAAAGTCTAAAGATGGATTGGCTGCACGTGTAGATCTTGAAGTCTTGAACATAAGACGTAGTCAACACCCACAAAGAGAAGGACATAGAACATTTTGACATCCAGCATTGTTCATGTTGAAAAGAGAAAAAAAAAAACTGCCTTTTGCAAAGTGTTATCTACCTTTCAGGTCCCCGATGGATATTCATCAAATTTGACGTGGAAATGGCGAAGAAGGGGCTTGAATTTCCAATCATATTCTTCAGCATGAGTGGAAGTTGCAGCAGACATGGCGGAGACAATTCATGTTATTTTGTATTCTAGTTATATGTATTTTGATGAGGGGAGAATCTATAACCTGTTGGTTTTGTAATTTCGATTGGTCATCCGTAAATTGTAGGATTATGCATATGGGAATTTGATTATTTTTCTAAACAATGTGTACAAAAAAAAAAACAATGTCATTTTCATTTTTATTCTTCGTTATATATATGTTAAGTATATGTAGTTGTCTACTACTTTTCATAACCAGGAACGCTACTCCTGTTTTCTCTTCTTTGTAAGCTACCATATCTTGTCAACTAGTCTATGTTTGCGGTGTGAATTAACTTCTAGCATAATATTGATATTTTTCTAGTACATTAATATTTTTACACTAAAGCGAGAGGAGTTTGGCTAAGCCACATTATGTTGACATTAATTAACGAATATTTATATAGTTCGATTATTTTTGGTTGTTAAATTGGTTGGGTCATTAGTGAATGTTTTATCGATCCTTCTAAGTACCTAAAACCTACCAACATTTTAATGTCATTTCAAGTTGGTCTCAACCATTTTAAATATTCCAAACTAGCACCCAACTTATTAAAAATGCATTCATTAAGCCCCAGTTAATCTTTCAAACATAGTTTATATTCAAAACTCACCAACAAGGTATATCATGGTCAACATTAATATTAGTTGACTCAAAATCTAAATTTCAAACATAAATTATATAATAAGCAACTCAATGATCAAATGGGTATTGAATTGAATCGAAAATGAATCCAAATTGAAATTACAATAGGGGACAATCTCCTCACAAAGAAGAGGGTTAAGAATTCAGATAGGGTTTCAATGAGCTTTTTTCTGCTCAAGTGATTTCCTCATTTGCCGATTCTCAGCTCGTAAAACTTCCAGTTCTTCATTGTGGACTGTGAAAATAGTGGTTGTTGTATCATCAGTCTATACCATTCCAGCAACCTCCATGACCTTATTCTCAAAGTTGGCAGCTTGAGTTGTAGAGTGGAGCTTATGGTTTTGCGTAGTGTTTGGATGTGATGGCCTGATGGTGGTGGTGGTGGTGATCGTTAGTTGGTGGAGGCTATTTCCATGACCTGCTATTGCTTTTGGAGACATACTGAGCTCCAGTTAATTTAATAGATTTTTACTTGGGGCTTAATGAATATGACATTTTCAATAGGTTTGGTACTTGTTTGGAATGTTTAAAAAGATTGGAATGACACTAAAAGGTTAGGAGATTTTAGGTACTTAATCCTAATTTTTTTTGGTCAAAATTATTCTTATATGTAAATATATAAGTAGAGTTAAGTTAACTAGAGTAAAGAGCAGCTTATATACATGTCTGTAGTTAGATGAATTATTCATTATACATAAAATGGTCAACCAAATTCAGCTTTATGTATGAGTTTTACTTGCTGCAAGAGTTTCGCCATGACATAGAGGAAAAAAGGTAATGCACGAGAGACTGAATTTGTAGATAAAATTTACAAACTAAATGATGTGTCACCAATAGAATGAGCACGTTTATCAACACTTAATTAAAAATCTAATCATCAACCTTCGTATTTTTAATTTACAAAATTTTATCTACAAATTCAGTCTCCCTTGCATTAGTTGGGATAAAATTTTCTCACATCGTTTCTCAAGAGAGTAAAATTGTCTCACGTCTTTTCTCAAGTGTGGCTAACCGCACTTTTTAAAATCCTAACATGTTGTTA
Source organism: Pyrus communis (assembly GCF_963583255.1). NCBI lineage: Eukaryota > Viridiplantae > Streptophyta > Magnoliopsida > Rosales > Rosaceae > Pyrus > Pyrus communis. The sequence goes on along the minus strand of NC_084803.1, from coordinate 11,382,054 downwards.
TTGTCAACATTATCGATATTTTATTAGGAAAACTAATGAAAATGGTCTGAAATTTTGAATTTTAACAATAATGACAAAATAAATGGTAAAATGAATAGTATCATGATTGATTTTTTGTGTAAAATATAATTTTTCGTTAAAATAAACAGTATTAAAAATATTTTGTTAAAGTTTTTTATTTTATTATATCGATACTTGGTTCGTGTCATCATATATATATATATATATATATATATATATGATATTATGCAGCAGAGCGTCAGCGAACAACTTTTGAATCCGAGTACTTGAAAACCAACCACATGAAATATCCAGAAGGTGTCTGAGTCAGGCCACACAGAGTTCGAACTGTAAGAGAGGACTGGACGTGTGTGTGCGGATCCTTGACTTGTATGGAATTTAGGTACGTGAAAACTTCGAAACAATCAAATAAGCCAAAGATGGTAGTGGTTAATATTGACTTGAAAGCATTCGAGTCTGTGGACCAGATTATAATTTAACCCCCACGTAGTCAACATGTTCACACGTAAGCATATCATGTAGGGTTTCCAACTAATTACTTACTGACACCTGTAAAGTAGTAATTAAAACAAAGACATCTCTTTCAAAAATTAGTTGTTTTGATAAAAATAATAAAAAACAGTCATTAATCGATTCCAATTCCCCAAATCGACCAACCACCCTTTCTCCTCCTTCCGCTTCCGCCCCGACTACCATTTCCACCATTCCTCCCGTGAAACCATCCATTTCATCTTTACAATTTTAATCATGTTTAATCAGTTTGTATATCAATTAAATATTACCAAAATCAAAATAAAATAAGAAAAAACAATGATTGATCTACAAGCCCTTAAACATGATTAACTGATCGGGATTCAGCTGACCTCCCAAGTCCTTAAATCGGAGATCGGTGACAGCAAATCTCGGGGTGCAGTTGACTACTCTCGGGTTACATGTCAACATAAGAATGGGAGAGAAAAGGGGGAAGAGGGGAAAGAAAAGGAGGAAGAGAGAAGGGATAGGGCGTCGTCAGCAGAGTCACAGGGCGGCGATGAAGGTGGGTAGTCGCTGGTATTGTGGCATTACTACAAAAGAGCCTTATTGTGTCGGTGGGTGGTGTCGCTTTTATACAACATAGAGGTGGATAAGACATTCCGACACCCACTTAATATGGTGTCGGATTTACTGTCAGTTATAACCGACATAAACTGTTAATGTCGCTTTTAACCGACATAATGTTAGCGTCAGTTAAAAGACAACTGGTGTCGCTTATGGCCGACACTAATGATAGTTTTTAAATATTTTCAAAGACAGTGTTGGTTGTAGCCGACATAGGTTTTAATTTTTATTAAGAATTTTGAAACCCGGTATCGGTTGTAACTAACATAATATTAGCATCGGTTAAAAGAAATATTTTCAAAGCCGGTGTCGGTTATAGGCGACCATTGGTGGCCTTTATATACCCTCCCCGTGTTTTCTCTTCCTTATTGGAGGCATCTGTTGATTAGACACAATCTTGATGTTATGCATATCGAGAAGAATATATGTGACAATATGGTTGGAACATTACTAGATATAGAAAAGTCTAAAGATGGATTGGCTGCACATGCAAATCTTGAAGTCTTGAAAATAAGACGTAGTCAACACTCACGAAGAGAAGGAAATAGAATATTTCGACCTCCAGCATTGTTCATGTTGAAAAGAGAAGAAAAAACTGCCTTTTGCAAAGTGTTGTCTACTATTCGGGTCCTCGATGGATTTTCATCAAATTTGTCGCGATGGGTGCACGTGAATAAACGAAAAATACAAGGGTTGAAAAGTCACAATTGCCATTTAGAAGGTAAGAACGTTTAATCATACGTCTTAATGTTTTATTGGTTTTCTTAACTTTGAAAAATTAATTATCTAAAGTTGGACATAATTGCCCAGGCAACATGAGCAATTCTTGAAAACTAAACATCGTCAAGGAAGGTTAACTATGCGACAAATCAAGGAGCTAAGTAAGAAAGAATTTACATAATGGTTCAAGCAACATGTGAGTTGATATAACAATCACATTATTTATTTATATTTTTACATTTTAATTATAACATGTTTATAGTTAGGGAAATTTTATTTGAACCCATATAATTTCTTTCTACACCCAACTTATACTTTAAATATGAAATATCTTTACTATCCTATTGCATAATTACCATTAAGTACAAGATGAAATTAACAATAAAAATAAAATTTATCAATAAACCCACCCAATAATCAAATCCTAACCATTACGTAATCTTTCTCTTACGTTCTTTCCTGGCAAAAATCCTAAGACGCTCTCATAGATCTTTATCATCGTCATCATCACTACCACCACCACCACCCACCAACCCCACCACCACCATCACCATCTCCAACATTACTCATCACCTACAGAAAACCTGCTTTTACTTATGCTACTACTGCTGCCAAAACAACAAGCTGCAGCTGATCAAGATCCACACCTAGTTCTAAATCAAGTGTTTTTCTTCAATTTTAACTATCCCTTTTAATTAAGTAATTAAAGTTCTTTTAATTCCTTAATTAACACGTTCAGATGTTACTCATGTTTAATTAGTAGTCTTGCTATGTAGAAGCTTCTGCATCTAAATGTCAACTTATTAAATTTCAATGGTCCAAATTGAAATTTGGACTGACATGGATCCTCCAACTGTCAGGTTCTATTATGTGTTTACCAGTTTCACACACTTAAAATTATTTTTTCCTTACTTTTTTATTTTTTTAGCATTCTACCCACCACTCACATTTGATAGAAAAATTAAAAAATATTTTACCAAAGTCAAGGAGATGATCAAAGACTACAAAATTTCCTACCTTTCACGCTGTTTCCAATATGAAGAACATGTCAAACTGTTAGTAGATAGAACTCGATATATGAATTAAGAAGGGGAGAGAGAGAGAGAGAGAGAGAGAGAGAGAGAGAGAGAGAGAGAGAGAGGACGATGCCCAGTAATTTAATTTGTTTAAGCGAATTTGATTATGTCTTACTTAGCACAGTTGACCAAAAAAAAAAAAAAACTCACGAACTATATGACGAAGCTGAAGCGGAAAGCAATCAAACAAAACCAACATTTCATCAACTTCAAAAATTTAGTCTGCAGTTCCAAGACAGAAATGGCTGAACATTTACAGAGAAATCACGGTGTCGTTTTTAAATAGGCGGTGTCGTTTTCAAAATTAAATTGAAGTGTGTGAAACTGGTAGACACGTAATAGAACCGGACAGTTGTAGGATCCATGTTGGTCCAAATTTCAATTTGGACCATTGAAATTTAATAAGTTGACATTTAGATGCAGAAGCTTCTACAGTTTGCAGTGTATTGGGATTTAAAGATGATCCTTTCATATTAGCATCACAAGCATTACAAGTATTTTACGTCGAGAACATAATTGAAAAAAATTGGCACTTAGTTGTTCAAACGCAGCTGAGGGATTTGTTTGACGTATTAGAGGATAATGATGCAATTGATGATTATATCATACCTAATTTGAATGATCGGATACTTGACAATGAAAATTTCCTTACAAGGGTTGGCGTGGAAGAGACTCATTTTCATGAATCATTACCGCAGTTCGTTAATTATGCAAAACTGACGATGACCTAATAGATGATGACAAAATATATTAATTATTTTATGTATTTTAAGTATTAAGTAGACTATGTTTCAATTAGTATGTGATGATATTTTACAATAAAATTATATATTTTTTTTATTACGTATTTTATTCAAGTTAAATTTTATTTATTAAAATCTTAAAATGTTATATGAGATAACACAAAAGAAAAAGAGCTAGTTATTTTTTTTTCCTTGGGTTAAACAAATTTTTTGTTTTTTTAAACTAGTCTACTGTCTCTTTTAGGCGACAACATTGGTTGGATAATTTGAAATATTAGGCGGCAAATTTCCAGTTTGCACAAGGAAATGGATGGAGAAACTTAGTGTCGGTTTTAACCGACACTATCATCTTTTAATTCGACGCGTGTTTCATTAAACTAACGCTACGTGAATTTCAAAAAGTTTGTCAGAAGTTGGTGTCGGTTAACATTAATTTAAACTGACACCGTGATTTTCAATAAAGCGTGTCAAAAAGTTGACTGGTTCATTTAACTCAATGTGAATATCAATAAAGTGTGTTAGGTTGGTGTCAGTTTTAACCGACGCCATGTACATTTAATTCAACACCAATGGCTTTTAATTCGATGTCGGTCAATCAATGTTGGTTTAAACTGATGCCAACTAAGTACCCATATTTAAAATCGACGCCATGTACATTTAATTCGACACTAATGGCTTTTAATTCGACGTCAGTCAATCAATGTCAGTTTAAACTGACACCAACTAAGTACCCATATTTAACCCCCTCTCTTTCCCATTTCATCCGTGCTTTCATTTCTCCCCCAATTTCAATCTTTCTTCTTCTCCTTCCCCATTTCATCTGTGCGTCATTTTCTTCCTCCTTTTCAGTTTTTCCTTTCTCCTTCCCCATTTGCTATGGACCACCATTTTGAAGATCAACATTTTGAGGAACTCCAATTCGAAGAGGAAGAGCTCGAAGGTGGTTCATTTTTAAATTATTATGATTATTAATTTTAGTTTCTGTTTTGTATTCTAACTAGTTTTATGCTTAAATTGAACATTTATTTTTGTTTCTTGGTTTTTAATTGTTTTTTCTGTATTTATAAGGATCAACTCAACGGAGACGTGGACCCTCAATTCCGAATTGGAAAGAACAACCTTGTTCATTTGATTCGTCTGGAAAATGCATTAGTGATAATTCTAGTGCATTTTCGAAACATGTAGCGGCAGAGGTTAGAAATTACAGAAATATTCCGATGGTGGCATACTGGAATAAAGAAAAAACAAAGGTAAATGTTTCATGATTTATTTTATTATACCTTGATTTTTGTCTAATAAATTCTTTTATTTTTCAAGAGATTGCTGAAAAAAATAAGCAAATCGGCAGTTGAAAACTATGAACCACACAACTGGTTTGCAAGAGTTCGGGAATAATTTGTATGGGGTGTACATTTTTAAGAATTGTAGTTAATTTTAAATTTAATATATAGTTGGTAGAAATTTTATTTTTAATATGAAGTTTGCTTAAAATTGTTCATTTTTTCATTGACATATGGTGGGAATTATTTTTATATAATTTTTTTAATTATTATTAATTAAAAACTGACAAAGATTTTTTATATTATTAATATATTTGGTGTCGCTTATGGACGACAGCATAATAATTATTTAATGTATCTAAATGTTACATGATGTCGGTTAAAACCGAGAGTAGTTTGAGTATTTTATTCGTGTTAACTGTTACGTGATGTCGGTTAGGACTGACAGTAGGTTTGATATTTAATTCTTTAATTGTTGCTTGATTTCAGTTAGGACCACCATCATGTCATAATTCAATGTCGCGTCTAACCGACGTAAGTTTAGATGTCGCTTTTAACCGACATTATTGTTCTTTTTTATTTTATATTACTTTGCTTCTTGGTTTTGGATTAAGGGGACTAACCGATGTCAATACCCTTTTCGTGATGCTAGCAACGGCGTTGGTTCTCCTATCCTACATTGCACTATTTGATGTCGGATTTTTACCAAAAATCCGACAATAATTAGGGTTTCTTGTCGGTTTTTCCACCGCCAGTGATAGCCTCTTTTGTACTAGTGTGGGTGTTTGTTGTGGAAGGGGTAAATTTGGAATCAGATAGGGGTAAATTCGGAATCTAGTTGACCAAAAATTCTGGTTATTTAACAATACTTCACTTAAATGACAACGTGGCAATTTTTTTTTAACTTTAAAACTGAAATAGCCAAGTGTTATGGTTCTATTCACTAGGAACTCCACGTCACTTCATGTTCCAGGTACTTGGAAAATGTTCCAGAGTTCTGAGTAGCAGTAGTTGCAAAGCAAGTTTAACATGGAAAATCCCGAAATTTACAAGCTATTTCATGACTTTCTACTTTGATTGACGATATAAAATCAGGAAAATGCATCTTTCATGGTTTTACTAAATTGCATGTAGTATGTAAGGGGAGGAAGATAATTGTGCAGAAAATGGAAAAAGGCCTAAATCTGCTGAAAGTTAGCGAGTCTCAATTTAAAATGACGGTTTTGCATACTACATATGCCTGAATCATTGAGATTCAAAAACTGGACGTTAAACTGCAAAAATTATACGTTTGAAGCCGGCAAATTTCAGCCAACCGAAGTTCCATTAAGCATTTCTCCAAAGCAAACCTAAACCCAATTCCTTCCCAAAACTAGCACTTGCAGTCGGAAACAAACTGCGTAGAAAGTTCGAGGTCGTTAGGAAAATCGCTGCATAAATCAACAATAAAATGAGAAAGCAATAAATCTATGTATTACCAAATATCGCCTATCAAAGGCAGTTGGAATTTATGTTCAGGTTAGCGTTTTAGTAGGATTTCAAACGTATAATTCACCGACACCGCATTAAACAAGAGAAATTACTACACAATTACAAGAGATGGGAGTCAAGGGGAATTCGCTGTGATCTTTACAAAGCACAAGGAAGTAGGAAGTGTAGGCAAGAGAGCAACAGAAAGTGAATAGAACCCCAAAAGCCATAAATATGATATGGCACGCCATGTTCGACTGAATTCTGTATCATGCCAAAGACAACCAAACCAAATTGAGCAATCTGAATGCGCACTTTGCAAACAAAAAGATCACAAATATTTGAGTCCTAAATAAAATTAACCACGTATGACAGCTCATTTGCCTCATAAGCAGTTACCAACGAAAATAGAAAGAAAAAGCCTGAAATGTTAAGGCTTAAACATCTGCACAACTTTAAACAGATGCCAAAGACGGGCGAAATCTAGGTGCTATACCCGTGCTTGTGTTATTTTGTTGGTATTATTTTTTTCACAGCCTTCACGTTGATACTGATGACAAATACTGAAGACGTCACCGATCATAATTGGTTATTGAAAGGAATAGAAGAAAAAGCATACGTGCCACTGTTGTTAATTCACAATTAATGGTTTTGCGGAGCAGTTGCAGCATTTGTTGATTAATTTATGAGGAAAAACAATATGAGCTCATTCATAACACCAATTTGAATCGGGACGAGAAAAATCAAACTTGCAGGAGCATGGAACTAAGTTGCTCAATTTGATGGCTCGGATTAGGTATCGATCGAACAGGGAACTGTTGGAGATTAAGCTTGCTGCAGAATTGAAGATGGCTTGGATTTCAAGTTTTCAGTCAAGGTTTAAGTTTATGTTCTTAGTTATAGCTAGAACACTTGGTTACAATGTATGGCTGAGATTAAAACATCGTAACGGTTTGTATTGTGTCACTTGTCATTTTCTATTAAGAGTTTAAGTGAAGCATGTGCCTCTCACATGGGGTATGTTCATCACCAACCAATCGTACAACGTGGAATTAGTCTGATGAAGAACATCAAGTAACGGAATGCTTGTTGCCTTCTTTTGCATCCTCTTTTGTGTATATTTTTCTATATCTCGTATCGCTTTTGACCTTTTTTTTTTTTTTTTTTACCATTAAATCTTCTCATCATTCAAGTGAACTGAGTACTGGTTTGTCACATCGTTTCAACTGAAGTTAATGAAGTGCTTGTGTTCCTCCACCCTGCTAAGCATTACAATGTGCAACGATGAATTGGTTGCAAAGAAACATCAGTTCATTGCTAAACTGGAAACATAGTTGATTAAGCAGTCAGATTTGGTACTTGTTACAATTCTTTTACTTTCATTATTTGGCGTATTTACATTTGTATCACAATTTCTTCGGCAAAGTATATATTTACTGGGCGTATAGTTTTATCACCATCCCCAAATGTATTGAAATGAAGGTAGTATGATAAGAATTCCAAGCATTTACTAAGTTTCTTTGTGACTTTTCATAAAATTGACACACATGCCTCTAAAAATTTAGTCACGTGCAATGCAAATGACGGAATTAGCAGAAAATTGTGATTGAATTGATGGTTGAGAGCATGTAGGCATAAATTTAAAATTTAGGGAGGTCAATACTAATTGAAAGTTAGGAAAACAAAGTGATATAAAGTCCAAAGTTGATAACTTCATAGGGCATTACCCCCAACTCTTTTAAGTTTTAGGGTCATTACTAAACTCAGGAGGTGCCCTTCAATCCCTGTTCAATGTGTTCATAGCTTGGATTGCTTATGAATTAAGATATTTGCACCCATCTTGTATCCAATATTTCATTTTCTATACAAGTTATTTAAGGAGGTTTGAATCAAATATAAGACTTCGAGTGCTGAAATAAATTCTCCTATTAACTATTCAAGCTGCAACCCCCTTGTATCCAAGTAACAAGGCCTAATCGGGTCAAGTGGCCCATGACATTTTGCGTTAAAAATTTACGGTTACTTTCTTCATAGGTATGTTGAATAATATAAAGTTCCACATCAGATACTCGAGGAAATTATTACAACTTATACTGAGTGATCAACTATTAGTTGCAACGAGATATTTTGTATGAAAATTTACCTTCATAGGTTGTAACATTTTCAACAAAACTTGATATTAACTTCACTTGAACATTTTTTTTTAAACTGAGCATTCATTTAGGGGTCTTAATTCCAGGCTATTACTTATCGACGATGAAGCCTATCCCTAATTCGAGAAGAGATGAGAAACATACTTAATTTGATTTACATTGTTATAATAAGAAGGCCAAGAACTAATTACCGAGACATTGGTTTTCAAGAAGCAATCAAATGAGCCCAGTGCCCATAAAGGAAAGGCCCAAAATATTTAAGCCCAAAAGAAAGAAACTAATGCAAAACCAAGCTGGTAGAGTTTGTTATGATCCGTTGTTTCTCCCGCCAATTTTCAGTTAGGGACTCATCGTGATATTTACCGGTTTGCCCTTCACTATCGAGCTCCCTCCCTAATATCTCACAGCGAAATGCTTACTGAAACCACAGACACCATTCACCCATCAAATCTTTCAAGAAATTAAGAGAGAGAGAGAGAGAGAGAGAGAAGAAAGATCAAGAATTGAGAGAGACAACCAGAAATCTCTATCGTTCTGGAACCCGAAAATACGAAGAAATACGCGAAGATGGTGGTGAAAGACGGAGAGAAGTCTCTGTGAGATTAATGCTTCTTGCATTGCGTAATCAACCCTTTCAGTCGATAGAGTTTTGGGATAGAAAATTTTCTGGGAAAATGTCAGATTCCGGTGAACAAGGGGCAACAATGTCTGGGCAAGTTTCCGATTCCGATGAACAAACAGCACCAAGTTCTGCGCAATTGCCAGATTCCAGTGGAGAAGAAGCACAAGATTCTGGGGAAGCAGCACCAAATTCTGAGGAAAGCCCAGATCCCAGCGAAGCAGCAGAAGATTCTGAGGAAAACACTGAATCCAGCGAGCCGGTACCACCAACTCCTGCGAATACACCGGCTTCCAGTGTAGGAGAAACCGCAGGGGAAAAGAATTTTGATTTCGAGGATGTAAGAGCAGCACTTGCTGAGACTATTCCGGGTTTCGTTGGACAACAAGCACAAGTAAACCCATTGAGAATCAACTTCAATGCGTCCGGTTCCGGTGAAGCAAGTGTAGCAGAAGCACCAAAGCTTATGCCAAATCCACCTTCTTGGATAGAGGATTCCGATGAAGAAGGATTTCAGGGTCAACGAGCAGCAGCAAATCCCAATGAACAAGAAACAGATTCCAGTGACTCCGGTGAACCAGAAGTACAGTCCGCCGCACCACCGGAGGTGATTATTATGACTCCAGCGGATTGGAAAAAGGCTCTTTCTGATCAAGCAAAGGCAGAAGAAGAAGAAGAAAAAGAAAATCCGAAGGAAGTTGTTCCAGAGTTGATTCATAACACTAACTTTCAACAAGCAGAGCTTAAAGAACGGGCGGTTGTGCATCCATCCTTGATCGGTGGCTCTAGCATGAACCTTGATCCTCCCGCGGCCGTGCGGAAACCTGATTCGCAGCCGAGTGAAAGTGCCGCCGAGAATGTGGAGCTGGGGAAAAGAAAGATCGATGCGAAGGGCAAGGGGAAACTGGAAGAGAACCAAGAAGATGGAGGAGAAGAAGAGGAAGCTGCAAGTCCGAGATCGAAGATACCTAAAAAATCTCAAGATGAGAGGGGGGATCCGTCTTTGCAAGCTCGCTCTAACGAGAACCCTGTTCTTCCTCCTGCCACCCCCGTGACAAAACCCGATTTGAAGCCGAGTGAAAGCGCCACCGAGGGGAAAAGAAAGATCGGAGAGAAGGGCAAGGGGAGCAAAGGGGAAGAAAAGAGCGAAGAAGATGAAGCTGCAAGTCCAAATTCGAAGAAATTGAAAGGTCCAGAAGAGTAGAAGTGGTAAAAGGCATCGATATTCATCAAGACAGTTATTCAATCATGCTCTGTTTCTGAAATAAAACGTTGTGCGATGATCAACCGGAGTAGGTAGATTTGAGTTTCGACGGTGAAAGTCTATCGAAAAATTGATCAGTTTTTAAGATTTTCAACTACTTTCCCTGTTAGATCAATGTGGCTTAAGATCTCTGCAAATTTTATTGACTTTGTTCGTCGAATTCAATCCTAGAACTTTGAATTAGTGCGTGATGAAGAACATCAACCAATGGAATGCCTATTGGCTTTTTTTTTCATTCTCTTTTGTGTACATTTTTCTGTATTTCACATTGCTTTCGACTTGTTTTTGTTACACTTAAATGGTCATCGTCATTTCCGTGACTCACATACTAGTTCATTATATTTCGACTTATATTTACAAAATACTCGTAATCCCCTTCTAATGTGCTAAATATGAATTATAAAGGTGCTCTTCAAGTCCTTGTTCCGATACAAGCAATATTAGAGGATGGTTAAATCGAACATAAGACCTCAAGTGCCGAAGTAAACTCTTACCCCTTACTTGTATCCCAAGCAACAAAGCTTATTTGGTCAAACAAACTTAAATTTGAGTACACAATTCATAGACATGGAAAACGAATTGGGTCAAGTGGCCCATTACACTTAAAGTTACACGGCCCAAATGACTAAAAATCCATGGGGTCCATACAAACTAGGTCCAAGTGCACCCAATGATTACCCGGTCAAGTCATCGAGAGCGCGCAGTACGCAACCTGCGTCATATAGAACATCACAAATCCGAACACAGCTATATGCCTATCGTCATCGTAAAATCACCGATTTACGAAATTGCCTCGGAAATTCTCTGCAGAAAAAATCTAGGTATTTATTCATTTAAAATTAAATAAATCCCCAAATAGTTCCGTAATTAATTCTTTAATTTCCGTCGGAATCCCCGTTAAACTTCTGCGAAAGTTACCAATTCTCACTCATAAATTACGAATTGCGCTTGAATTTTGACAAATTTTAGGGGTTTTGATCTGTTCTGGTTGGCGATTGGGAGCTGGAGTAGGGTTTCGAGCGATTTGTGAGGCCGATCGATGAAGGGGGAAGTGCAGCTGGAGCCAACAGGTGAAGGGGAGCGAGACAGAGACCCTACTGACATCGAGCCTCTGCTACCGAACCAGGACGATTCGTCGCCGGCAAGCTCAAGTGAGATCAACAACGAAGACCTTGAGTCTGGCTCTATCCCTTGCTGTCGCATTTGTCTCGAAAGCGATGCCGAACCAGGTCAATCAGTTTTTTATTAATGAAATTAAGTTTGTTAATTTGAATTTTTGTTTAAGCAGTGTTGGATTTCAGTATTGTGTGATTCCTGAGGAGTGATTAATTGTTTTATGGGTTAAATTGTTGTGATTTATTGTAATCGGAGTTTGAAACTTCGAAAGATTGTATCTTTTTGTAGTTTTAAGTCTATGTTAATACGTTGCAGTAATTCGTTTCATTTGGGAGTTGAAATGAGTATAAAAACTGTGAATTTCGCATGTTTTCGGAAATTGGGCTAAGTTTTATCTCGTTGCTGCGTAGGCATATTGATGCTGCTGTTGGTCTGACTTGTGTTGTTTAACTTTACAGAGGATGAATTGATTTCACCTTGCATGTGCAAAGGCACCCAGCAGTTTGTTCATAGGTCCTGTCTCGATCACTGGCGCTCCGTTAAAGTAAGTAACCTTTTCTATTGGAGCGAGGATATTGTATATCATAGTGAAATTTAGTGACTTTTCTCTTAGATTGTGTGTAAACCCCATAGTTGTTTCAAATTTACTGAACTTGTTATCCCCTCCCATCTTTCATCTGCTTTTCTAGGAAGGATTTGCTTTCTCACACTGCACAACTTGCAAAGCTCAATTTCACCTTCGAGTTGAAACATATGAGGACAATGCCTGGCGCAAAATAAAATTCCGAGTTTTTGTGGCGAGGGATGTTTTCCTCGTGTTTTTGGCTGTACAATCAGTAAGCAATTGCCCTTTGGAATTTTATTTTGTTTTGTTATTTATTTACTTTCTTTCATAATCAGTTGGTTTTCCACCCATCTCTGATTAATTTTCTTTCCAGGTTATAGCTGCAATTGGTGGCTTTGCATATGTCATGGACAAAGATGGGGCCTTCAGGAATTCATTTAGTGATGGTTGGGATCGTATCTTGTCAAAACATCCTATACCATTTTATTATTGTATAGGTAAAATCCTACACCTTAAAACTGTTCATGGAAAAAGGTTATTTGGTTCAGGGGTTTTTTCCTCACTCATCTAGGAAACGTTTAAACACTCTGGTTCTCACTTGTCAAAACTATTCAGTTAACAATCTATTGCCTTGTATTGAATCAGGGGTACTGGCCTTCTTTGTGCTGCTTGGATTTTTCGGGCTCATACTACACTGTTCATCACTCAATGGCAATGACCCACGGATGGCCGGCTGCCAGAACTGTTGCTATGGTTGGGGAATCTTGGATTGTTTCCCAGCGTCTATGGAGGCTTGCTTTGCCCTGGTTATCGTGTTTGTTGTCATCTTTGCCATTCTTGGCATAGCTTATGGTTTCCTTGCCGCTACTATGGCTATTCAGAGGATCTGGCAGAGACATTATCACATCCTGACCAAGAGGGAACTCACAAAGGTTACTTCTCGACTTTCTTCTCCTATGCATGTCTACATACTTGTATTTAATCATTTCTTGGAATGTGCATGGACTTGCATTAGTTTTCCAGACCAAGAGAGACTGCATATCATCTCGTAAACTTTCATATCTTCTTAGACATTTGCATCATTCAAAGGTCCCGAAATGCTTATGGTTCAAAATTATGCAGGAGTATATAGTGGAGGATCTTCACGGATGCTATACCCCACCGAAACTAGATCCCGAACATGAAGCGCGCCTGAAAATGCTGAAGTTGTTGTAGAGATGGAAATAAATTTCAGGATATGAAATCCGCTGTGTATTTGCACTTTGAAACTTCTTGAAGGACTCTATGGCTGTAGAGCAGAAGGAATAGTCTCATTCTCCCCAGAATTCATTAAATTGTAAACCCTGATCCTGGAAAGATCCAACAAATGTTGGGGGATTACCATTTGTGCGGTACTTTTGGTACTCTCAAGACTCGTGATTTTTGCTTTGCTCCGTGATTGTACCAGTTGAGCTATTCTTCGACTTGTGTCCTCTGAGTCTTGTATATGTCTCCGGCGAAGCGGGTTTTTACCGTTGTATTTCCACCCCAGGTCACTCCTGTGTAACGTCATGTACAACCCAAGAAACCATTTTGTTGTTCAAATTTAAGCTACAGGTCTCAAATCCAAAATTCTCTCATTTGAATATAAGGTTACGTGATTTTTGGTCATCTCCCGTAATTTCTGTCGAGTGAGAGGTGTTCGAACAAAACTCCCTCCATGCATATCGGGTACATCAAAGAACGCTTGCAGAAAATCCAAGTCCGGAGAGGAATGATGTCACAACTGGCAGGACGAACGATGTAGTCAGCATACCAGTATCGATGTCACCACGAACAAGACGGACGTGGAAGCGGAGACGGATGATCAAGTCTCCCTCGGATCTTGAGTGGCTCATGCTCTTAGATATGGCAACATGGCGTATTAACCTAACCAACTTGCTTAACTTATAGCTACGTATGTTTGTATTACAATTTGATTTTTATTAGTCAACAACAAAAATAGTAGGCGTGAATATTTGATTTTACCACGTGGCTCGAGATAAAACTGATTTTATTTTACAATTTTACATTTTCAGGCTGTGAATCATGTACATTTTGATGCCACAATGAATTAACTTGCACGGTGACTTGACGTGCAAGTCATAATATTGAAAGAAAAAATAAACACAAGAAAATAACCACATCAAAAGAAAACTATATGGAGACAACAGAGGACGGCAAGAGGTTAGCCGTGTCCATCATTTTCATCCACATCTCTTAATCCAGCATATCTTAATCTGGATTAGTCTGTGGTAATACCGACATTTTAGTTCCAAATCCTCTTTAATTACTTGAAGGATTTTGGCTGTTAGGTTCTTGTTGTTGTTGTGATTCACCAGCACTTACAAAAACAAGATGATCACCGTCTCTAATTACATCTATATTGTCGATTTCGGCTCCATCTTTGCTCACGATTTTCGCCGGTGAGAGTCTGAATTTCTTTGTCCCCATCTCAAGCAACTCCTCGTAACTCAGTGGGAGCAGCACAAGTTTGCCTTTCACTTCACCCTTTTCAGGGCAACTAATTGTCACCCTCGCAGCAGCGTTGCTTACGTAGCTCTTAGGACTTTTCGTCTCCGCAACAGAGAGAAACAAGTCTTTCTCCCCTATGTGGGCAGCTGACATCATGCCAAACAAAGAGTTGTGGAAGTTATTAGTCCTACGCCTCGGGCGATTTCTGACCCATGATCCTCCCTCTGCTCCTGAAAATGAGCTGTCCGTGGGTGGAGGGTGGATAGTTGGCTCGCTTGTAAACCTCCCAAGGAACCGGATTCCACTCTTGTGTTCAGGAATGGTAACGGCAACTTTGGGTTCTTTACTAGAGTGGAAAAGGGTCTTTATGTCTTCGTGTCCTTGTTGTTCCGCTAGGGCTCTCGGGGTCCAGCCATGGAGGTCGGGTTTATCAATGTCAGCGCCCTGGTCCAAGAGGTACTTGACAATGTCTACGTTGTCTTCAGATACTGCAACGTGCAGAGCTGTGGTTCCGTTGCTTTTCGGACGCGTGACATCCCCGCCATGTCGGGCAATTTCCTTGAGCAAGTCCAACCTGGTTTGCTCAGCAGCAGTGCAGGCAAATTGACCAACATCCCCTGAGTTCAAATTTGCACCATTGTCTAACAGCAGCTTGGCAATTTGCTCATGACCATTCAGTATTGCCTCCCAAAGTGGTACATTCCCATCTGAGTCTGCCAATGCATGAAAACAAAACTACGTTAATGTTAAACCCAAAAGTTTATCTTAAATCATACAGTAAACGCGTAATTAACCAGCAGTTAAATCAGCTGTACATTAAAAGGGCGGTCCAACGCAGATGGCAAGCTGTGGAGAGTTGACGAGGTCTAACGGGAACAACCGCCCACATTAAAAAATATGACTCTTTTTTCAATCACTTCTGATTACATAATAAACAAGACATGTGCAGACATACATGCGCACGCAGAAGTATTTCATTACAAATCATATCATCAAGTCAACGGAGACGATCTATCTTTGGAAAGAAAAAAGGAAATGCATCGACTTCCTTCACTTAAATAATACAAGGCTACTTGCATACATGTTGCCAATTATTTCTTAATAAGTAAAATTTAAGTATAAAACTTTAATTCTTTTTGACAAAACGACGTTCTAAACTACTTTAATTTAGAAAAAAAAGGAGACGGAGATCCTAATCTAAGTGCAAAGATGTGGTACATAATTTTGGTCAACTAACATAACTCACGTTTCTATGCAGACAAATTCACAACAAATTTCTATTTGCACGACCTATGAGACAAAAATTTCTTTTCAAAAGATGATTTTTATTTCACTCTAGTTTGCATGGTTGAATAAAAAAACTAGAAGAATCAGACTCCTATATTTTAAAGATATATTAAACAGGAAAGGGATAAGATAAACAGATTCGAAAGCCTAAATAACTTAATATTACTCTAATGAGAGATTTATCTACTAGTCAGATAGCATGATGTGGGAGGCACATGCATGCCTTCTGGATAAGATTACGAAGTCAACCAGAATTTTTAAACATTAAATATAATAATTCGAAACAAACAAATTTTTTATTTTTATTTTTGGTAAATTTGAAACAAATAATTGACTCAAGTAGTTGATAGTTTAATTATGGAAAGTCAACACATAATTGACGGATTATATTAATTTGATCTTAACTCTTATGTTTATTAAATGATTACTCCTTATCGCGTAGGGAGCCTACGATATAGCATGATTGACGATAAGTCTTAGCGAAATAATAGAACGGACTTTCTTGCATTAGGATATATTATAATTTACTCTTAACGTCAACAATTATATGTTTAATGATGGTTTAACTTAATGATTTGTTAAAGGTTTGGATAGTACCTCTGCTGTTAGGATCCGCCCCGTAGTCTAGCAGAAGAAGAACGCAGTTTTCGCTTCCTTTCGATGATGCTATATGCTGGTTTTTCACAGAACAAGGAGGAAACATAGAATGTGTGTTAGTATTTAGAGTTTGATGCTCTAGAAAAAGGGTAAAATCAAGAGCATAGGACTTTGCATACCAGAGCAGACCTCCCGTTATTATCCGATTCATTTGGATCCAGACCTCGTTTCAGCAACTGATTTAACAACAACTCGTCTCCTCTGATTGCTGCAAAGCATAGACTGAGAGGTAGGTCCATTCTACCCCGAGCTAGCATGTTCTCCGTCTCCAACAGAACGCCTTCCATAATTGGGTCCTTGAGGTCCTTCAAATGCTGCAACCCACCAAGAAAGAAACGCAATGTAGAGTGCAACTTGTCAAAAATCATCATCCAAACAAATTCTTAGAAATAAATAGGTTTCTTTAACTTCTGGATCAGATAAGCTCACCTGCAGGAGATTATTCATGATCACAGTCCCATCTCCAACATTAGCTTGAACTATGTTTAAGAATGTAGTACGATTCAGCCGTAGAAGCTGACTCAATCTTTTTGTTCTAACTGAAAAGAGCTGTGGTCTGTAACAAAGTACCCCGATCTCACCAATAAGATCACCAGATTTTGCCTCACCAATGACCTGCAATTTATAAAAATAATGTTACTCATAATCTTATATATCAGTTACCACGGTCAAAGCAACTACCGAATGCAAAAGATATCCTTTCTATTCAAGTGTTAGACTTGCCTGTTCAACTCCATTTTTGAGAACCACTAAATCCTGTAAAGTAATTCAAATATTATATTGGGTTGTTCAGAAAAGAAATTGAAATAAAGAGAATACGAAAGTTATAAAGTCTTTGAAATGAAAGAAAAAGAAAGATGAAATTGTTACCGCAGCACCAGTGACAAGTATGTAGAAATCTGTGGGTGCTTCGTTCTGCAAGATTACATCTTCTTTGGGAGGAAAATACTCGGCTTTCATCTCCGAGACCTTTGAATTCAGAAGAAGAATAAGAATTTAAACCAAACATCTACACAAGATACTTTGAAAAGTTCGGACAAGTTCACTAGAGAGAAGAATTTGATTGAAAACTTTGAGATTGGGTTTGAACTTACCAACTGAAAGAGCAAGTCATTTGAAACCCCATGAAACAAGTACACCTTATCTACAAGAGAGTAAAACAGATAATGTGAAATACTTGAGCGGATGGCCTTAGGAAGGGAATCAAGGGTCTCTTGTTGCTGCAGTCCTTCAGAATCCGTTCTGAACTTCAGACACAAGTGTGCAAGCATCTGATCCTGCAGGCGTAGAGGTAGTTGGTTCCTCTGCGCAAAACTGGAGGCAGCTTGTATGGTATCCCTCTGGTAAACAGAAGCAACTAAATTAATATTTTCACATTTAATTAATTTTATTGCAAAAATCCAATTAAGTGAATATGAATTTACTCACAAATTTTCTAGTTCGACTGGTCCCGTGGACAACCAAGTTGGTCATATTTCCAATTAAGTATGATGTCAATCCCAGGTTGAAGAACATGTAGAATATGTCAAAGATCATCTCCCGTGCATTGACTGGATGCAGGTCTCCATATCCAACTGTTGTTAGCGTTGTGATAGACCAATAAACTGCAGTCACATACCGAATCCACAGGCTTTGTCCTAGGATTTCTACTCCCATCCATGTTTTCGCAGGGTCATGATTGCGTGCAGCTATAAGGTAATAGAAGCATCCAGCACAATGGATGGCAAAAAGAGTGACCTACAAAGGAGCATCGAAATCCCATCAGATGGTGATGCCATATAACAAATGCATTTTGTTCATGTAAGTAATCCCAGAACCATCATAAATACTTACGCAAATAAGTTTTGCACAGCGAACCCAAAAGTAATTATAATTCCTATCTTTCTCCAATCTGTTCAAGCAAGAATAGTGGTGAGGTTAACATAAAGAAAAACTTCTGCTTATATGCATTTTTGCAGTAAAAAAAACTGCTGGGAAAAACTATTGCCATACCTGGAAAATAGGGCACTAACTCTTCGTAGACGCCAAAGACGAAGCATGTTGAAAAAGCCATAAGACTGCACAGATTTAGGAAAGATCCTCGTAGCAAGTTCAGATGGGATTGTGGATATGACATCGAAAATCAACCAGGATCTTGCATACTTCCAACCAATCTTTTTTCGATCGTCAACAAGTAAATATGTGGTCTTGTCCAGGTAAGCCACAAAGAATGTGAGAATGATATCAATAGCAAAGAAACCATTGACAACATTATCAGTAATGGAGAGCGGTCCTCCTGGTCCTTTAAGGAAACCAAACTCGAACGGTGACACCCAAGCAGTATAGATGACCAGAACAACAAGAAAGGTCTCCCATATCCTGCAAGAACAAATTCAATCCGAGCCAAGTTTAGCAACAAGATAGACCTTTTACCAATTCAGTCGGATCAAACCAGTCAAACCGCCTCAGCTTGTAAGAAAATCCCAAGAAATATTATCCAAATCAAGATTGCAAATTTCTGCTCTGCACATATAATTCTTGCAGAACTTAAATCATATGGGATGCCTTGGTTCAGTGATTTGCATTCAAAACTTTTCCTTTTCCATCTGATTCAAAAAATGTCAAGAATCACCAAATAAGACTGCAGATTGTATTCCATACAAGAAAAAATTAGATGAATTGCAGGCCTCCAAATCCGAACATTCTTTTCTTAGTAAACGAATTTATATATATATATATATATTTTTTAAGAATTTATATATATATATATATATATATATTTTTTTTTTTTTAACCAACGATCGACTGATATGTCTGTCTCAGTTCAGAGAACATAAATCCAGACTCGGTCCAGACTAATGTGCACATGAAAACAGAAAGGGTATGTTCCAACACAGAATCAACACAAATTTCTTTTGAAAAAAAGGAAGATACTTTTGGGCCCCTAGAATTTTAGCACTGAAATAATTTTCAACAACAACCACTTTATCATGATTCATGACCATTCAAACACATATAAAGCTACATACTTGGGAAATAAAATAAAATGGAAATAAAAAACCAGAATAAATGAATCCTTTGAATCATTGAAAAGGCACCTCCAAGATTCAATCTCCGTCTTTTATAAATCCCCAAAAGACTGAATAAATTAATAAAAAGAAAGCACAGAAACCGGAAGTAAATAACAAAAATCAAGGGAAAAAAAAAGACTAATATGCATCAAGGCAATGCAAAAATCCTAGAGGGGCTAATTACAAACAACCCCAGAACAAGAATCATAACCCAGAAAAAATGACATAAAACTTACCATTAATAAAAATAAACCACAAAGCTTCAACCTTTTGTGGCAAAAGTTCAATGGTTCTTTACGAAACACAAAACCCAGTAAAAAAGGTAACATAAAAATAAACAAGAAAACAAGTTTAGTCAACGCAACTGATACAATAAACAACATAGTAACAAATAAAAGATTTTTGGTACACAAGATGTTTGATGAAAGTATGAGCAGAAAACAGAGGCAACCCAGAAACCAAAAGTCTGAAAAAATAACCTGTAGCGGCGGTCGTACGGCGAGACAATGAACCTGCCGAGTTTCACACGTCGGTTGCTCGACCTTGCACCGAGGGAAGGCAAAATCCCAGTTGAGAGACTGTAGTGGCTGCCGTCTCTGGAGAGCTCAATCTGCTCTTGGCCGCACATTGAGACGCTAAAGACTCCTCTGGTACTAATATTGCTCTCCATTGGTTGATTGGAATTTCGAGAGAGTGAGGGAGGAGAGAGAAGGAGGAGGGCGTCAGCGGTGGTGGGAGTGCTTTGGGTTGTGGTTCTTCTGGGAAGGTTTGGCCATCGTTTTGGTGGGATTTGCAGGTACTATAAATAGGGAGCGCCGACTGCTTAGACTCCTTTTGTAATATTTTATTTTTATACGGGCTTTTGACCTCTATGCTCTCGCACGGTGCTTCTCTCTGATCTCGTTGCCATATGTTTGCACCCCTGTCCCACTCGGTCTACAGTATTTACCGTCTTTCTCTCCCCCACACTATTTACTCTCTCCCCCTCCCCACACTATTCTACAATGTGTAAACTTTTCCTCTACATTGAAGAAAAGTATTTTGACCCTTTTACCCCTGTTTGCAGAAACTGCCCCCATTGATGTTGATTAGCGGTGTCGGTTGACGTGAGTTAAACCAGCTAGTCAGAGTAGTGTCTTCATTCAATCAAAGTTGTGAATCAATTCGGCGTAAGCTTGCAATGATAAAAAAAAGTTAATCCTCTTGCATTTAAGTTTGAATTTTATTTTTTTCTATATTTTTTTCATATGAAGGAACAAAATTAACAAAAATGTACCTTTGGGTTCCCATTATCTTGAAAATCAAACAAATGTTTACATTTATGTTAATAGGAAGATTGTAGAACCAGAAACAAAATTGTTTATGATTATATACAAAATCGATTTAACATCTCAACTGATACACTTAAAAATGAACCACCCCTTTTGATGAAGATCTAGATTATAAAATATCAATCAAAATCTTATTAGAATATCCTTCAAAATTATTATATTGTGATTTAAACGTATTGCCAATAATAAACCATGATTAAGAAACTGTAATCTCAAATTGAATAATCAGAAGCGCCACTTAAGTAGGTTCCACCAATTTAAAAATTTCTCAATTTTCTCTAATACTATGTTTGGATGAAGAAATTTAAAATTATTAAGGAATTTTAAAATGACGGAAATTGAAATGACGGGATTTTATTTTCTAGAATTTGTGAATTTCCTTGTTTGGTTAACCCTAAGAGAACAATGGAATTAAATACCAAATTTGTTATTTTTAAACTCTCAATTATAGAAATTGGGAAATGACACCTATTTACATAGAATTTAAAATTGGGAATTAGAGGTCTCAAATTCCAAGTATTTTTTTCCACGCAGAAATTCTAAATTTCTATGTTTATGAATCCAAACAAGGGAATTGATGCATGTCAATTTATAAATTCTGACTTTTATCCAAATTCCAAGTTTATTTCCCTCATCCAAACATAGTGTAATTACAGAACATGAAGGTAATTTTCCAGTATTTTTAACAGAATCTGCAAATTTAACACATAATAATGAGAATTAATAGGTTTCCAAGTAATCATATATCCACTATTTATTATTTGAATCCATGTAACTTTTTTCTACACCAACTTAAATTTAAATTGTTAATTGTCTATTTGCATAATTACTATTAAGTACAAAATAAAATTAATAATAAAACTCAAATTTATCAATAAACCCATTAAACCCTACCATCACTTCTTGTTTATCTTACATTCATTCTGGCTAAAACCATAATAGGTCTTATAGAGAAAAACAAGCTTTTTTTTATTGATGGATGGTGATTTTGAAGTTTTGAATCCTCCGACTAAGGTATGACTCAATTTATGATTATTTTGTTTGTTTGATTTCAATTTTTTTAAAGTTTAGAAGATGAGTATTTGGGTTTCAATTTTTTTCATCAATATCGAATGGTTTGTTAAACTTTCTGCAATTGGAAAATTCTAAAGGAAGGAAAAACTTCTTACCAATGTTATTAGATTATAAACTTCCCTGCTTGTTGATAAATATAAGAGGATGAATTGTTTGATTTGTTGCTTATGCACATCAGTAGAAAGAAAAAAAGGCAAATGTCTGGGTTTGGTAGCAGAAAGAAAAAAAAAGTAGCCATGGAAACGCTCGTGGGAAGAGCAGGGTGGGGCAAGGACGCCTCTTTTTTTTAAAAAAAATTAATTACATATGTTATTTTATAAAAGGAATGGGTGTAAAGATAACTTAACATTTTGAATTGGGTTTGAGAGAGTAGTTTATGTAATAAATTTAGGTTTAAAGAGAGATTAATTCTTTAATAAAAAACAATATGGATGAAAAGAGTAAATTGGGTGCAGCAAAAAAACATAGGTTCAAATAAAATTTCCCTTTTTTTTTTTTCGGTTTGTGTTTTTCACAAATTCCCTCTAAATTTGTTGTGTTAAAGTTGGAACTTACAAAATTGTACGGCCCAATGGAAGCTGATACAAGAATGCCGACGCAGTGAGGGCCCTGTTACCGTGAGGCTACCTGTGGGTAAGTTGTTGTAAAGACGATAAAAGAGCCGATGGCCTGGAGCCTGTAAGCCTATCCGTTTTAGTGAGATAGACAAACTTTATACACGTCCTGCCTAGTGGAGGAAAAGTTTCCAGTAACGGGGATATATCCCTTCTCCTTGCTTCTCACTTTGTAAGTAACATATCACGTGACGAGTATGACGGTAGTTAAGCAAATGCACCTTGCTGCAGTTAAGTTTTTCTTGTCAAAATAAACTCGACTTCTTGCACGCCCTGTTGCTGTATATACCACTGTTTCTCTCACATGTTTGGCAGGTGTAAAGCGACCACGAATGGAAAGGGAAGAAGAGAAATAAAAAATAGAAAAAAATGAGTGAATATCTATCAGACAGGCCATCACTGCGAGAGGAGAGACAGGTGTGAATTTCCATTTGGAGTGCTTGGGAATAATCTACGGGTCCTAGTTTCGGTTTACGATTTATCATCTTTCTTGTTGTTTAGGTTGATTTGGCATGCAACATAACAAAGGTGTACGTCCTTTGTCAATTGTCCCCCTTACTCCCAATAATGGCACTACTTTTTAACTTCATTTTATTTTTATGAGGGGATTGGTACTATTTGGATTTTGGAATGATCGACCTCGTTGAAACTTTGATGTGAGATCTGTCAAAATTGGACGGTCTAATTCTGTATCAATTTATTTTTAACTGGAACAACTCACAAACAAACAAATATTGTAAGAACCGTCGCAGTGCCAGTACTATATAGGGATGGTGAATAGGTGTCCATGGAACTTTATATATCGGTTATCACCATTACAAGCACAAATATCATCACTCACCACCCCAGTCTACACTTAAATGGATATCCATTTAACTGAATAGGTATCCATTTAAACTGTTTGCCTATTGGTGCATGTATAAACTATATTCTTATATTTTTATATTTAAATGGACATATATGAATATACTTATTTGGAACATGAAACTATATTCTTATATTGAAAATACAAATGGGATCTTAAAAGTATTCACACATACATAGCAAATGAACCTTAATTATGGTTAAATCTTAAAATAGCATAGCCTCTCAAATCATACCAATTTTCACTCCACAGTACTGTGGTCATATTCATCAATTTTTGAGAAATTTTTTTGTGTATTAGAAAAATAGCTACGTGATTTAACAAATATACACGTTTTATAAGACGAGTAGATTATAAATTTGATATATTCTACTTATTAAAGTATGTTAACAGAAAAATACATGTGTTATATTTTGAATGGAATAGTTAATGTGCTCTATCAACCTCCATCAACCTCCATCTGCCATGATTTTCTCCCTTGATTTAACTTTTATTTGTTCCACTTTCCTAGCGTTTTGCATGTTACATTTGATGTTTTGCACCTCATTTAAATATAAAAATACTATCACTTTCCACTTATATTCTTAACACAAAAACCCCGTGAAATTCCATTCATTAATTCATATACTAAGTGAGATCATCATCATAAGTTTAATTACTCGCTTATTCATGCCTTAAAAAAAAATGTTATTTTCCTCTCTAGGCCCTGCAGCTATGATCTGAATGATCAGATCTCACGAACATCACAATTTATGGAACATGCATGTAGCTATATTGAAGTACTTACCTTATTCCCCTTCGCCAAACAAAATCAACGCACGTAACAGAGTTGGCTGTTAATGCAATTAACCAGCCCATGCATATGCATATTCAATACGACCAGTAGCCTCCAATCTATATTCCATGGAGAGTACTGAGGGGACCTAATTATTGGGTGCACATGTTTTGCTTTGAATTCTCGTTAATAAATTAAAGTATTTCTTACCAAATATCAAAGAGGTAGGGGAAGAAGTTCTCTTCAATGTACATTCTATGTCCCACATTAGAGAAAAATTATTATGTACTAGAACAAAATTACGTGCTATAACCAATCTACGTAATCATATAAGTATTATTTAGATAAAAATTAAGATGTTCACATATATTAATTGTAATATATGGACTGGTTATACCAGTGTTCAAATATATACCAGCCAATAATCATATGGCTAAACCGACTATGTTACATAATGACGTGACATGAGTGTTTCACTCAAGCGTTTCTCATCTAATAATTGATTTAGCTTTAGATTTCAATTTGGTATCATTTCAATTGTCATCTTAGATGCTTAATAAAATCTTCTTATTAGCATTAGTACCAATTCCAATAGCAAATGCTAGTAAACTTTTCATTTCAATTTTCGAACTTCTTATCATGTTACCTGTACTTCACTAACAAGCTAAACTAAGATTTTAGATGAAATTGTTGATGTTGTCCCTCAACTTTAACTGAATTAGAGTAATGGTCCATCAACTAAAAATTCGTGAACATTGGTCTCTTTACACATCAAAACGTGCAGCTATGGTTCTTTTCATCAATTTCATTAGAACTTACGTTAAAATGAGTCACGTGCCACGTAAGGCTAAATCAAGGGGCAAATATGAAAAACCAAATGAGAAAATTGTAGCAATAGTCCCTTAAGTTTAACCCAATTAGAGCAATGGTCCTAACCCAATTGTAGAAATGGTCCTTCCATCATGACTCATTTTGATGGAAGTTCTGAAGAAGTTGACAAAAACAATCATAGCTGCACGTTTTGATGAGTTAATGAAATAATGGTCATGAATTTTTCGTTGAGAGACCAACGCTGCAATTTGGTTAAAGTTGGAAATTACTATAATTTTCTCAAGATTTTAATTATATCCACTAATTTTCTTCCTTTATTAGTATAATTAAAATTTAGCATGTGAACCAAAAACTTAGTAAATTTTTAGTTTTGCGTGCTAGTGGAATATAAATAGTGTGAGTATAAGTGAGAATGTCAAAATGAGAAGGTAAGTGAGAATGTTATTAGCACTTCTCGATCCCAAGTTAACTTGACACAGTTATGTATAGACATATACTCCACATTGTAATAAGTAAAAGGAGTTGTCTTAATAAGTGTATTGGATTGTGTTTCCAGCACACTGAAATGTTTCTTGAGTGTTGGGCACAATGCGAATTTCAAGAGAACAAAAAGGGGTTGACTTGTTAAGCTTAGGAAAAAAAATCAAAAAATATTTTAACTTAAACTGTTTAGCATAATTGAAAGTAGTAGATAGCCAAATTAACCTGTTTAGAATTTGAATTATTTAACTAGCTACAATAACACTAATATTGTTGGAGATCCTCTAAATCTTGAATTATGAAACTAGCTTTGCTAATGCCGACTCCAACAACATCAAGCCAAGTAACCAACCAACATGAAAAAGATATATGAGTGAGGCCAGTACATTTACACTTTAATTTTCCTTCAAAATTTTCGCACTCCGTTGCTTTTGAAGCCACATACATGTTTCGTTATGGAGTCTTTTTCACGATTGCAGACGGCAGGCAAAAGATTTGCTAGGCACTTAATTATATAATTAGTAGCACAATACCAATTAAGAAATATAAACTGGCATAGAACTATTGTTCTTTCCAATATCTATTCATGTGCTGCACATACATAAGAGTTGACAGCTAGCTTCCAATTATATGTGATGAAAAATCATTTTCTTTGAGTTTTAACGAAAAGTTAGCGGTATTGTTCACTTTAACGAAAAATCATATTTTTACATTAAAAAGTCAATCCTGATATTATTTACTTTACATTTTATTTTATCTTTATTGTTAAAACTTAAAGTTTTCAAATTTTTTTATTACTACGATTGAGATATACAAATTAATAAACAAATAATATTAAAAGTGAGTTCAAACTTCAAAAACATCGCTGCTGCTGCATGCCAATCATTGCACACTGTTACGTTGTATTATGGAAATTTTAGTAGAAAGCATTTTTGCACATCATCATTTGGTGTGATGTATGTTTACCATCTTATTTATTATCGTTAGATAAGTTTGAATTTCGAGATTCGTGTAGTGGATAAACACAAATCTCAAAATTCAAACACATCTAACGATGATAAATAAAATGATGACCATACACCACACTAAATAACGGTGAGCAAAAATACACTCAATTTTAGTATACTATTTGTTCTGTCTAATAGTTTCATATATATGTGTGTGTACATATATATATATATATATATATATTTTTTTTTTTTTTTTGCACGGAAATAAGAAAGAAAGAAGCGTATAGTGAATCATTGTGTGAGTTCCAAAGGAAAAAGGGTAGGCAAGAAAGGTGGTAGTCTGGTTGAGATAAAACTGGTGTCTCCATGAAGTTCTTTATGATTACAGAAGGTAATGGCTTCCTTATATTTGACTAGAAAAACACATATAAAGTGGCCCATTGTTGTATATTTTCAAAAGAAGCAGGTATCTTTTAAACTACTAGCCTACTACCGCAGTGACATGGTACTAGCCTATTAGGTGCAACAAATATGGATACGACATATCCATAATTCAATAAATAATTTTAAACTTAACCGTTCTTTTGGGTTCCACCAATAGGATTGTTCTATTGGCCATCTAGTTACAAAGAAATTTTTAAATCTAAGGATTGAGAGAATATGAATTCTTGACACCGAGTAATAACCAAGAGAACAAAAATATAATGCCAATATTATAAGATCATATAATCCACTAATGGTAAATATTTAGCTTTTTAGGTGGTCACGGTTTTTAATTTTTTTACTTTTTTTTATCTTAACTAGTTACTGTAATAATATAATTCCTCGATCTCCCATTTTGTAAAACTTTCAGTTATAATGCTATCAAATAAGGTGGGCAACTTTCCGAGCAACCCGAATAACCTGAACATTGCATGTGTCAATTGGTAGGATTCGAGTTTTTTCAAGATTCTATTTGAGTAGCCGAAATTTCGCTTCAGTGTCAAATTCCATATGTTTGACTCATGGAAGTAAACTACAATCGAGTATTTTTATTTGTGTTGTATCCTTATTGGCCATCACCAAACATCTTCCTCCCACCCATACAGTGGTGGACGCCCGCGGGGGGTGGGGGAGGGGGGTGTTTGGGGAAGGAGGTGCTGATCCTCCGAACTTCGGTAAATATTCATGGATACCATAGATGCTGCTTTTTTGAAGATTAGAGTTGAATTCATACATGCCCTCCAACGGTTTGATAAAATATCTGAAAGAAGAGTAAATAAAATGGTGATCTCAGTGACTAACAAAGCATCATCATTCTTGGACAAACATATTAATGTAATGCAATGATATCAAACATTGTTAGTGTGTTTTTTTGTTAAGCATTCATATGGGAGCAGTCTTGGAACATGTTAGTTACCCTCGCAAATGAGGCATTAACAAGAGTACAGTATGCCTTTTCAAATGACTTGCTTACCAAAACTTAATGAAATGACGATATGCATGCTATTTTTGGTAAAAAAAAAAATTTGCGCACACTATTCTTACTGACTCCCTAACATTATTTCTTGGATCTACCACTGCTCCCATAAACAATTCGATTACCTTCTTCAATTATTTAAAATTTGAAGTAAAAAGGAGAAATAATTATTTGTGAAAATAAAAAGGGTGTAGATTGTCCCAAATTTGAATGCATGGGCCCATATCTTGAAATATTTGAAGCGCTTTTGTCATTCCTTGGAAGTTCTGAAACTGTCTCAGTTTTGGCATTTAGGGCACACGGGGTCTTTCTGGACCAGGGCTCTTCTGGACTACTGCTGCTGGAAAAGTCTGGTTGAACCTGCAATTACCATAGAGTGCATGCATTTTCTATCTAATGGACGTATTAATTATAGAAGTTTGACCCAAAGAAAAGCTCATTTACCTACACTGATTGTCTGTTTCACAGTTTCACTCATTATCTTGAGGAAATTAAAAGTGGATTAAATATTCCAACCTTACTGTGGCATGCGTTACCTCTATCATAAAAAAGATAGGAGGAAGATCCAGTATTTTCCATAATTTCCTGAAGTATCTTCCTCCCAGGCCTTAAATGAAAATTTCAGTTCCTCCTAATGATTATTTTATTCTAGGAAAACAAAAACTTGAAGCACAGGCAATCGATGATACGAGAAGATGTGCACGAGAAGCTTTAGGTACAAGAATTTGCTAAGATTATTAGTCGACTCGTGTGTGCAACTAACCCTAATATTGTCCTTTTAAGTGATATTTTTTTCTATTTAGAATTACTAAAATCATGTGATCAGCTACGTACTAATATTGCATACCCTATCTGCACCTAAGAGGATCGGGTAAGAGAATAGGACGTAGGGGCCAACAGAGAATGTAGATTTAACTTTGAATTAATGATACGCAGCCGACCATGTGAAATGCATTGCGTATATTCTGGCACATAGAGAGATTAAAGTTAGAGTACCAGCCCCATAATTTAGGCTTCAGAAAACAGAAAAGTAAGATATGATGGCACATAAAGCCATGTTTAGATCATTTCAGGTGCCCTCCTCTTGCCCCCCACCCCCCCTCTCTCTATCATTTTCCAACCTCGTGAGCTTTTGTTTTTCCCAGTCTGGAGGTTAGGTTACACAAACCAATGGGGCTTAAAGTGCATGTAAACCTCTCTTTAGTCTTTATGCATAACCATCATAACCCTTCAAAACAAAGACTCCTCATTCCCGCGAACGGGTCATACAAACTTTTACACGTGTCAGACCAAAATCGAGAATAAATTATGACACGGCATATAAACAATTTACTTTTACCATAACATCTGAATTTGTTATTCATACTGTCAATCGCATAGCGTAAACTCGTTCTCCATCCTATCATACCTCATAACACGTAGATTAAGTATTGTGTGAATTAGTGTTCCAATACCATACAATAACTACGAGAAAAGTTGGTGTAGAATTTGATCAGCGGGTAAGGTGCAAGGAAGGTATATTCTTATAGGCCCAGAAATTTTCCAAATAGATGATAAGAGAAGACTAGTCAGCCCAGATGATAGAAATTGCTCACATAAAAGAGTGAATTGCCAGTAAAAGCAACTACGCATAGGGACCATTGGGACCCCTCAGAGTATCCAATTGAGAACCCTCAGGGAGCGTTTGTTTGCCCTCACTAAGTTGGACTGGACTGGACTGGACTAGCTATTAGTCCAATATTGTGTTTGTTCCATGCTGGGACTAACATTAATGAGACTAAAGGGGACTAGCATGGACAAAACCCTTCACTAAGAGGTCTTAGCGAGACCCCCCAATAACCATGGGACTAGCTAAGACTATCCTCTCTTTCTCGTCCTCGTCATGCTCAACGACCACTCCCGACAGACTCCTCATCATCTCCGGTCACCTAGATCAATCATTAACTTTCCGACTCTCTTTTAGATCCATTTCACAACCAACTTTCATATAAAATATACCAAATTGAAGCTGGGAGTGACAAAATTACGATTTTACCTGAATTGAGGCCAAAATGTGGTCGAATGTGGCCGGAAAATGGCCTGGAAGTCTCGGCCTGTTTGGGCTTCTTCAAATCCATGACAGATTCGAGCATTCAAAGCTAAGATCTCGATCTAGGGATGGTGATGAATTTTTTGGCGGTGCTAACTTCATCCAATTTAACGAGGGTTGGTCGGAAAACACATCGGGAAACCTGCAACTCGTCAGGAAAATTGGAGCCATGAGGTTCCATTCGAACAACGCATTGCTAGAGAGGGAGGGAGGACAGAGAAATAGAGATTGGAATCAATAAGGAGTTTGACCAGGAATGAGAAAGAGACATGAATTGAGAGGTCTAAGAGGAAAAAAAGAGGGAGAGGGTGGGACGATGAGAGAAGAGGAAAAGAGTGGGACGGAAATGGTAGGAAAAGATGAAGAAAAAGATAAGATCATAATAAAATATTAATAATTTATATATTAAATAATATAATATTAGAATTTTTTATTATCCAGCTTCTTAGTCCAATACTGCACCAAACGCTTCACTAAGTTAGTCCAATTTAGTCTAGTCTAAGCCAGTCCAGCTTAGTCCTTGAAGCTAATCCAGTCCGAGATAGTCCGGCGCAACAAACACCCCCTCAAATGATTGATTGTCCCAGTTCCAGACCCCTTCCGCACCTTCATCCTCAGTTCATTGAATAAAAATTCATAAAGATTTTTTAGCTTCATTATTGCAATGCCTAGTATTATTTGGGGTTGAAGGGGAAGACCCAACAAACAAATTGACAACCCGAAAAGATTATCGCCAATTAAGAATCTCCAACCTCGAAAATTCAAGATTAAGATTTAACGACAAAAATCTCAAAATATAAGATCCCACAAAACATACTAAAAAAAATCTCCATCTTTGTTACATTAGGGTTTGAAATTTGAATGCATTAATTCTGCATGTGGGTTTGTGGTCTCAAAGTATGAGAGTGGACCACTATAATTGGCAAGTGTGATAGCTTCATTGACATTTGACATTCCATGCATGCAAGATGTACCAAGAGACAAAAAAAAGAACCATCGTGTAACTGGCCTACCATTGCTTCATACGGGAAACGATCCAATTATTTTTATTGAACATATTTTCTGACTCCATTTTTGCGGATGCATTAGGAAATAGAAGAGCTGATTACATTATTGTTAATCATCTCAAAAATCACGATCAATGACCAAACCAAAGCATCAGCTAACTCTTTATTGTTTTGATAGAATTAATTATCTTCAACACTTGCTTGTTAATAATAACTTTCTATCTTATTGTACTTTTGATGGTTGCGTTACAGTATTTCTGACTTGATTAATACAATAATTAAGTAATGCATTAAACAAACTGCAGTCTCGTTGGGATAATCTTGAAAATTCATTCGAGAATAATAGATTTAATGGATGGAGTTGACCTGAAGAAGAGTGAAGAGAAGATGAATGGTGCATCTGGTGCAGAACTGAAGGTACTTTTCTTTTTATCTGAGGGGTGTATCACTACGAGAAGTTTTGTCTGCTGTATCAAATCTTTTATGCTCTTTTTTTCCCCATAGTGCAGGCCGTTTGCACAGAAGCTGGCATGTTTGCTTTGAGGGAGAGACGGGTTCATGTAACGAAGGAAGATTTTGAGATTGCAGTTGGCAAGGTAATGATGGAGGTAACCAAGAAGAACATGTCGTCGTGCAAGATGTACAAGTAAAGTATGTTATCATGGTGTTTATTGAGCCAATGCAAGGCGTGTCTTTAACGTTTAGAAATTAGAACGCCAGTGAATATTATGAGGATACTTGCAGGCATGCAATACTAGTACAAAAAACACTTTGCGCGATGGAGGTCATTCATCGCGCAAAGTCAAAAAAACGTCGCGCAAAAATTAGCACAACGAACCTTCATCACGCATAAGTCGTCGTGCCAAGGCAGTGATAGTAGGGTTTGCGCGACGAAGAAGTGACCTATGTCGCACTAAGTGGTTTTATGCGACGTAGATCACTTCTTCGTCGCAGAAACCCTTTTTTTTTTGGCAATTTTTATTTATTTAATTTTTTATAAATATTGTAATTAAATTCTAAACAATAATTAATAAACCAAGAAAAAGTATTTAATTATAAAATATATGAAAATGTACACACAATATGTCTGAACAAAAAAGAAAAAACTACAAGTCTTCTAAGTTTAATACATCATGCTACTAGGTATCAGCTAGGCAAAGTGGCTGGCAAGTCGAAGGCGGAGCAAGATCAGGTGCTATCATCGGGATTTGAAGGCCGAACATCTTTAAGACCTGTACAATCACACTCATCTTCTCGTTCTGGGCCCTTATCTGCTCATCATAGGCACTCAGCTGCTCACCCTGGGCCCTCATCTGCTCGCCCTGGGCTGCAAGCTGACCTTTTAGAGTTGTCACTTCCTCCTTCAGGGCATTGACCTCTCATGTGGATGATCTGGAAGATGAGGCACCCGTCTCACGAACCCCTACCTTCCCCATACATCGAACAACCTTGCCATGACACCGAACTTCTGATCCAGGACCTAAATCACGATCCGAAGACTTGCATCCTCGGGTACAGTGACGTCCTCAATCGGGGTCTCCGGGAGAAGCTGCGATGTTGCTTCTTGGAGAACAACAATGCCCTTATCCACCATAGAACAAAGAACAAGCAATGGCTGAATACATCGCAAAGGTGAAGCAGCTGCAACAACAAGAAGTAGGGGTGGGCATAAAAACCGCCAAACCGCAAAACCGCATCGAACCGTAAGAAAAAAAACCGAAAAAAACCGTGTTGACCGGAAAAGTCAACTTTGAGTGAAAAACTGAACCGAACCGTTCAAACCGGTTCCGGTTCCGGTTTCGAAGGACCAAGAACCGTTCGAACCGAACCGAACCGTTTTATTAATAATAAATAAATAAATTATATATACACACACATGTTGTGGTATAATAGGTTGAAAAAATTGGTTTCACTAAATTGCAAAGCAGAGGATCCTATCCCAATTAGGGTTCATTTTCACTTACACACACACGGAGACACCTAACACCTTCATCACGGCTTCACCTTCACGCACGCCGCTCATTTCTGCCTGCCAAACCCTCGCTTTCTGCAGCTTCGACCTCTCTCCTCGCCCTCGGGTACTCCCTACCTTTTTTTGTTATTGTTTCAGCCATTGTTCAAAGTTTCAATTTTTGAATTTTGGGTTTTGGAATAGCTCATTAAATTGAATTCTTGATTAACTTGAATTTCAGGTTCCACAAACATTGTTGTCATTAAGTCAGAGGATGAATACAGCAGCGCAATCAGCAAAGCTAAAGGTAATTTTTCTGGGTTTTTCGAATTGTTTTGTTGTAAGAAAACTTATCAAACATTTATGCAAGTAGCTTTTGAAAAACGTGGTAGTTGCATAATTCATTTGCACTTTATCTTTGGAGCTTACTACTGGACCAAATGATATACCATTTTGAGAATCAAAAACCAAAAAACTCTCCGCAATGTGGAACCTTCTGTGGTTTTTTGGTGTTATTGTTATGTGATGATGGTGTAGGTGGTCAACTGTGTTCCTCCTACATTTATGTCAATTTTGTCTCTTTTTTACGGTTATGGCACTTAATTATGCATTTACTAGCTACTTGATTGTCTGTTAAAAAAAAATTTTGCAAAAAAAAATTTGGCTGGAGTTCTAAGCTAGAAATCTTGTCTTATGATTTATTAAGTTTCTGCATTAAGTAATAGCTGCCGACATGGTGGTTGTTCAGGAGGTCTACTTTGAAATCTACTTTTAACCAGACTTTTTTCAATTATCCTCTGACTGCTATTTCAAGCCGTGATTACAGTTACAATGATTTTGGATTTTGTAGTAGGAGCAGTCGTGGAGGGAACAGAAATGGTCGTGGCAAACCACGTGGGAGTGGCAACGGCAGTGGTCGTGGACGCGGGCGTGGTCGTGGTGGAGAAGGGAGGAAGAAGCCTGTGGAGAAGTCGGTTGATGAACTCGACAAGGAACTCGATAGCTATCACGCAGATAACATGCAGGGTTAGTTCAAAACTGGAGCTGTGGAACTTTGCTTGCTGGTATCAGTCAGTGTTTGAGCTATGGTAGCTGTACAAAATATGACGGTTGTGATTTTCGGGATATAGACTAATTTCTGCTTGGATGTTAATGTGGATCAAACTAGATGTGGTTCAAATAATTTATTATTAGGAACCGTAAACCGGCAAGAACCGGATCGGAACCGGTGTAGACCGAACCGTAAAGTTCTAGTAATAAATTTAAGTGGAACCGCACCGAATCGAACCGTTAATATATTTCGGTTCCGGTTTCAGTTTAGGGGTGGAACCGCACCGAACCGCACCGTGCCCACCCCTAACAAGAAGTAGCCTCCACATAGATCATACAACATTAATGAAGTTCTATATCTATATCTTAAACATTTCCCAAGTGTTTCAAACTGTCAAGAAGAAAACACATACCAGAATGTAATAAACCAATAATTTTCAATTTCCACAGCTTCTGCTTTATAATTAAGTCATGATTTAAAGGTGTCAAAATGCTTGTGTAGTCATCCTCACAAGATTAAGGAATGGAATGCACAAGTATAAAAGTATTAAGCGAGAAAGTATATAACCTAACTAAATCAGGGCGGCTATGGAATTGTCTCAAAAATTGCAGCCCAGTATCAAAGTGAGAACAAACATCTAGTTTATTTTCATTACCAATGAACACACCATGTTTAATCAAGTGAAATGTTCATCTGACTGTAAATGTGGACAAGGAAATGCTCAACTGATAAAACAAAATGGAATTTAGGGTATGCCTATGTGTATCGAGCAGCTAAACATTTTCTATACATTTCCTCCAAGCATTTGAGTCAAATACTGTAAATTCTAACAAGAAAATGACACGCATAATATTGTATTTAGAAAGAAAAAAATTGAGGACATTCAAAGAAGAAAATAGTGAAGAAATAGAACCAAGTCCTTGAGCAATATGCTAACCTGGGTCAATACCTGTTGGCTGGCTGGGAATTGAAAATCTATACCGAAATTGCTTCAAACTACAAACAAGAAACAACGATGAAATTCTTAAACCTTGAAATTCAACCCATTTCCTAATAATTTATCCCAAATAAAAACCCTGATTCAATCCCCATTTCAACCATTCACAAATTTTTAAACCCTGAATACCATTCCATGCCGTAATAATTTATCCCAAATTAAAACCCTAAATTCTAAAATTCATCTCAATTCACAATCAAAATCCTTAATTTCACAATTTCATAATTTGTAATTAGACTTACTTTAAGTAGAGAGACGAGCATGACAAAGGGGTGATGGCTGAGAAAAAAATGGTGCAAACAAAAACATTTTAGTAGTGTGATGAGAAAAAAAATGGTGCAAACAAAAGCATCCAATCCCCTA
Organism: Pyrus communis; assembly: GCF_963583255.1. Classification (NCBI taxonomy): domain Eukaryota; kingdom Viridiplantae; phylum Streptophyta; class Magnoliopsida; order Rosales; family Rosaceae; genus Pyrus; species Pyrus communis. Next base: position 11,346,605 of record NC_084803.1, on the reverse strand, counting down.
ATAGAATGACACCTTAATAGTTGGAACACACCTCACGACTAGCAAAATAGTCGAAAGATGATTTACCAATACCAGAAAAATATTATGCATAAGTACAAAATTCATAACCCGAACAATCACGAAACCTAGCATTGGATATGAGGCATGAGGATGGATTAGTCGGAGATAGAACGACGATTGGAATAAATATTTTCATCATAAAATTGAAATTCTAGAAAAACCCTTTCCAGTTACAATAGCAAAACTTCCAACTAAAACCCTAATCCTTCTTCTTCTTCTTCTCCTTCATTCCCCCCCTCCAGCAAAACCCTCCCAAATCCTACAAAACAATTTGAACCCCTAATTTGAATTGCATTGATACATTGCTTAAAATTCACAAATTTGCACAAACCCTTATTCTTCTTCTTCGTCTTCTTCTTGTTCCAACCACCCAAAGCTAGTTATCGCAACATATAAACCGCTGATACTCAAACAAGGGAAGAAAACGAAAAGGTTCCTTTTTATGCACTACAACACTAGATAGCTCCAATTACGTCCCAAAGACTGCGAAAGACATTCGGAGATATGGTGCTTATAAATGTTTTACTACATTCAGCCCCATACCAAACAATTATAGTGTTCAGCTCTAATGTCAATGTAACTTTTTTCATACAAGCATAAAACGTTTTACCAGCTGCTAACCAATTCTACACGCATACTTGTTGATGTTTTTGGGGCATCGTTCAAATTAATCTCAAACAATTTATCAAGGAACAAATAGCATAAAAATCCCCAAATTAACAATTCACAGAAATATTGTATTGTACGTACCATCTGAGATAACAACATTTCCTACAACACTGAAAGCCCCACTGCATTTAGAACATCAAAGACTCTAATTTGTTGCCTTTCCAAGCCCCAATTAAATTACACAAATGCAATTAACTTATTTTTAATTTGGATGTGGGAACATCTGAATGCAAAAACCTTTTGCAAGTAAAAGGCAAATGCTAGAATCTTAGTTCCCATCTTCTTATCAGCAACGTACAACACTAATTATGCTATCGAAACAAGTGAATCAGATACTCTAATTTGTTGCCTTTCCAATGACCCAATCGTTTAAAAACCAAAATCAACACAAAAAATTCAGAAATTATGTATTAAAAAAAAAAAAAAAAGGCTCAGAGTGTAAAGTCAGCATCAACAAGCACGAAAAGCAGAGCTCTCAAAACATCAAAACATCACAGGCCAATTTCAATAATGATACAATATCAAAACATCACATGCCAATTTCAAAACGATATGACAAAATCAAAGTGACACCATTAGGCAATTTCCAATAATTCACAGAAACCCTAGATAAAATATTCCCAATTTGCCATTGGGTTTTAGGGAAATGGAGAAAATCGATAGAAAGAATGAGAGAGATTGAGATTTACCGGCCGGCGCAGTCCTTGAGAAGCTGCTTAGCCTTTTCGCACTTCCTGACGAATTTCCAGGCTCTACCTCCTCAGTCTTGCACTGCGTCTTCACCACCTTCCTCGTCAAGAGGATGAGGAGGAAGGCTACGGAGTGAGATAGAGGGAAGAGAGACCGGAGGAAGGCTATGGAGTGAGAAAGAGGGCGAGATGAGCGAGAGGGAAGAGAGAGACTGAGTGAGATATGAGATCCTGCTGGTTATTAAACTTTTGTACTAAGTGAGGATATTTATAACTTATCATGGTTGATAATAGCCCTTAAGAGTAGTTGGCTATGTTTTATGGTTTTTGTGTTTGTTCTGTTTGGTTTGAAGTTTGCACTTTTTATGGACGTTCTAATAAAACCGTTATTGTTTTACCTAAAAAATATATTATAATTATATAACAAAAAATGCATTGCCAATCAATGGCTTTCGTTTATATTGTGTTGTGAAAATAATTTGAGAATGAGAAAGAGGGGCCTGCTATACTTGTGAATTCTTCTTGTCACATCTCGACCTAGGGTCCACCACATCCCGGGTCCGTTCCACCACTGTAGCATGATATTGTCTGCTTTGGGCCCTGAGCATGCCCTTACGGTTTTGTTTCTGGGAACTCACACGAGAACTTTCCAGTGGGTCACCTATCATGGAAGTGCTCTCGCACGCTACTCGCTTAACTTCGGAGTTCCTACGGAACCCGAAGCCAATGAACTCCCAAAAAGCCTCGTGCTAGGTAGAGATAAGAATATATATATATATATATATATATATATATATATATATATATATATATATATATAAGGATCACTCCCCTGGACGATGTGGGATCTTACAATCCACCCCCCCTTAGGGGCCCGACGTCTTTGTCGGCACACCACGGCCAGGGTTAGGCTCTGATACCAAATTGTCACATCCACGCCTAGGGTCTACCACATCCCGGGCCCGCTCCACCACCGTAGCACGATATTGTCCGCTTTGGGCCCCGATCATGCCTTCACGGTTTTGTTTATGGGAACTTACACGAGAACTTCCCAGTGGGTTACCCATCATGGGAGTGCTCTCGCGCACTACTCACTTAACTTCAAAGTTCCTACGAAACCCGAAGCCAGTGAGCTCCCAAAAAGCCTCGTGCTAGGTAGAGATGAGAATATACATAGAAGGATCACTCCCCTGGGCGATGTGGGATCTTACACTCCTACTTAGACTTTACTTGCCCTCCAAGTAATACAAATCATAATGTAATTAGATCTCCCAAATTGTATTAGATTTCTATTTCTAGTTTACACACAATCACAATCACATTCTTATTATTATCATTTTTTAAACAAAAGATATTATCTAAGGGTTGACTTAGCCTCACAATGGGCTAGCAATAATGTCGTTTAAATTTGCCTTTGGCGAAAATTGAACCTAAGACCTCTCACTTACAAATGAAGATGAATATCATTAGACCGTAGTACGAAGTGTTACGAAGTGGCACAGTCACATTCTTATTACAATACTATTTACAATATGTACTTAATTATTATTATTTTTGGATAAGATGCGTTATTAATCAGCAAGAGATAGTACATATGATTGCAGAAGCCAGAAACCATCCATACACAAGTGAATATTATAAATCAAAGTTGCACTTAAGAAAAGAATTATCATCATGGAACATAAAATACAAAAAAATGCATTAGCATCAACATATGACACAGTTTTAAAGGAGGGTTAATGCTACAACCGTGTTAAGAAAAGTTAGAAATTGCATGGAATAAAACTTAAAACTAGTTGTTACGTTTTTTAAAAAATAAAAAAGAAAACTGGTTTTTTTTCTTTTAATTATTTTCCAACGATTTTCCAGCATTAATTATTAATTAAAGAGTGAAGATTTTTCGGTTTTTCAAAACGACAAGATAAAGAGTGGAGATTTTCGCCAAAACAAGAAATTGCATGGAATAAAAAAATAAATAATTGAGAGAATTTTGTCAACGAAAAAAAGGAAAGAGGGAATTGAACCGACTCCAACAAAAGATCGCTATAAATTGGGAGTGCATCCCACCCTCTTGTAAAATTCAAAATCTTCGTCTGCTAACTTTCTCGTTGGCGTCTTGCTTCTTATTCTCTCTCATATCTCACGACTCCCTACCTCGAACCTGATGGTAAGTTTCTCTCTGTCTCGCTCAGACGATAGATCAATTTCTTTCTGGCAAGATTGTTGATTACGAATTTTTGTTGTTGTAGGCTTCCGGCAAGCTTGTTGATTACGATCCATTACGCGCTGTGTATGTCAATTATCCACCACCACATGAAGAAACTGGTAAATTTCTGTTTCATGCTGTTATTTTTGGGAATATGTTTCTCTAAAGAATTTGATTGACTAGAATATTTAAATTGTGGTGTAGTACTTTTAGCAAACGAAAAGGGGCCAAAAAGATTTGTTTTGAAACTTATAAAAACTCGTATCCTCTTGTTGCCCTTAAAAACTACTTAGCCTATGTTCGATTGCTCCGGCCAATAGTGTAATTTTGGGTCCAAACACTTATATAACATGATGAAGCAATTTGGAGTTTGAATTAGAGTTTGTCAACGAACACCCTTCTTGATGTTAAATTAGGATTCGTCGACAAATACCGTGTCAATTTAGGGTTTCAATTAGGGCTTTTCGACAAACACCTTTCTCGATGTTGAATTGGTTTGTCGATGAACACCGTGTCAATTTAGGATTTCAATTAGGGTTTTTCGACGGACTCCCTTCTTGATGTTGAATTAGTGTTCTTGCATATATGACTGACAATATTTAGCAAAAGAAAAAAATAGTACATAAATATTTTTTATGATCTATAGGATTTGTTCCAATCTTACGAGAAAAACCAAGTAAATTGAAGGTTCTATGAAGGACACTTTATGCATATTACTCGTTTTTAACTAGTTGGAGTTTGAGATTTTTATCTGCCTCTTTCTATTCATATACATAGATTAATTTGATAATCTGTAAATTAATGATTTACACATAAATATATATGTACATATTGATCAGACTTGAGGAGGGAGGCTGCTGGTGATAATACTCATAGGAGAATTAGTGCTTCGCAGCATTTCACAACTGCCAAGAGGACTACAGAGTCAAATGATGAAGTGACTTATGTGGCTAGGAAAAAGGTGGTCTATCGTGACTATGGACCTCCTGGTGGCGGCGGTATTTGGTCCAGACGAAAGGAGCGAAAGGAGTATTTTGCAAAGCTTAGGGCTAAAGGATTGCTCGAAAATCTTGGGTTTAAAATTTGCGAGGAACCTTTTGCTGAGAAATATGAAGCCAAGTATACCGCTTGGTTGGAGTGTGCCAAGAAAATTGTCAACAAAAGTGGACGCCAAGAAACTTGTGGGATTTTGGAGACGTCGATCGAAAGCAGTTCTTGAGGAGGGAGGCTGCTAGATTACATTAATAATATAGTATCAAACCATACATTTTTATTAATTTGAACTGGAAGGCTTGATGTTTTGAGTTTGGTAGATTTTGAAGAATTAATGTTGTCAAGAATTTATGGTTAGTTGATATTTGTTGTGTTGGCAATGGCATGGAAAACAAGTTTGTTTTGACATTTTGGGATTTTATTGTTAGCTGAAAAAATGTGTCCCCAATCATGACCTATACACATTCTCACATCTTATAGCAATGCCGTTCACCTATGATCCTCATTTTGAGGACCTTGTGAAATTCTCCTTAATATAAGTCATCGGATTAATCTAACAGTAGATTAATTTATAAGCTTAAATCATTTATCTTATACCTAATCAAAACACTCATTTGCAAAAATATAAAATAAAATAAGAACTAGAAAAGCAAGCGGCGTTCAAGCCGTGTCTGGACTTCCAGCGGCAAAGCTTCTTTCATGCGCGAAAAACTTTTCATGCGACGAAATCAACTGCAACATCCCAAATTGAAGAATCAAGTTGAGAGGACGTTAAAGAAAGCATACAATTGCTCACTATTTCAGAACAATCTAAATTAATAGAAGCTGCAATTAACAATCAGGAAAGCCACAAGGAAAATTCCTTTGGAGAAGCTTGAAGAGAATTCAAATTTTCCGTTGACGGAGCAAAATATAAAGCATGTGCTGCTCTCCTTTTTCATACGCAAAAAAGTAAAAAAAAAGTTATGGGAGAGGGAGATGGAGAACCTTTCTTCAAAGAGTAAACCCCGGTGAAAGACGGTTGCCTCTCTGCTGACTGGAAGATTTCACGCGTGAAACTTTCTGCTTTTATTTTCTTTAATTTCTCTTTTTCCTTTTAATTAGTTGCGGGCTCTTGTTTTTTTATGTTTAAGTTATAACAGGGATAATTTTAGTTCTTAAGTTTATCTAGCACTAGCAGCATTGCATCTTATATTACTCATTCCGTAACTTTTTTCAACGGTTCGAAACTTCTATTCTTTCCTCTAAGATCGTCTTACCCAAATCTAAAGTCATATGGTAATTGAATTAGATGATAATCATTTTAGAGTTTATTTGAAGAACCATATGGACACCTTATTATTATTTAACAAATACGTTATGTATTATTTGAATCTTGTTCTGCTAAACAGATCCTTGTACAACTGAAATGGTGGAAGTTGGAAGGGAGGAGCACAAATCCCACACTTGCATTGGTAGCCAAAGATGTGTTGGCTATTCAAGTGTCAACAATGGTTAGTGAGAGTGCATTTAGCACTACAAAAGAGTAATTTACCCCCTTAGATCATCTCTCCCTCTTAAAACAGTGAAGTTATTTTTATGCCTCCAAAACTGGATAAAAATTGAAGACATTAGCAACCTTGAGCATGAAGTAAGTGCGTTTGAGCTCAGATTTTATCAAGAGTATGAAACCAATAATTGTTTTGTTTTCTATTCGTTAACATGCTTCTTTATTCTCTGTTGTAGAGCATCAAAAAGGAAAAGCAAATACTATAAGTACAACTACAAGCCCCTCAAGTAGAGTGAGGATCCCGAGAATCCTCAAATCACATCTATTCATCGTACATCGTGCGGTCAGAAATCATTGTAATGTTTTTATTTAAAATTGAATATAAACAGTATCTGACGAAAACTGGATGCATGATGCATGATAAATGAATGTGATTGGAGGATCTCTGGAATCCTCACAAAGAGGATCCGACGAGGATCCTTTGGCCCTCAGGTATTCTTGAAACTCAAACAACTCAAAAGAATAAAGGAATTGTGTTAATATCTCTAAACTCAAATTAATACACTATATGATTTAATCAATGAGGCCTTGAAACAAATGTGAGACAAGAATAAATTAGACCTGGCAATCGTGTCGTGTTTCTTGTGTTCGTGTCGTTTTTGTGACATACCCGATATCTTGACAGATCGTGTCGTATAACACCCAAATATGATCCGATCTAAAATCGACCCATTAATATTATCGGGTAATATAACCTAACTCGTTACTCATTAAAGATAATATTTTTTAAATCAATAATGCAAAAGAAAAATATAATTTGACCCAAAAAAAATGGAAAACATAATACTAAATTAGTATATGCATATCACATTGTGACATAAATATTACTTCAAAACTACAAAAAAAAAAAAAAACAAAAAAAAACAAAACAAAAAAAAAAAAAAACATTTGGCTTTCAAGTATTACGTACCCCAAAATAAGAGCCTAATGAAAAAATATCAGTACATTACTACAAAATACCAAATGTTCAAGGATATGCAAAATGAAGAGAGTTGCGTTTCAAGGTTGATGATGCAATCACGAGCGTTTATACATGCTTTCGCATTTTTTCAACTTGTAGATTAATGATTATGAGTTTTATTTATTTTAAACTCCCTTAAATATACTATTCATGAGGTTTTGTATGGTTCTAAAAACTCAAATGGTGATGTACCCATCCTCTAAGCGTAGATCACGAGCATTTGCCTAATTTTTTTACATGTTTCACACTTGTAAATTAATTATTATAGTTTTTTAAAGTGTTTGGTAGTTTTACTTGATATTTTTATTTTTAATGTGTTTTGTAATTTTTAATTGCACTCTTTGCCTATGGTATACTATAAAAATAAATAAATAAATAAAACTTAAACTTTTAAAATTTTAAAATTTATATAGAATAATAATACAATAGTACATATTTGATATACAATATATACATATACACTATGGCTATTGTATTTTATAGTAAGTTTTTTTTATGGGTTTAAAAAATTAAAATCATCAAAATAACATTTTTCTTAACGTGTCGAAACGGATTACCCACGTGTCACCCTCATGTCAACCTGTTAAGGACCCATTATTAATGGGTTCTTATCGTGTGACCTAATAACAACCCGATTAGTTATCGTGTTGACCTGAAACCTGTTATTTTCGTGTTGTTTATGTGTCATGTTAACGGGTCGTGTAAGAAATTGCCAGGTGTAAATAAAATGATATTTTTATTTTCTTTCAGATTCAGTGAGGAATGATGCCGCTATGCTAGGGAGACAAAATTTGTAAACTAAATTATGTGTCACAAATAAGAATGAGCATGTTTATTAACGCTTAAGTAATAATTCAATCATCAATTTCCATGTCATCTAGTTTATAAAATTTTATCAATAAATTTAATCTCCCTAGTATTACTCTTTTATCTTTGTAACTTGTTATTGCTACTACATGCTTTGAGTAATAATATATAACTTTGGACCCATGGACCAAAGAAAGGCAAAGGCTTATTAACAAAATTTTTACTAAAATAAAAAATTCGTGAATCCTTAGGAATCGGCCTGTTTTATTTACAAACCACAAATATGTCTAGTCCGATCCCTCCAATTGTGGGTTCGGCTGGCCTGTGCCCACTCATGGGGTATAATCTATTTTTCATATTTTCAATACGGCCCACAAATTATGAGTTTATTTAAAATCTCATTAACATAAGCAAGAAAAATTTTAATTTTTAAGTTAAAAAATATAATAACCAACATGGAAATAAATTAATATCAGATACTATGATAAAAAAAAAATTGAAAATCAATGAAGTTTTAGTCAAGAACATTTGGTAGCTAATGATTGCAACCAAATTCTCGCTTTAGTTAATTAATTATCCAAAGCTATGAACTAAGATATGATATCCTAAAGTTGGATATGCTGCTCAAACAATACTAAGTTGGATGTGTTATGCTTCTCCCGTTGACCTTCAACACGCTGGGACCTTAGGAGTATCTGTATTCAGATAATTATACTATCTCTCGACTCAATGTTGTCTCAATCGAGTAACTATCACCTTTTTGATGATATCCTTAAGTTGGATATGCTGTTGGTGCTGGTTCCCTTCTCTTTCCAATACTGTTATAGATCTCTGACTTGGTTCACAAGCAAACCTTAAGTCAGGTTACCCTTTTCTCAGCTCACCAAAATATTGCCTCAACCGGGTAAGTATTTGCTTTCTTGATACCCTTACGAATACTTACTTATTTTCGAATATTTTCTTCGCGCCAAAGGAAGTTCCTGTTTCCTATTGGAGGTTTTCCCCGCATAAAAGTGCGAGTACCTCCCTCCCTTCCTCTAAAACTCAAGTAGTCCGTCATCGTCTTATTCTTCCTCCTAAAACCTAACTCTCTCTCTCTCTCTCTCTCTCTCTCTCTCTCTCTCTCTCTGCTGCTGTTTTAACTTAGTTGTGATATTACTGTCTTCTTGTTGTGCTTTACCAAATACCCATTCTCATACTATTCTAACCATTGCAGAGCCATATGTTGATTAATTTGAAACCTTGAAGTTCTATACTTGGCCAAACCTAGTAGTTGAGAGACTCCGACCGCAGTCAGACATTATATTGAGCTCTCCACAACTCTTGCTTAAACATGAAAGAGGAAGATCGTCCACGTTTCAGGTCCATTACTTTCCTTTAATTAATTAATATGAATTTGTTGTGTAAGAGTAGTTCTAGAGAACTTGCCTGATGAATGTCATAACTTATACAATATTCTTCTTATGGCAGTGAAGACGACATAATTAATTGGGCCACCAGGGGCACTGTAAGCTTAGTAGCTAGAGAGCAATTCCTTGAAGACACATGCACTTGCTTTTCTGTAGCTGAAACCGTGGAAGCAGCGTATAGGCACATCCGGGGGGATGTGAAAGCAGAAACTCTTTCCGCCCGAGATTTGGCTATATACGTTGGTTCTCCCTACATAATGACAGATGATGTAATTTCTGGGGGTCAATGTTGGCCCGAATTGGCATATAACTTCATTATAAAAGAAGGCATGCTTACTGAAGAGCAATGCTCTTATGAAAGTGAAAAATATAAAGAGCTAGCCTACAACAACAGGAGACCTGGTCCAAGAAAAGTTCCTAGATTCCATATAGATGACTTTGAAATTTTATACGATGAGAAATTGATAGTGGAAGCCCTAAAGACGATTCCAGCACTTGCTATGGTCATATCGATTGACTACTTCTTTTTTGAATGGAAAGATGTATTCGAAATTTATGAGCCCAAGCCTCAAACTTATGATAATAATTATGATCTTCATACTGTTACGGTGGTGGGTTATGGTAGATGCAACATAACTGGCAAGGAGTATTGGATCATAAAGAATTCGTGGGGGAATAAGTGGGGAGACAAGGGCTTTGCTAAGATACTCAAGGGCTCGAAATATTTTGTCCACAGTGCCTCTTACCCAGTCATATACAAGGAAAGATCCCCATCCTATGAAACTTGGGTTGATCGCCATGTCGTCAAGCATAACGCATGCGTCTACAATGAATGTTGCCTGTCTTTCCGTAGTCTTGTACGTTCTTCTTCTTCTTTTTTTTTAATTTCTTTCCATATAGGGTTTCAATTTCTCTGACATATGGTGTCTCTTTGATGAGTTTCAGAAATCTGATGGTGAGTTGTTTATCGACTTAACCACATATCTTGCATTTGGAAAAAATTATGTGCGTTGGAACCACGAGAAGACTGGAAATCCAGTTTATTTGCATATAATGAAAAAAGATATGTCTGCTTCTGAGGATAATAACCAGAAAATTCGAAAGCGCTCTGTGCCAGGTAATTTTAGTCAAGATTGTGTTATGATTGAGGTTTTTTTAGTCTTTTTCTACGCTATATTATATCCTTGATATTGGGGAGTTTTAACGAAAAGCTTCCTGTACTGTTCACTTTAACGAAAAATCACATTTTTACTCTAAAAAGTCAATCTGGTACTATTCACTTACGACATTTTTTGGTCATTTTCGTTAAAACTCAAAGTTTTCAAGTTATTTTCATTAGTTTTCCTTTGATATTAATGATTTGTGTGATTAGTTTTCATATGTATATTTTCTAGATTTCGAGTAAACCTGAAATTACTTTGATTACAACGTGCATCCCCCCCCCCCCCCCCCTTTCCGAGTAGTCCTGGGACCTTGCTTCCAAGTACATCCACCACTGGGTGCTTGAAAATTTTGAGATTGAAAAAATAAATAAATGGCAAAGTTGTTTATATTACTCTTTTCTTCTCATATTTGTTTATATGATATGACAGACAATGTCGGATCTGTCCGCGATGAACCTGTGTATGAAATAACTAAAGAGATGGTCATATTCGCTGATGATGGACAAGTGCAAAAAATTCCTTATGGAAGCCTACGAGATGAGGTGCCTCTTCCTTTTTCCGTAGACAATTGTTTTATGTGAAAAATTAAAAATAAAAAAAATTAATGAGATTTCATGATTGCAGTTCAAGGAAGCGGTTGATTTCTACTGTTGGAGGAGGAGTGAGATGCTTCAGCTTCAAACTGAACATACGGTATTGGTTTTTATGTCAATTTGGTAACTGAAGCGACTTACTTCTCTTAATTTGGTAATTTTGTTTTGGTTTTCTACGCTGCTAACAAAACCCAATCATTGGCCAAACTGACTGAGAGTCAGTTTGGTATTATTGTGTTTTTTTAAGAAAACTGTTTATGTTATGTTGTGAGAATAAACAGTTATAAAATAAAATTATTGAGTTTTAGTAAACTTTTTTTTATTAATGCTTTTAACAAAAAAAAAAAAAAAAAAAAAAGTGTCCCGAGTGTTTGGTAAACTTTTATATAAATTGTTGTGAATATATTAAATGACTAAAAATGATATGGTACTTAATGTGATATAATAATTGTTAAAGAGAATAATGTATGAGCAATGATTGTAATTTTGTAAAATACTTAGAAGTATAACTTGCTTCTGCTTTTTTATGTTTTTTTACCGTCATTGACAACCATTAAAAAAAAATCACTTTTTTTCTATCAAACATATTTAATGTTCTATATTTTTTAATAATTTTTTTTCTTCAAAAACACCACAATTCCAAATCAATCATAAAAAAAAATAAAAAAAATAAAATAAAAAAAGCAACGTTATCGTAAGTGAAAGCGAAGCAAATAATGCAATTTACTTATTATTTTATTTATTTTTTGGATAATAATAATTAATAGAGGCGTTTTGATATAGGTGCTTCGTTTTTTAATTTTTTAAACTAAACATACACTCCTTTTGAAAATTTGATCAAGCATTTTCCTAAAATTTTGGTTATTAATTTCAGTGTTTCACATAAGTTTATTTTGTTTAGAATTTTAGTTTTTCACGACTTTTCCTAAACATTTCATTTTTTTCCCCCTCTTATCCCTATATTTATGCATTTATTATCCATCTCTATGCATTTTTTTATTGTTTGTTATAATTTTACTTTTTTTTTTTTGTGTGAATATAGTAGAATACTTATACAAAAAAAATTGTCAGATTTTATTATTTAGAAAACCCAACACATAATAAAGATTTGTTTGATTATATAGCTACATCTAGTTACCTATAATATGGACACATTTAGTTTTATAGTGGATTTGATTTTTTGTATTTCTCGGTACATTTGGAATGTAAATGTACCAAAAGGATTATCAAATAGAGACATTTGGTTTTGTGGTACATTTGTGATTTTTTGTTCATTTGGTCTTTTGGTATATTTGGAATCTAAACGTACCAAAAGAGTTACCTAACAATGGATACATTTGGTTTATCTGTACCTTTGAAATCTAAATGTATCAAAAGGATTACATAACAATGGGTGCATTTGGTTTTATGGTACATTTGAATTTTTGGTAAATTTGGTTTCTCGGTACATTTGAAATCTAAACATACCAAAAGTTGATACTTTTGTTCTCAAATGTACCATAAGTTTTAAGTATATTTTTTATATATCTATACGTGAAAAAATATATATTGAAGACTTTTTATTGAGACATTTTTAATAGAAAGATATATTTTTTTTAAATAATGATAATAAGGTAATGAGGAATTAGTTAATTAATTTTTTATTTTATTTTATTAAAAAAAATGTCATTTAATGTGTAGAAGGGGGTTCATGAAATTAAATTCCTATATTGTAGGCAATTAGTTGCTAAGTTACCTTATGCCTCTATATAAATGCATTTAAATTAATGATATGGAAATTAAATAAATAGAAAATTATTGAGGTGGCAATTGATCAAAGCACCTTAATCAAATCTTTATAAGGGATGAATGTTTAATCTAATAACTATAAAAAAGATACAGGGCATTCTAATTTCGTTCTTGTTATTAGGCTGAAAGAAAGCTTAACCAGAATACCAATTTTGACGGGAGCCAAATAAAAAAGGCCTTTGGAGGAGGTTACACTGGACTTACTAATTTGGGAAATAGGTAGCTTTCGTACGTGTAATGTTGCTGAAAACGCTTCTTCTTTTTTTTAAGCGTCCTTTCTCTTAAATGGGTTTACACTGATTTGAGATTTGTTTTGCAGTAGCTATATGGCAGCGACAATGCAAGTTGTGTTATCAACATCCTTGTTCTCTGTAGGGTTAGTATCCCTCCGCCACACCGCCCACCCCACCCCCACCCCGCACCCCCCCCCCCCTCTCCCTCCCTCCCTCCCTCTTCTAATCGGTGTAAAAAGGGGAATGAGCTATATTATTTATTATTTTTATTTTCACAATGCATCAGATTCTACGACGTGCAAAGTTTAAAAGAGGCATTTGAGAAGGCTACAGCTGACCCCTCTGTAGACTTGAACATGCAAACGTAAGTACGTAGGGAATTCTAAGGATTGATTTTTTAAATGCATTTCTGTCGCTAAGATGTGTTACTAGTTATTAGTGTTAATTGTCACCAATTTCGATTGTTGTTTATGAATAAGAGTTTCTGGTTTATACTCACTACTCCAAATGCAAACATGGGTGTGTATTTCGGTTATTGAATTTGTTTCTATTTTTCTGGCTTTTCTTCTTAATCATGAGATACTGTAGATTGCTTCATCCACATTTTTGGAAAGACTTATCTTTTGTTTTGCATGACAGAGTTAAGTTGGCGCATGGTTTGCTATCTGGTGAATACTCATTAGCTCCTGTAAAAAAGGTATGTCCGGAACGCTTTCTTATTTGTTCTGCCCATATATTTCTACTCATTTCCACTACTGGCTTGTTTATCCTCTATATAATTTTTGTATTGCTAGCGCAATTAGTTTGGACTTGATTGTGACACCCACTTATTTGTGTATGCTTGTAAAAACATTTTTCGATAACTTTGTTTATACCTCAAATCTATTTTAATCATTGTGTTTTCGATTTAATTTATTTTTTTATTGGTTTCATCTACGTTTGCAACTTTAGACAATGCCATCAGTTTTCTGCTTTAAAATATTTATCAACTATTTTAAAATTAGTAAAAAGGACATATATAGTTATTCAAAAAGATTATAAATACATTTTGAGATTAGAAATAAGATTAAAAACAAGAGGGTATAATCCCCCGGCGGGGGGGAGGAACGAGAAGGTGTGAGTGGCTCTTGTACACAGGGAGAGATGTTAGGTTCTTCCATGAATGACGAATTTTATACCAATTATTACAGTTAGAACTTAGATCATCGTGTACCATTTACGGGAGTTGAGCCTAACACCTCCCAAGAGAAGAATACTACTAAATCATAATACTAGTTGCAATGATCATCATTGAGTTAGGATGTCCTCATTGGTGTTTACTAATCATTTCCTGTTCTTTCATGAAGCAATCAGAGAAACAAGAAGGGATACCGCCTCAAATGTTTAAGACGACGATGGCAGCCAGCTATTCAAAATTTTCTTCCATGAAAGAACAGGTGAATTGCCTAATTCTTCTTGCTCTCCACTATTTTTATTATATGAGACACTTTTGTACAACTTGACAATATTGTAAACTCAAAATTATTATCATTCTTGCTCTGACTGCTTCAATTTTAATATTACTAATACCTGAAACCTTTTTATCGTTTAGGATGCTTATGAGTTCTTTCTACATTTTCTTATTCAAATTAACAATCTTCATACTGACGGTGGGAGGCGCGGGAGACCTATGTTTGATCCTTCGAGCGGTTTCACGTTTGATATTGATCTTCGTCCCATTTCTGGAGTTCCTTTTTTCCGTCGCTGTTTTTCTCTTTCCCTAATAATTCCAACTGACGGTCCTTCAACAAGCATTTCTCTAAGAAATTGTCTTTCGTCCTCGAACTTCAACCTTTCAGAAAAGAGAATGCATGAACAGAGTGACTGGTACACTAAAGAGAAGAAAACAATTATGTAAGCTTTCTGATTATTTTCTGGTGTCAATGTATTCTCTTGATGATGTTGTGTCTGCTAAAATTTGTCAACATTCTACGATGAAGATAAATTATTGTCAGTACACGATGATGTCTCTTAGTAACCATATCGACAAAAACCAAAAATAAATGTTGTCTCTCTGTCTCTTACCATCCTGTTTTTTTATTAACTGCAGGGAAGCACGTCTAAATTCGTTCCCTAAGTACTTGGTGATGCACATGCAAAGGTTCGTAAAGGAGCCGGGGGTGGAGAACAAGCTTGGTAATTTTCTTTTAGCTTCCCAGTTTGTTTCTATTTATGTTGAGTTTTGAAGGATTCTCATTTTCTTGTCTCTCTTTATGCAGATGTCAGAATAGATGTTGATGATATCATAAACATTGGCCATTTACACAGGGAGAGAGGTCAAAATGGAGGAAGTTAGTTTTTCGTACCTAATCTTTCTTTTTTCTTCTGCACATATATATGAGAAATTTGCACAAACACCACACAAACTACATGGACGTCAAAATTAAGGCTGCATGTGCTGAGAAGTATTAACTGAATTGTTGACCTAAAACTATGTAGATGGTACGTACATTGACGCGAGATGTAAAGTCATGGTGCGTGTTTATATGATCTATTCCATTAATCAATCAAAGTATTCTCACCTGTAAAACAAGATAATATACACATGTTAGGCTACGTGCAGGGTATAAGCTATCAAAGTATTCTTTATATGTTATGGGTTTGTTTTGTATGTTTTTCACTGCTAGATGGCTACGTGCAGGGTATGAGCTTATTGGATTCATAAGTCACCTTGGAACCTCTATTGATCATGGTCGGTATATTGCACACATCTTGAAACGTGGGAGCTGGGTCGTTTTTGATGATGACAAGGTTGGAGAGTATTGTGAGGGAGGCATCCCTGACAAAGGTAATGGCTATCTTTATTTCTTCGAGAGAATGGAAAAACGTACTTTGTAAGACAATTTTTGTAGACGATAGTGTGGAACCCTGCAACAAAATTATTGTTATTATTATTATTATTTTTTATAAATGCAATAGTATACTAAATGTAAATAGTTAAATACCATTTTTTAAAGAGAAAAATACCATTGTTTGCGAGATGCTATTTATACTGGAGTTTTGTGCATGCTAATGTTTGAAATTTTGAGTTGAAATTAAAGATAACATCCCTTGAAACTATGAACTGCTTGACTTTGCCAATTTGTTTACGTAACCAACCACAAGAACAACAACAAAGCCTCATCTCATTAAGTGGCCACCAAGTGGGATCTGTTGTATGAATCTTAAAACGTCAATGTGCTCGGTTTTGCGTTAAGTCTTCCGTTAGCTTCAAGTACTCCTTGTCTTTTCTTAGATTCTCTTTCCAAGTCTTACTAAGTTTCTCTACCTCTTTTTATCCGAACTTCTGTCTCATAGTCGCATCTTCTAATAGAAACATCTATAGATCTTCGGTTCACATGTCCAAATCAACTTAACAGATTTTCTTTCATCTTATGTTCAATTGCGGCCACTCCTACTTTACCTTAGATATTCTCATTCTTGATTATGTCTTTTCTCGTGTCCCTCACACATTTAACGAAACATTTTCATCTCCGCTACATTATTTTTTGCACATGTTAATGTTTGACCGTCTAACATTATGTGCCATAAAACATTGATAGTTTATTGTCGTTCTATAAAAAAAATTTCTTAAGCTTTAGTGACATACTAAATGAGGATATTTATAGTAGAGTTAAGGCGGCTATAACTTATCATAGTTGATAATAGCCCTTAAAGATTAGTTGGCTATATTTTATGCTTTTGAGTCTGTTTGGTTTGAGAACCCCTGTGGTTCAATGGAGTCCCTTTTTGAAGTTTGTGCTTTTTATGGACGTTCTAATAAAATTGTTATTGTTTAACCTAAAAAAAATATAATAATTATATATATGAAATATGTAATTCATGGTCGTGTATATACAACCATATCGACCACAATATAAGTTTTATCAATACCTTGTTCATCATGGATGCTGACTTGATTGTCTTCTTCTGTTATGGCTTTCTCTTCAATCATGACATCACTCGAATTGGCGATTCAACTTTATTTTCTTCCTCTATCCTTTCTTGGCATATGAAATCATCAAATAGTTTTTCCTCCACTACGTTTTCTTTTATTTGAAAATAACATTTTCCGTTCTTAAAAGAAACAAATCATATTCAAACGGAAACCATACATTTACAATAACTTTCTTCATCCTACGTCAAGATCGAATATAAATTTTTTTCCTTCTTTCTTTCATGCCTTTTGCAAAACTATCCCACCAAAAAGCAATATTTTTCCGTAGACGAAAAGTAGCTGTCTTGACCATCTTCTCCTCTGGAATAATTATTTTTTCGAAGAATTGCTCCACAACAGAAACCCAATCAAGAAAATCTTCTATGCATTCATCACTCTCAAAACAATAAATTTTTCTAACATCAAGGGAATGAGTTTGGCTTGAGGCAAATCCTCTAGTGCATTCCCCATCAACAAAAGATTGTTTACAACCACACCATAGATGATCTTTGGTGTGCCACACATAGCCTTCATCCCACAATCAACGTTGGAAAGAGATTTGCATCTCCCACAATCAATTGTCATTAGAACATGGCAACTCCCTGCTCTGATACCAATTGATGCAACACAAGTTAACAAGGATACAAGCGTAAATCCTTGAAGAACAAAGTTTCTAGAATCCACTAGTTTGATGAATCCTAAAGGATAATTTGATTAATTGATAAGTTGATCATTACAATGGGAAACAGTCACGACTTAAATAAGTCATTTACAACACATTTGGACAACTCAAAAGGCTTAGGGAATTAAAACGAAAGTAAATAACAATGACATTAGTCGGACGACAATTGAAATGTCTGAAATTTATTTCAAACACGACATATTATATGCCCTTTTTTTTTGGAAAAAAAAAATGCCCACTTTTGACACTATAATATTTCTTGCTATGTTTCCCATCACCATATTGATTGAATCTGATATTTTCCAACTCAAAAGGCTTAAGGAATTAAAACGAAAGTAAATAACAATGACATTAGTCGGACGACAATTGAAATGTCTGAAATTTATTTCAAACACGACATATTATATGCCCTTTTTTTTTGGAAAAAAAAAATGCCCACTTTTGACACTATAATATTTCTTGCTATGTTTCCCATCACCATATTGATTGAATCTGATATTTTCCAACTTTAATTCTTCTTTACCAGAATTTGAAACATTTTATTTTCTTTATTTCTTAGTAAAAATTGACCCATATCTTGTTCTACATCACATTCCTTAATGTGAGTTGATGTTATTCGTTTGCTAACTTTATTTCAAATCGGTTTTTAATTATTTCAGTGAACATGCTCCATGTATCATTTTTATTGATGAAATCGTGTGTATTGGATCTGCTTGTATGGAATCTGATAGTGGCAATGGTGACAACTATGAGGTGTAGCAGACGATACTGGAGCTTTTAAACCAGCTTGATGGACTTGAGGCATCAAACAAGATCAAGGTACTGAACAGAATGTGGATTCATTGGTTAGAAACGTAGTGATTTATTTATGAACTTTTAGGGTGCATTTGTTGCACCAGATTATCTCGGACTAGACTAGGTTCAAGGACTAAGCTAGACTGGCTTAGATTAGGCTAAGCTGGACTAACTTAATGAAGAGTTTGGTGCAGTGTCGGACTAAGAAGCAGGATAATGGAAATAGTACTGTCACCAGTTTGATGTTTGCTTGGACTAAGACTAAATTATTATTCTAATTTAATTTCTTTTTATTTAAAGATATTATCAAAATTAATAATATTATATGAGAGTATGACTCAATAAAAAATACAAAAACCAAATTTCTTGCCAACGAAAGAAACATACATGATTCAATAGTAGTTTTGCTCCAAACATTAATATAACAAAGGTGTTTTCCTAACAATTGACGGGGTTTAGAATGGTTTTCTTAATTATTCACCTTTGGTTTGATTGCCTTCAATCGCAAGACCACAATGATGCGTGAGGCGCAATGGCAAATGGATAGCCGAGCCTTGATCATTGCTACATTTGAATTCGAGCACGTAAATTGCTTGCTTCAACTAGTTTGAAGAAAACCAATAACAATATGCAAAAGGAAGAGATCATGAATATACCTCGAGCAAAGTACACAATGTTTGGAGCAAAGGATTGTCAAAAGTGAAGCAACAAGTTTTAGCTGAGGGAATGTAAATTTAAATGTTGTGATACAGACAAAATTTTGCAATCCTAACTAATTTACTAACTAGACTAAAACATAAGCTTGTGTAGGCTACACGAATACGATAGTACTCCTGCACTACAGATCCTCTGAATCGACTTCTTACATGAACATACTATTATAAACAATCAAAATCGATTGAATCAATACCACGCCTTTTGTTGCTTTAGCAAGCAAGTTGGTGCCTGCACATGTAACAACTTGCTGCATCAAAACTACCATTTATGACTCAGCTATGATGGCTAAATCTGATCTCATCGAAGCATCTGTTGGAGCTTTATTACTTCTTGTTGTTGTTCCGAAGACAATGAACTCAATTTTTCTGGTGCTAGGCTCAAAACTTGTTGTAGTAGAGCAGACTCCACCCCAGGTGGAAGCTTAGACTGAGAAAGATTAATCATGATGTCAGATACTCAGATCAAAAGACTGCATGTTGTAAGCATCGTATAGTAAACAGAACAGAAATTGGTTAAAAATGGATAAAATGCAGATAATCCGCAGCTACCTCAACCTTAAAGTCTCAACATTGCTGCAAACTGTAGTTGGTGGATATGTTTCACACACCATAGCTAAGTATATTAATCAGAGAACAAATTTGGCAACATCTCAAATACGATGCTCTTAGAAATCAAGTGAAACTTTTATATCCATAACAAATTGATACAGATGCACATTTGTTTATTTTAGAAATCTCAACAATGTTTCTATACCATAGGATATAGAACATGATTATATGCGAAAACTTGAAAACTCAGCACATTCAAATAAATGGAATCAAGCAATGCATGAACACAACCAAATATGAAAAGCCAGAGAAAGAGGAATCCTCAGTCCGAGGAGGAGGAGGTCCATAGTTTTTCCCTTAATGCCTTGCCATCAAGTTCCTGCCAAATGCAATGAAGTCTTTCTTATATACGATATAAGCCTTTATTAGATACGATATACAGGGTTCTCGTGAATGCAATACAACCAAATGACGGCAAGACTCAGCAAAATAAATACGGAACTCAACCAATCACTACACTAAAAAACCAACATCAAGAAATGCAACACAAAGCTACAAAACAAAGCAACCTTTTCAGAATGAAATAAACATCGACCAAGTTTCAAACGTCAATCAGTAAAATTGTTTTCACGATAATGCCATGAAACTCTTGCTAAAATAGTTATATACAACAAACAGGGTTCTCAAAGGCCAGAGACTAAGCTCCATCAAACATTTCTTCAGTAAGACAAATCTCAAGCAAGTTTCAACAATGAATGTTAACAAATACGATTACAAATAAAGTACCAATTCGCAAATCACAAACTTTCGCATATATAAGAAAATATTAGCAAATGGTCAGACTTAAATATGAAGACTTACATAGCCGTTTAGCTGGCGAGCAGCATATTCAGCTTGTTGAACACTTGACATAGTCACAAACCCAAATCCTCTGCTTCTTCCGGTCGTCTTATCATCATATATCAAATGCTAAAAACCCTCCAAATTTAACCCACAAAACACTAAACCAGCAACAACTGATTTCACTTTTCACCCAAATTTCAAGTAAAATTTACAAAATTTCGAGTGAAAACAAGGAATTACCTTGACCATCTGGACATTTTCAGCGCTCTCGAAGATATCAGCGAGCTGAGTGCTATCGATGCTGAAGGGAAAGTTACCCACGAAGAGTTTGAGGTCAGATGAGGTCTCTCCGTCGTCGCTGAGAACCTCCTCGTCCTACTCGAACTCGGACGAGACGATGAAGTCGTGAAGGAGATGGGAGATGGCGAAAGTGTGAAGGAGAAGAAGACGGATGGATTAGCTACGAGAGAGGATGAGACTAGGAGTCCGCTCGAAACCGAGGGCTCTTACTAAGAACGACTAGTGAAGCGTTCAGTTTGGGCGAGTCCCCTTTAGTCTCATTAACTCTTGTTCATTTAAATAACAAACACCAGACTGGACTACCATTTAGTCTAGTCCAATCCAAGGAATACTAGTGAAGGCAAACAAACATACCTTTATCTTCTTGTGATCACCAAGAAATTAATATTTTAATGAACAGTGCAGGACCATATTTCTTATCATCTCCAACCGAGGCCAAAGGGTCATAGGGCTCGTTTTAGCCTTGTCACAAAAAACCGTCTCCAACCGAGGGCCGAAGGGCCAAACATAATTTATTATTTAAATTTAGAAACTACAACTTAAATTTAAAAACTACAACTACAACAAATTAAATGTAATATAACTAAATATTTAAAATAAATTGTGAAAGGAACATGCTTATGAAAGGAAATACAACTACAACTACACCCATTATAATTGTCCCACATCGACCATGGCAGATGAATGAGCAAGGAAACATGCTTATAAAATGAACACCCCAAACTTTGACCAAATCACCTTTCTCAGCCCCAAAAATCTAAACCCATAATTAAATATTTTTTTAGAAAATTTTGGCCCAAAAAAAAAAAAAACTGTAAAAATAAATAAATAAATATGACGTCAGCATGTGGCCCAGCCCGGGGCTGGCTGGCTGGTTGGTTTGGGCCAACCGGTTGGCCCTTTGGTTCTTTTTTGTCCAGTGGAGCCCAAGAGCCCTTTGGTCTGTTCCTCGGTTGGAGACGATTTTTAGGCTATTTTCGACCCTCTGAATCCTTTGGTTGGGGATGGCCTTAGTCCTGGACGAATTGACAACTTCCTAACGAAGAGGAATACATGCCAGTCGCTATACTAGTATTGATGTTTGAATTAGGTTGGTTTCTGTTGTCATAGGCAAACATGAATGTTTGCTCTTTCTATTGACTGTCTGTTTGCCATGGGAAAAGGCAGATGAGAAAAAAAGAATGTCATTGAAGTCGATCGGAGCCTCCATATAAACACAAAAAGCACATACAATTGCAGGAGCTGCTGAGTTAATGGAAGATGCCAAGTCTCTATGTCTTTTGTTCTTTTCCTTCTTTCCCTTTACCAACTGAATTATACAAGCAGGCTAGCTAGGTTAATTTTCAGTTTTTTTCTTCATATAATAAACCCTAGTTAAGAATGCATTTTCTATGGGTTGTGGTCAATCAAGTTATTGAAGCTTTCAGCTTGTGGTGCTAACTGGTACACTTGCCGATGTATGTTGTCTAGATCTGCTTATTCAATCGTACGTAGCCAATTATTAAGTTTAGTACGTAAACGCCATTGTTACTCAAAGTCAAGTGCGTTAGGCGTTGTCAAATTTTATTGCACGAAAAGTATTTGAGATGCCAGAATATGAACCAAGCATGCATCTTTGAAATTTCAACATCAGCATGCAAATCATGCAGGAGCATCGATCCAAAATTCCATGCTGACTTCGACGTAACTTTTCGGCCGTCGGCAAATTAACGACAAGAAAGCGAATAAGCTCATCGACGGACATCATATATTTGGATTCTTCCTCAACACGTTGCATGTCGAAACCAAATTTGAATGACACTTTGAAAGTTTGGCCTCTTTCTATTGTGGAAATGTCACAAATAACTAGTCAATACCAAATTTAAAGACGAAAAAACTCGTTTTTGATGTTTGTATACATGATTTGGACAATTTGGACAACAAGTTAAACTGTTATTTGTGTGATCCAGATTGTTGTTCAAGCAACGGAGCAAGAGAAATATTCTTTTTCTAGCTCACGTGGTGTGTATAATTTGATCAAGTGGAGTTGATTTGGTCTTCAGTGTGGTATTCCAATACTGCAAAAATGCATTGATTGACCAATATTAGCACAAAAATACACGATCCACAATGAATGAATGTAGCAGATGTGAACGCAATTACATTGTTAAAGTGAATGTGTTTCTCTATATGTATTAATTTCTAAACTCTTTCTTCACAAATTTATATTAGTTTAAAGTATAATCTCACTATTATAAAGAAATGATAAATGTGTACACGATGACATGTCAAATTAATCGGTAGTTATAGTACAAGTAGCATTCTCGTGGTGAATTTTTATTTCTTGATTCATCTGAATGACTAAACAATCTCGAAATAAAATGAATTTTCTAAACTTGTTTAACAAGATATAATTGAAAGGAATTGCTACAATATGAATTAAAATCTCATTATATACTTCAAACTTTCTATATCTGAAAAGAAAAATACACTTGTGAGGAGTGTACAATGAGATTTTTGGAGTGCCAATAACACTTCCCTATGAATTAAGAAGATGAAATCAAGAATAAACGGATCTGTTTAATTTAATAAATAATTAGGCGAAATCCCAAGAGCTAATTTAGGACCTAATAGTTACGTTGCGAGAAGTCGAGGTTATTTTAGTCTAATCACGTTAGTCATCGCAATGATCGCCACTAAAGAGACCGGAATAGCCGGTAAAAATATTCTTCAAAAGCGAACAATGGACCCCACACAGTGCTTAGACTAGTAACATTGTAACAGACACGCGTCCTGCGTTATCCAATTCTCAATTTTCCCCTTTAAACTCGGAATGCAAGCTCCCCAAAACTGTCTACTGTTCATTTTGCTATTCCAAACTCCCAAAACCATCGTCTCTCTCTAAAAATGTCCACCAGTCTCATCCACTTCCGGCCAAACCTAGCCGCGCCATGCGCCGCCGGAAATCGAAAGTCCAGCTCAGTTGGCGGGAAAGGCTTGCCGTTCAAGTGGTGGGCCCCGCTCTTCGGGTGGTCATCCGAACCCGACTACATTGACCCGGAGGCAAAGACAGAGTCAGACGACAAGGCCCAGGGCGGAGCAGCCGACTCGAAACCACGGCGATCGCGGTTCTCGCCTGGCTGCTTTACGGAGGAGAAGGCGCGGCAGCTCCGGATGAAGACGATCGAAATGAAGACGTTTCATGACGCCATGTACCACTCTTCGATCGCCACCAGACTCGCCTCCGATTTTAAGACCCGGTCCGATCTTTGAGCCGGCGATTGAGGGATGATGACAATAATGGTTAGCCCCAAATCATCTATTTTTGTTTTTTCATAAAGTAGGATTAGGGGTGATGGAAAATGTGAAAGATGGTGACATCCATGATGTAATTAACGCTTGTTTTTAGCTAATTGCGTGATTTAGAAGATTAAGCATGTAATTATTGATGTTGTGTATATTATATATATATATATATATATTTTTTTTTTTTTTAAATTGGTTTCTCAAGAGATATTAAATGACATACCTAAAAAAATTGAGATTTCAACTTTTCTTGTAATTTCGATGATCAAGATGTTTAAATTTAATTGAGATAATGATGGTTAGGTGACGATGATTAAGATAAACTAGGTTTGCTTACATCGGTTGAACCATTCAAGATGAATAATAAATCCTAGTGATATTGGGGTAGGAGGTGACGAGAAGCCGAGAACACATGCCCTCGGGTGCAAATAGGCGTGGCACAATCGCCTTGCAAGGTCTAGGTCAAGTTGGTTGTGGCATATTTGGATCTTTTGTAGGATCCTACAACTAGGAAAAGTATCCAAACTGCGAATATGCCCGTGAGGTATCGCACAGAATCCATAGATCATGAAACTCGTTATTCATGACAGGGACACCGTACTTGGGAGGCTTGGCCAGATATTTTCACCAAAAAAGTATTGATGTACCATATCGGAGGCCAACTCCGCAAGAGAAACTTCTATGCACCAGAGATGTCATGTTGGTGGTAGCCCAAGCAAATTGCTCACAGGCACACTGCTGCGTGAGAAAGTCCGAAAATATTTCAAGTACTAAAAACGTGATACACGACATGGAATGAGGATCCTCTCCAAATCCTCTTTATGAGGATTTGGGGATCCTTAAATCGTACCCGTTCATTGTACATTGTGCGATCATAAATTATTTTAAATAGTTTTATTTAAAATTAATTATGAACTGTATCTGAAGAAAACTGACCACACGATGTCCGATAAACGGACACGATTTGAGGATCCCCGTGATCCTCACAAAGAGGATCCGGAGAGGATCCTCATTCACGACATTGCCCGATTGGCTTAGGATATTGCCTGCGTGGCATCCTAGGCATAGGTGAGTTAGTCTCCTACCCTGCAGAAGACAGACAAAATAAAAGACTCCGGCGCGCAATGTTAGCAAAACCAAGCCCCCACTCGACCTCTCAGCATAACAAAGCATGTACAACTGCAACCACAACAAACCTAGTAATTGACAAAACCAGTTTACTCAATTGTATTTATTCACTTGCAATTATAAGCCGGAAACAGATTGCAGTGCGGCCAATGAAAAGAAGACAAAATGTAGCATCAGTATAACTCCATAATAGATGGAGATAATCTGAATTATCCTACGACAATGTATCAAAATGGCCTTAAGCTAATGTTGGTGCCACTGGAACATTGACCTGAAAGAACCCGCAAAACGATTCATGTTGTTGAAGAGGTGTAAGCTACTGCACAACTCAAACCATACTTTTGACATTCACTTGCTCTCAACATCATACAGATCAGTTCTGAATACATCTGTTAAGGATAAAACACAACAGAATGTCGAGAAGACAATAAAGACAGGAAGAAAGTGAAATAAAAAGAGTTTGAAGAATCAAATAAATGAAACATTCACAAGTAGCAAGTTACAAGAGTAAATTCGTGATTCCGTACCACTTTGGGTGAGAATTAGTATCTTATGCGACAACGCTACGCTTATGTGTTTCTCTTTACATAAGTCAAACATAAGGACTTCTTCTCAAAGACAGAATTTCAAATTTCAAAAGGAACCACATCAGAACAAACGAGTCAGTCTGTTATGTATCAACCGAGCTCGAAGGTAATCTATTTTCACAGTTGATATCTCCAAACCATCACCGCATTGTTAATACAAATTCTAGCTTGCAATTCAAACAATTCTCTAAAACCAATCCTACCCTGCTCCCTTCACCCACGGTCCACCACCAGAACATGCAACCATGAAAATAAACGATCACTCTCATGGAAACAAGTTCAAACACATCTCAAATAATCGGCCACGAAAATATCTAACGCATGTACCCCTGTCTTATTCAAACACACATCTCTAACAACACATCACATTCCTACAGCCACTTATTGCAAAAGCATATCCCTAAAAGTCCGAAAATGTGTAGCAAATGCGAAAATTTATTAACTTCAGGTTACTAATTCTTCCACCCATTCGCATCAATTCTGCAACTTATAGCAAACGAAACATATCATTTCTTATAGCACCAACCTATCCGTTCAATATATAATCTATCAATCCCCAAAAAAACTAAGTACACAAAAGGATACACCAAATAAAAGCCATGAGCAAATGCTCCAACCAGCACGGCAGTAAACAAACGGTCCCGCACAACCGGGTTCCTCCGCAACGACAGTCGAACTGAGAAAATCAAACATCCACAGAACAAAAATATAATTTTGTTGGTAAAAAACCCAGATGGGAAATATCGATTAAAATCAATAAATAGCAAAATTAAAGCCAAATTAAAAAAAAAAAGTTGAGAAAATTGGAAAAACTTACTGAGGGGAAGAACAGGGGCGTATATAAGAGGAATCAAGAACTTGATTTGATGCCCCGGTTTTCTCTTTCTGATTGCAGCAGCGGCCTCCCTATCAATATTTTCAATTCTATATTAATAAGGCACCTAAAATTTCCATGAATTATAAGAAAAAAAAAAAACGAATATAAATAATAAATGAACTAAATTTCCATGCGTTTGGCGGGACTTACTGATTAGAGGAGTCGGACGAGGCGGGCCAGGAGGCCATGGCCGGTGGGTCGATTAAGGGATTTGAGATCTGGAGATGCACTGTCCGATTACTTCTGTGTGCGAAATCAAAACGGTGCGATGTGTTACTGCGCCAAACGTTTTATTTTTAATCTTTTTCTGTACCTTTCTTTTAATTTCCAAAAATGTAGAAATCTGCTCCTTTAAAATAAAATAAAAAATAAAAATTCCAATAAATTGCAAGGGCAAGTACAAAATTAGTATTTTTGCCAATTTTTTTAGAAATTTGTTATTTCTGTAAAAAAAACTTAAAATAAAAATCGACTGATGATTTCGTTACAATAATTTATTTTTTTAATACCAAAAAAATTTACAAAAGCATTTCAATCTCCATGAACTACCATCCTACGATTTAACAGTATTTCTGCATTTTTGACATTTGTTTTAAAAGAAGTATTTATAATTGGGCCCAATTCTGCACCATGCATCCAGATTTTCAAATAGAAAATGAGTGGTTGGGCCTGGTGTCTGGACCCACCATGGGTCCCGAAAAATTTAAAGAGTGATGTTATTCTCATTTCAATGTTTTATCTTCTCACTCATCTTTTAATGAATTTTTTAATTACAAATTTGTCCGTTTACAAAAAGATTGATAAGGATATTAATTATTTTGTTTTGCTTAATTTAAAAAAAAAAGGTTGGCATGAGAGATGATTTATCTACCTTAAACCCTAACTCATATTTTCATCTCATTTCATTCGGAGAAAGTAAAAAAAAAAAGAAAAAATAGCAATGGACTTAGAAGATGACTTTTTCATTGAAGAGGTGGAAGATAACGCTTTTACGAAAGAGGTAGAAGATTATGTTTCCATTGAAAAGGTAGAAGAATAATTTGTGTGTAGGTCATTTGAATTTGTCCATCGTATTTTTAAATTTGTCGTTGTCAAATTCTTTTGAATTTGGATACCTGTGTCGTTTTCATTTGAATTTGCAGACCTTATTGGACTTCATTTACATATTATTTGTTATATTTTTTAAGAGATAATTTTATAATTTCATATGTATGTATATTAAGGGTTATTTTGGAAATAATTGTAGGTGTGAAAATAACATTTTAATTTTTTAACTTTTTAAGATGGGTGAGATTATAACGTAAGTGAGAAAATAAGATAATAAATGTGGTCTAGGAGCTTTCAATTCAAAAATGGTTTGTTCTAGAACATATTGTGAGAGAACAAAAGTAATAAGATCCAAAGGCGGAGATGATAGCGTCAATCTAAAGCCACGCGCGGAATCATCCAAGCCATTTAATTAGCGTCCCTCCCCCACCTTCATACTCAAATGCCGCCTTCGGCTCCGTCTGTCTCTCTCACTCCTCGCTGCTCTTAGATTCTCTCTCTCTCTCTCTCTCTCTCTCCACTCGCCGCCTCGAACAACAATGGTATCTCACGCTCGCTCTCTCTCTAATCCTTGTCCTGCTTTCGTTAGGGCTTAGGTTTTTAGTTGCTGGTCGATCAATTTTGTTTCGATTTGGTTCGTGTTTGAATTTTTCCTTGTTTTGAATTTGTTCCTGTAGGCTTTGCCGAACCAACAGACTGTTGATTATCCGAGCTTTAAGCTCGTCATCGTTGGCGATGGAGGCACTGGTAATCTTCCGTTTCCATGTTCTGTTTCTTTTTTTTCTTTTTTTTTTAATTGATGTTTTCATCGACTGTATTTAAACAATTATTGCCATTTTTAAAATTAGGGTTTCGAGAAGAATTTGATTCAATCGAATATGTTGTCTGGATTTTTACATATTTGACTAAAAATATTAATTAAATTGAAAAAGGCACCATATTTGGTTTGTTTTGTGATACTATCTAATTAAATTGATCTTGATTGAAATAAACAATCTTTTTTTAGTGAAATTATTTCATTCCTGTATGAGGTTTATTTGTCTGTAAATTTGATTTATGTCTTTTTGAAAAATTAGGGATAAGAGCAGAGAAATGTCGAGCTAATTAGGGATTAATAATGTGTTTTGCAAAATATTAATTTTGTTAAAACAAATTTGGAGCTACATAGTCTGGGAAATAAGAAACAATGTTAACTATTCTTGATGTTGTAGCTTGTTGTGTGATGATTTGGATTGGGGCTGAATGGTGATGATTTATGCAGGAAAAACCACTTTCGTGAAGAGGCATCTCACTGGTGAATTCGAGAAGAAATACGAACGTAAGAGACGTCCTCGACACTTTACTACATTGTGACTTTGTATTGGGTGATTGTTGTAATGAGTTTGATCGTGACATGTTTGCTTATACATTTTGCTTTACTTTTCCTTGCAAACAGCAACCATTGGTGTGGAGGTTCATCCACTGGACTTCTTCACAAATTGTGGAAAGATCCGCTTTTACTGCTGGGACACTGCTGGGCAAGAGAAATTTGGTGGTCTTCGTGATGGTTACTAGTAAGTGAAAATACATGTTGCCTCTGCTTTTAATTTTGGTATTTCAAATCCGCATAAAAATGCATTTGACTGTATCTTATATAACTTCTTGTATATGGGATTAACCATCATTTTGTTTCCTTAGTTTAGGATAATAAATGGTATAAGTGAATTATGTGATAGACACTGATTTATTAGTAGGAAGAACAATATGTAAAGGCTTTGGGGGAAGTCTTTTATGATTATCTGATTGTCTCTGAATTGTTTCTCCAACTGTTTATGGGGATGGTTGGAAATTTTTTTGCCCTTTCATTTTTCTCCTATGTTGAAGGTCTCGCCTAAAATTCTGTGTTGAAATATTCAGCATTCATGGGCAATGTGCAATCATCATGTTTGATGTTACCGCTAGGTTGACATACAAGAATGTTCCTACATGGCACCGTGATCTATGCCGGTGAGTTTAAACTAAATTTGATTTGTGTTAGCTCTATTGTTTCTTTGATTGTTTTATTTTTATGTTTGTTGATGATGGTTTGGTATACGTGACTCTAAATGTAATTTCAGTGTTTGTGAGAACATCCCTATTGTTCTCTGTGGCAACAAGGTTGATGTGAAGAACAGGCAGGTCAAAGCCAAGCAGGTCACCTTCCACAGAAAGAAGAATCTGCAGTACTATGAGATATCAGCAAAGAGCAACTACAACTTTGAGAAACCCTTCCTCTACTTGGCGAGGAAGCTTGCAGGGTAATTACAAGCATTCTCATTTTGATATGGTTACTATAGAGTTGTCGATAGTAATACGTGAGATTAATACTGTTGTTACTTCAGTGATGCAAATCTTCATTTTGTCGAGTCTCCGGCCCTTGCTCCTCCAGAAGTGCACTTTGACATGGCTGCCCAACAACAGTAAGAATTTTCTCTACGTTGATGAACCTAAATCTTGTTTGATGTTAACAATGAAATTAGTAACTTTTCAATTCAAACAACGTGGATTCAGTATCTTCTAAAGAGTAAAAATTGGTCTCATCTCGGTTTTGCTTCTTGCAGGCATGAAGCCGAGCTTGCATCAGCGGCTGCCCAGCCTCTTCCTGATGATGATGATGAGGCATTTGAATAGACTGGGAGATGACATTTCAATAGAAAGTGGCTTATTTCTGCTAGGACATGGCCTTCATTCTGCTGGGAATCGGGGATTTGATTTTCAAAATGTCATGTTTACAACACAATGACTCGGTTTTAGTCAGTTTCAACTATAGCTATTATTAGCAATTGTTTCTCATTGGTTGTGCCGGTAGTTAATCGTATGAATGTTTTGCTCTGCAGTCAATTTCTCTTTATTTTCCTTTCTATAATGTTTCCGAAACAAGTTTGTTGGATCGAATATTTCCCTGTTCTTGGCTCTTGGCCCTAAGATGAATTGCCGCTTTATTAATCCAAAATCGAAATTGGAGGAGTCAGAATTTGGATTCCATCGCAGATGTTCGCAATAGGTCAGGACTGTATCAGACCGACGCTGAGATTTTTCTCGTGTGAACTGATTACGATGAAGGCATTTCTTGAACAAACCATTGGATCCGGTTGTGTGTAGCCCTCCGTTGTTTTTGGTACGCCGGTCGGAATGTGATTAGGAGGAAGGCTTTATTGGAGCAATTTGGATTGAGCACTAATCGGCCTTATGAAATACCTGGGTTTGCACAAAACCATTTTAGATCATAATTCTGATGGGCTTCTCGCTTGGGAGCAAAGCAATATCTTGTAGCCAATTTGGGCCCCAAAAAAAGGGCTGGTCCTAACTCCGTCCGTTGTGAATTTGTGATAAGGTACCACAAATCTGAACTGTACATAGAATGTAGAGACAATAGTTGGAACTGAAACTTTCTCTTGAGGGTAAAAAAGGCTACAATCTTTTTGGTACGAAAGATAATCGAGGAGAGAAATTTAAACCACGAACTTGGGTGCAGGCGTAAACACTTTGAACTAGAGGAACTCAAACACAATACCGTTGGTGTAGGCGTAAACACTTTCGAACCAAATAAATTCAAACAGAGAACCACAAGTGCATGCGTAAACACTCTTACCGCTTCAACTACAATCTCGCACAAGGCTACAACTTCAATTGCCCAAATGTTAATGTTTTTCAACGATATTGACGTTCTTTTTATATTACAAACATTGCCTTTGTTGCAGCAGCAAGTGCATATGGACGTACCATTATGGTCTGTCTGCGAGAGTAAGGAGGGGAGGTCAAGCAGTTTTATCATGTTTGTGTCATGTGTTTGTTCCAAATCTCCAATCATGTGTTTGTGTCTTAAGAACATAAGGGAAAGCAGCAATTAAATGCATTACAAAGTAGTACAAACCTTTCAACACCATAAGTTTGCCTCATCACAACATGTGAAGTCCACATGGCACAGATAAATGCCCTTCTGCTGGCTCTGGCAAATTGCTTCTGGGCCGTACACACACACACAAAACATAGGTCCCAAACCCCCACTTGCTGTGTCTCAGGAACTCAATATAGCGAAAGCTATACGCCTACCAGTACATAGTACTCGTGGCGTGGTTTCCTCTGTTAGCTCCACCGTCCCGCTCTATGCACGACTTCCTGTCTTTTCTAAACTTCGATTTCATTTATTGATATGATTGATTGTTGTAGTGTGCAAAAATCATTATTTAGAACCTAAGTTTTGATATTTTCTTTTGAATACAATGATATATATAGTTGATTGCTTTAGTGTACAGAATCAAATTCGCCATTCACTAGAGCATAATCTAAAATCCAACACCTACAGATTGAGAAAAATATCATTAAACTATAGTACTAAGTGGTAGCTTTGATACTTTAAATCTAACATAAAAGCTGCCCTAACGAATTATTATTTACCTTGAATAATCAACCCTATCAATAAATGAAATCAAAACTAAAGACAGACTAGTAGAAGCAAGGTTTTCTTGATGCGTCCAATCTTTAACAAAAACAAGACGCTACACGGAGAATGTTTCGCTAGTAGGATCATTGTTCATTTCAGAAAACAAGAAAGTTAATAATATGGCTCCCCGGTCACTTAATTTCAGCCCCAATTTACCAAAGATCCCAAGGACTCATCCTTATCGGTGTCGGTTCGAAGGACACTCATAGAGACCCCAATTGCGTTCAATGTGGGTACATACAACTAGAACTAGGGCACCTGCATCATTCCAACCAGGGGCATGGGGGCATGTGAAAGCTGGTCTTAGCTCTTGCCAGCATGTTCTATGAGAGTCTATGATATCTTATGTTTCTTTCTGTGCCTTGAGGCTGTAGGGGTGGCCCTTCAACTTCAAGGACACTGTCCAAAACTTCAGGGGCTCTCATATGGGATCACAGACCCCATTCCTGTTCCTAACGAGTAAGATGTGATTTTAGCTTTATGGCAGCAACAAGGGTGGCTTCCGTTGTCGGTGGTCGGTCGCCAGTCGGGTTTAGTGTTTATGGCTTTGGGCTAAGGCACAATGATATATCCCAGTTGGCTTCCATTGTCATTTTTGAAAAGTCATCTTCTATTGCTATGATCCTGAATATGCTCTCTTTGCAGTGACTTCTACTGTCTTGCTTCCTTTTTGTGAAATGGCTATTCTTTCTTTTTCTTAGGGTTTCTCTCTCTTAGCTTCAGTAACGATGTCCATATGCGTTTTCTAACTTCCTAAAAGCTAATTCATTTCATGACACCCAATTGTGACAACTAGCTATGAACTAACATGTTAAAAGTTTAAATAAACAGTTCACGGTAAACTACTAACTATCACACTATGAGAAAACCAATAGGTATAACATTTTTTCACTAACATTTTAGTTTATAAATTAGAGAAGTCGAACATGGATGTAATTTGTATGTAATTAGGTCAAATTTCCAATTTATGATGTGAGACTCATTATTCAACATTACATTTATAGAAAGGGTCGCACCTTTTTATGTTCCTTAGCTCACTAATTAATCACACTTACTGCTCCTTAATCATGCAACAATTAATTAAAATGCATATAGCATACGTTCATAGTTGGTACATTTGTATATATAGATAATGCATAGAGAATGCATTTGAGTACTGAGTACTGAAGATTGCGACTCAACATACTTGGCCATCATATGCAAATTCAGATACGAATTCATATGAATAAATATGGAGAGAGAGAGAGAGAGAGAAAGAGAGAGAGGCTCCTCCTCCTCATCGATCCTCATGGTAGGGTAAGGTGGTGGAGCATGAAAGACGATGATGGTGTTGAGAGGAATTCATTGTAGCCTGCTGTGTGCTATGCATATATTAAAAATATATCATGTAAACTTGAATCAGAACATGTTCTGCAAAGGAGACATGTGCTTACGCATAACGGGACTAACATAAATACAAGGATAGCAAGCAACTGTCTTTGTCTATACATGTATTTCTCATGCTCCTATATATATTTCCAATTTATAGCTAAAGCTAGGGAAACCTGAATTTAATACCACCATTCATAACTTCATATATACTAGTAGCACATAGCTTCTCTCTCTCTCTCTCTCAACCTAGTTGTGATGATCTGGAATCCCATGCTTTATTTTCTTTCAACTTCATGTCACTTGAAAGCGCAAGGACTGGTCCTATAGTTCATCTAATATTCTCAGCTACCTGCTTTTATTGAATTTGCTAAGAAAACTCGTTTGAAAACTATTTCATTTTCACTTTTTACTTTTTACTTTTTGTGTTTAAGATACTGAGTAAAGGGAATGAGATCCATTATGGATCTGTGTCTGAAGAGATCTGGATTGTTCAAGAGAGAGAAAGATATACGGGCTATTCAAGTTTGGGATTTTTATGAAGTGAATCAGTAGGATGGGCTAATAGCAGTTGTAGAGTTGAATTGAGTGGTCCAAATCCCTCAGCATGCGAGCGCCAAACACAGCAATCCGAAGTGGATCTCCATCCTGAGTAAAGTATTGGAAGAAAGAAAAATTGAAGAAGGGTGATGGAAGAAAGGGAAGAAATAAGGAACAATGATATAAACAAAATCTTGAATGTGAAAGTTACTTAAAATCTTTTGGTTTTTATGGTAAATGAAATGGTTGAATAATTAAAGCAATGAGATTATTCAGGAATAACCATTGAATAATGCTAAGATTATGCGTTGAATTTTTTGTAGTAGATCCATAATAAAAAAAGTGTTTGTGATTGTTCAAGAATAAATGAAACAAAAGATAATTTCAAGTGTCTTTCTTTTTATCAAAAAGTTTAAGGGAGGAATGGCTATCCCATGTCAGGCCCAGGGCATACCACAAGTTTCTTTGAGGACTTATAAAAGGGTCTTAGCCCCTTTTTTGGTTTTTACAAATTGCCCACCAAGAAGGATAATGGCCAGCGGCACTTGAACCTAGGCCTTAGTCTAGTAAAGAGAATGATCCTTACCAACTCAACCGACGCTTGTTGGCACCATCCTTCATCCACTTTTCTTGTAGAATTTATTCTGCATCTTTCCCACCATTCTTCGTCCATTCTTCTTCATCTTTCCCTTCTCCATGAATTTTCCCTCTATCACTAACACAAAAAGAAAAAACCCAAAAGAAAAAACGAAAAACAAAATGGTTATCGAATATGTTCAAAGCTATATTGACTTCATGTTAACAATTATCGGGTAAATTTGGTTATGATCTAATATTCTTATGTCACGCATGTACCAATTTTCTAACATGTATAATGTGACTAAGATATTGTAACCCATTATCGGCCTCCTCAATTTTAATATATAGGATACACCAAAACATACTAGAAAATCAAGGATCTTTAGTTGTTCATATACAAACGATCCTCTAATCACTAGCTAGCTTAATAAAAACGAAGATCCAAAGTTCTGTCCGATCAAAGGATTGACAATCCTGATTACTAGAAAGTTCTACGTATATACTATATACTAGTTCATTAGAGTCAGTCTCATCATGGAATGACATGCCTTCGCCCTTTTAGTGAGTAAATAGTATTCTGCATTTCTGTGAGAATCCTGCAACCAAGAGTAAATCCTTTGCTTCTTCATTCCCTCTTTGATACTTGTTCCTACAAAGTTTAAACCGACAAATTCAATAAGCTGAAAACAATTGTTTGAAAGAAAAAATAATTTTCACAATTTTTTTCTTCCCATGTACGTATTTATTTATTCAATTAAAAAAATTGGGTTAATCTCTGTTTACTACTATGAAGTTTAATGGTTTTCAACATTTAGTACATCAAGTTTTTTTCGTCTAGAATCATACTTAAAGTGTAAATTTTATAACAGTCTCATACATCCGTTAGTCAATTTATTAAGACTCCTATTAAATGATGATGTGACGTCCATATTGACAATGACTAAGTGTCACGTGTCGTTAAAGCGTCCACCCGGCCACCCCCATCTCCCCCAAAACCTCTCCCTCTATTTCTTCATGCGATGGAAATTCACTAATTAATTCCCCCAAATTCATACCCCCAATTCTCCATCCAAAACCCTAACATTCAAACCCTCAATCATCAATGGAGCAGCTCAAGACCATCGGCCGGGAGCTCGCGATGGGCTCGCAGGGCGGCTTCGGCCATGGAGAGCGGAGGAGGTGAAGAAGAAGTGCTGTGAGGAACGGCGGAGGCGAGAGAACCACGACGCCATGGCCATGGCGGTCTAGGAGGTACACACAAAGTGCTTTCTTTGCTTTTATCTAACTGAGGAAAATTGAAGTGGGCTTTAGGGTTAGGGTTTTTTAATGGCATCGATTTCTAATTTTTTTTGGGTTTCAATCGCTGCAATTGGTTGAATCGTGCATTGAATTGAAATTGAAATTGGTAATGAGGGTGGTGCAGGTGCAGAAGAAAGAAGGGCACCTGAAGAAAGAAGGGAGGGAAGGGGTGTGGGTTGCAAAAGAGAGAAGGGAGGAGAGGGTGCGGGGAAGAAAGTGGGTACGGATGTTGTTTTTTTTTTTTTTTTTTTTTTTTTTTTGTGTTTTTGTATTTTTTTTTTAATATTAAAATAGGCTTATATTGACACGTGATGCTTAGTTATTGTCCACGTGGGTACCATGTCATCAGTTAACAAAAGTTCTAATGAAAAACTTAACAGATGTATGAAATTGTCCTAAAATTAGGATTTGAGGTATGACTCTGGAAAGAAAAAAAATTTCATGTACCAAATGTTGAAGACAACAAAATTTCAGAATAATAAATAGAAATTAACCCAAAAAAATTAAAAGACAAAAAAAAAACGTATACTGAAATCATTTCCTTAAAAAATAATGTAAAATTATTGATCCATGCGTCTTGAGCCTCTAGAGGGATAGTAATGTGATGAAACATTGTTTATAATGTAATATCTTTGGTGACAATTACTTACAACTGAATCAAATTAAATATTTGAGGGTCACATGATTGACCGTGTAAACATTCTTCCAACATATTCCTAATTCGTGCCAGTAAATATAAAAATTGCATTGTATCATGCAACACCACGTGCCTCGATCTCCCATGATTAAAAATTTATACTTAAGAATGTAGAAACACATATAATTCAATGAAAAGGGATCCTCTTCATATGCCTTTCCATCTATTCCGGTATCCGGACCGTTGAAATTTGATCCAACGGCTATAAACAGGGGGTTTCTTTAAAAGTGATAATAACGGTAACTGTTGGATCAAATTTTAACAGTCCGAATTCCGAACTAGATAAATTAAATAGAAAGAGATCCGGAGAAGACCCCTTTCCTAATTCAATATCTAAAAGAAGAAAAACGTACGAACTATTTTTTGTTTTGAAAAGAGATTGGGCAGTAAACTAGGGAAAACAAAACAAAAGGAGGGTTCTGCGAAACAATATATACAACCTGGAAGACATGGTTGTTGGGAGTGGACAAGTATGGTTTTATAGGGACAAAACATTTGGCATTTTTCACAAGGAAAAATGTAGCAGTTGTTGCTTGGTTTGGTTCCCTTTTACACTTTTGTGAACTGTAAATTTGTACTTTGCAATATCTGTTACTGTGAGAAAATCTTGGGAAGGTAGAAAAAAGTGGTAAAGTGGTAAATAATCATCATAGGTGACAGTGAACAGTAAAACCAGTGGAACTGTATATAAAAATAAGAAATTAAGGTAATTTAAAACAAAAGCCCTGGATTCACGAGGGGATGTGGCCAGTGTGTGGGTGGAGAGAAGTACGGATTTGACATTGCCTCTGCCTGTGTGATTCTTGTACATCACTGCCAGAGGTTGTTATCTTTGTACTCAAAGACAAACCTTGCCAGTGGCAGAGGTTGTTATTTTCTTACTCAACAGACGGAACTTTTTTACTATGCACCGGTATGTATCTTAAATACTGAATTCTTGACCGTTGATTTTTGGATTCTTTAGTTGCAATGTAATGTTTGAGTATCATTGCTCGACAGACGCATACCATTCGCATACCATACACCCAAACATAATCTAAAAAACAAACCAAACCTGCCTTTGCCCTCCTGTTTTCTGTCCCATTGATTTTGGTATGATGTTACAAAACTGCCCTTGTCGACTTTGTTTTTACTCCTGAGGATGACAATGGAGTAGTAGAAAGGGTCCACTTTGACAGTCCAAACTCATCACTGCATGATGACATTCTTCCTTGGGTTAACCATATCTTTCTTTGCGCCAAGACAAACAAATCCTAACGTTGCATGTTTGGGTGGGTGTGTCTATTGTCTGTCAATGAATTGCCTGGTCGATCGATCTACCATTTTCAAAAAATGCCTTGCTACTTTTTTGGTAACCGAAAATTACTTGAATTTGGCTTTCCACGAGTTGTGTAAATCAACAAAAGGAAGTATATATGAGTTCCACACTCTATGTTTTGGTCTTAACAATATTCATAATGGAGACCA
Organism: Pyrus communis; assembly: GCF_963583255.1. Classification (NCBI taxonomy): domain Eukaryota; kingdom Viridiplantae; phylum Streptophyta; class Magnoliopsida; order Rosales; family Rosaceae; genus Pyrus; species Pyrus communis. The sequence continues at coordinate 11,308,309 of NC_084803.1, read as the reverse complement.
TCATTTACAAACAAACAATTGAATGAGAGTGCTAGTCTCTATTATGGATGGAAATGTTTTGTAGTTTCTAAGTAATGAGTGTGAAATTTGTGGAGGAACAATCGATCAACTATGTCAAGAATATTCACTTCTATATTCATATATAACACATATAACTAAATGTTTATTGAAAGAATCCAGTTATGTTAAACAAACAATATTAGTAAGCTCTCAGGATTAGTTCAGGTGGTAAGAAAGATGAAGTAACGAGTTAAGGTTATGATACGTTAAAAGAATCTGACTTCTTTAGTGTAATTTCTTTTCTTTTTTTATTTATAATTTTATTTTAAAATTTTTACTAGTGTAACTAAAAGTATAGTGTTGTTGTAAAAGTTTACACTCTTTGTATGAAGCATCAGTTTAGATTAACTCATGATAGTTTGGAGAATTATATTGTTTACTTTTTTTAAACATTTTAGAGCACAATATTAATTAGTTGGGCAAAATCCAACAGGATTATTTCAGGATCCTCTTTGTAAGGATCTCGAGGATCCGTGAATTATGTCTGTTCGTAAATCGTGCGATTATTTTTTTTCAGGTACTATTTATGTTCAATTTAAAAATTATTTTAAAATAATTTCTAACCACACAATATAAAATAACCTACATAATTCACAGATTTTTGACATTCTCACCAAAAGAATTCAAAGAGAATCCTGATTCGGGCTATATAACCTGATTTACCAATTAGGTCGGGATAAGAAGGGAGATTCGGTAAATTTCAGGGGGTGGAAATGGAAAAAAAGGAGAGGAATACTGAATCTGCCAAAGCTTTGAGTGATGTAACGAAAGGCCATTGGATGCAGACAAAATGGAGGGAAAAGTCAATGATTGAGCGACACGTGGATGATTTGACTTGGATAAGGTGTAATAAGACAGTGCAGCTGGAGCCTGGAGGACCTAGACCCGTCACACCGTTGATTGCGTGGACGAAAACTCGTTTTATATACCCTTTACTTGCTCTCACAAGCATGATAAGGGCATATATGAGGATACATGATCTCATAAATCAACCAAACCGAAATACGTGATGCAAGTGTGCACTCAACGCGATACTCAACTTTTATTTAGGAAATTCCATGAGGTGGTGATATGTATTTATAGTGAGAATTATCAAACTTTTAATAATGGGAATAAGGATTGATGTAACTGTGAATAAACTTATATAAGGCCTGTTTTTATAGGCGTCTTTTATCTACGAGTTCCTTACCAAACAAGTTTACGTGAGAGACGTGATTAGCAAATGAGAATGTAACAAATGGAGCATCATCATTCTATTCACGGGCGTAGCCATGCATAGACTGTAGTTCTATCCTATTATCAATTGATCTTATAGTGAAACCCTAATTCATCATAGTATCAAAGCTGGTGGTCTTTCATGTGAAAGTTCAAAGGGCAACACATGCTCACACATCACCCACTTATTGTTCACGTGTAGACTTGAAAATCAGTCACACGTGAGGAGGCGTGTTGAGAGTTGAATATGTATGGACAGTTTGTCCCACATCAATGGAAGACAAGGCTAGCTAAGGGCTTGTATGGTATTGAGCTACTCCCCATATTGCCGATTGGTTTTATGGTAGAATCTCAATTTCATTACCTCCAACAAACCATTTGAGCAAGCTTTAATCAATCCTTGATTTGCACAAACACTATTATTTATTATTTATTATTTCTTTCATATTATATGGGTTGCCTATCGGACATCTACATATAAAATCTTGGCTCTACCACTAACTCTATTCAAATAGCAAAACAATATCATCCAAAATCCATTGGGTTTCCATGCTGGTGGACAAGGGGGTTTCTTTTGTGAGCAGGCTTTAGAAAAAAAATACAAAGTAAAAGAAATTTATATCATTTTTTTAAGAAGAATACGATGTTTCATTCATTAATAAAGAAGCATATACACGTATCCTAAAAATCATACAGCAAGAAGTTATGTCATTTCCTAACAAGTAAGCTAAAAAGAGGAAGAAAATCCTGTAACAAAAATTGTGTTCTTTTTGCTAAAAGCATGCGCATACGCATGCTATCTTTTTAGTTGATAGTGAAACTTGACTTTCTTTTTCTTGATTGACCATCTATTTAAGTGCGCATTTCTTGACCATGAGTCTTATTAAATCAAATCTAATCACAATCACATTATTACTCGGACGAAAATTTAAAGGATCACCAACTCTCTAGTTTAAATTGGATTTGGCATGAGTACATATGGATACTCCAACTAAACTTCTCACTTCTCATCATGCAAGTCAAATTACCTTTTAATTGTAAAAATTACACCAAGTTGAACAGATATGCCATATATAGAATGACACGTGGACACAATATTACTCCAAACTGGCTGGATTAGATTTGGGTTTTTATTTATCATATCCTTGCTTGTAGGATGAAGTCATAGCTAGGGAGCGGTGACTTATAATGATCATTAGAAGAAAAATATATGAGATATGGTGGGGAGAGGGATTTGCTAGCAAATCATGTGAGCAAATCTCCCCTCTTTTGCTCTTGTAGCAATTGTTTTTGCCAACTAAATCTTTTTTAATTATCACCTTATAAAAGTTCCAATTCTTTTATCCTCAATTATTTTCATTTCGCACTTGGGTCCAAAGTCTATCAATAAATCATTTGATTCATTTTATTTGCATCTAATATTTATAATAATAATAATAATAATAATAATATTTTAATTCTCATTTTGAAGTCTAAACTTTTAATATTTGGAAAGAAAAATACACTTGTAAGAAGTACAAAATGATATTTTAATTTGAAGTGCCAAAGTTTCCTTCTAAATTTTCTTTCTAGAACACAATTTACATAAGTTCATGAAATATGCATATTTCATATTTCATGAAGTGACAACACAGAAATGTACAAACAAAATGTTAAATATATTATGTATTGGACTGCAGTTTTTTCTGGTTCAGTTGGTACCAGTTATTTAGATTTGGATTCTTATAAGGGTTGGGAAATGAAAAAAAAAAAAATACACACACACACACACACACACACACACACACACGCATATACATATATATGTATATATATTTGCAAGGAAAGGTACCTCGTCCTCATCGGGCTGCAGCCTTTTCTTGGTTGGATTATTTTGGTCATTTTCGAAAACTCTGTACCTTTGTTAAGTGATTGCATATTCTACTTTGTCCTTTCGGCTTTTTCATTTTTGCAGAGAAAATATTCACGTTTTGTAAGGCTAGGCTAACCAGATTCTGTAAAATATTTACCCTTTATAAAGTTTCGTTCGTATCCACCACTAACTAAAGTTAGACACTGAACGCAACGACGAGGCCTCTTAAGAGCGAATTCAGATCTTCAGTGAAATCTACAATTGGATGATCTCTCTATCTCTAATACTAAAGCTTTCGAACCCTAATGCATGCTTAACTATCTTACTTAAGTTTGATCACAACTCTTTGTTTAAATTGCTCTACATAATCTAGACAGATATTGTTGCATCATTATCTGTAGAGAAAAGGATTTGCATGCAACATGTTTTATTCTTTTTTTCTCTGTATCTCTTATCACGTAACATGATGGATGACGCAAACAGAGTGAGTATGAACACTAATTACTAATAAGTGTAGGCCTATCACGTAAAAGAAGCCACGTGACCACCTACTCAACCTTTGTGGTCTTGTATAATCTAACATACACATCGAGCCACATGAATCTAGCGTGCCTTTGTCCCCACTACAGACAATGTTCCTATGTACTTGATCAACATGTTCCCTTTGGTAAAATATAGTGCGTGTGTGTGTTTGTGTAATTGTTTGTGTGTAACTGATGATCATCAAAATATGTGAACGGTTACTCTTTGTATTTATTGCATATTTGTATGTGTGTAATTGACGATCATCAAAGTAGAGGTCAATGTGAACGGTTACTCGGTGTATTTTGGCCACGAACTGGTAACAGTATTTGTAGGTTTTGGTTTGAGTTAGCAGCTGCATGCAGTTGTTGTCACCCTTTGCCACAAAACTTCAAGTGTAACGGTTGAGTTTCTTTTAAATTTGTAGGACCCCATGGAAGGGCACATGGCCCAACATGTCATGGGGCTATTAGGACAAGATAAAGGGAGGGTGCCTTTGCGTGGGTACCGCAGTGTTGGGTCAACTAGAGCATATTTCCCCACCTAAAGCACAGATAGAAACCCTAAAATAGACAGCCTTGTTTTCCATGTGCACAAATTTAAGAGCAACATTCCAAAACTACAAACCTCCTTTGTGCCCCGGCCCTCCACTCTTCCTCCTGCGTCCTCCCCTTCCAAATCACCCTTTTGGGACACTAGGAAGAAGATATAGGAACCATAGTAACAATTGCTTCGACTTTCTATCCTTAAATCCCTTTTCACATCAAGATTAAATAGGATATATATGCATAATTTTGATAGCAAGAAACCCTATTAGATGTTCAATATTTATGTGATACTTTTCTTATTTTATGTAGCTAGATTGGAAAAAAAATAAGTGTGCAAAAAAAGTCTTGATTTGGTTATCATTATTTTCAACGTCAATACAGAACTATTTAAGAACATGGGTTATAATTATTGAATAAGATCATAGAGTTGACTGATCAATAACTTTAACAAATCTTTTTCTTCGTTGTTTGTAAAAAGAATATAAACATGTTGTGGGGCTCATAATTTTAGTTTAATCAAGAAACCATACAATACAACAATAAATGTTGTGAAAGTTACATATTAATTGCCACGTCACTATGTTTTTGTCAATCCATGAATTTTGAAATCAAGACTTAATCCAACAGTAAAAATTCAAAATCACTAAATCAAATGATTATATATGCTATCGTGTAATTCTACATAGGAATTAGGTGATGAAAATTTTCTAATTAAATCCTTAAATTATGTAAACTTCCAAAACTCAAGTCAAATGGAATTGCAACATATAACGAAATAGCAATAAAGAATAGAATGATGTTATCCACACACCTCTTTTTACCTTTCAAACATTCATCTTAATTTCTAAGCATTAAATCGAATAAATTGAAGATGATCAAATGACATAAATGAACATAGGAGATATGAAAGGTAAAATAATGTGTGTGAATATAACCACTTTAAAAAATATAGTAAAAAATATAACGAATCAAGAACTTCTTTAACTTAGTAAAGCAAGCGTCATCCCTTTTATAGGAGAAACGATTAGCAGTTCTGCATTAGTTTTTGTATTAGAATATATATTGGTGGGAGAGAAATATCAAATATAAAATCATAACGAAAACGTCTTATAAGCCTGGAACATTCCTACGTTAGAATGTTCAGAGCTATACGTGTCATTATTTTTCAAAGAAAAGTAAAAGAAAGTTGTGATATTTTCAATAAACTGAAACATTTCATATGGAAAGAAGGAGAAATAGAAATTGACAGTGGAAAACGAGTGGAGGGATATAATAATACTAATAGAAAAAGAAAAGGGCAACATTGTAGGAAATTGAAACATTAACAAAAAGCTTGTTGACCCTTACGCTTCCAATGGCGCCCCCTACGCCGTTGGCCTTGCTCTTGCATATATCCTCCTCTCTCCCTCGTAAATTAAAGCGTATGCTTTTAAAATAATTGAACGTATTTTTAATGATATATTTTTGAAACCAATTCTTAGTAAAATGTAAATGAATCTTGAAAAAACACTTGAAGTGTTTTTGAAACCTAAAAATATTTTCACAAAAAACGTTTTAAGTCATTTTAAAAAGAGCATTACTTGGTTACTCAAAGATGAGTAGGAACTCTTACTCAAAACTTTTAGTATTTGAAACACAAAGATTTGTGCATATAATCAAAACCGTTTATATTATCAATCACATTGTAAAGATTATCTCTACAAAAAAAAAAAAAAAAAAAAAAGAATTAAAACTAAGATCGTTTAGCAAATGTATTCTAGCAAATATATAGACGGTTCGTAATGCTTTTACCAATTTCGTTCATTTGTTTTTATACAGTTTGATGAGTAAACAACCTTAGTTTTAATTGATTTTTTGCAGAGAGGATCTTCATAGGTGATTTATAATATGAATGATTCCGATTATAAACACAAAGTTCTATAAATTGGTAACGAATAATTTTGAGTAGAAGTTCCTACTCATCATTTGAGCAGCCAAATATTGTTCTTTTAAAAATACTTTCAAATGAATCCTAAAACAATAAAAATGCTACTCTTACCACATCTCTAACAGAGATGAAACTGACATGTTTTAATGGACCCAACTTCTATTAGAAGAGTGGTACAAAATATGATTGGAAAATGTGATAATTAATTGTAGCGTTACTCTTAAAACAATCCCTCTCCTCTCTCTCTCTCTCTCTCTCTCTCTCTCTCTCTCTCTCTCTCAGCTTTTTGTAGTATTAAAACCCCAAAAACCACCCAAGAAACACTATAACAAGTAAACAGCAGCACAAGCACAGCAGGTAAAAGAAGCAAAGCAAAGAAAGGCTGCTTCACTCTCCATACTAAGGAAAGGAGAGCGGTTTTATTAGAACGTTAGGATGGAGCAGGAGCTCTTCTTTTCGTGGCTCAAATTTGTTTCCATATCTTTAATGGTGTTGGTTTTTTCTCTGAGGATGGCGGTGGTTCTCTGGTGGAGGCCCAGAAAAATTGAACAACATTTTGGGAAGCAAGGGATCAGAGGACCCCCTTACCGTTTCTTCATTGGAAATTACAAAGAACTTGCCGGCATGATGATCAAGGCCTCCTCTCAAACCCTTCCTTCCTCCTCTCACCATATTCTCCCTAGAGTTCTTCCTTTTTACCATCACTGGAGAAAAATCTATGGTACTTCCTTCTCTCTCTCTCTCTCTCTCATTCATCATTTTTGGTTCCTTGTTTTGAAGTCATTTCAAGTTTCAGCAACTGGGTTTTCAATTGTTTGGCTTGTCATCATTTCTCTTGTTTTTTTATACAAGCAATATTGAGGGAGGGGGATTCGAACTCAGACCTCGAGTGTAAAAGAAGAACGCTATTAAACATTTGATCTACAAACCATTTCTCATCCTTTCTCTCGTTTTAAAACCTTTAAATATTTGGATATTGCATTGACATGTTTGGATCTTGGCCTTATGTTTTTCTTGAAAATCATTAAAGTGGCTGTTGATGTGTGCTATCTTCTACTATACATGATTGTTCCTTTACCTTGGTTTTGTGATGCTCAGAGTTTATGGCTTTCCGAAAGGCTTTTTTTTTTTTTTTTTTTTTTTTCAGTTTTGGGTACTTCTCCTGAATCCTTTTTCAGGCTTTCTTTCCGTCTGAACTTGGATGCTTGATGTTGAAGTTGAGATTTTGTTCTTTTCCGCAACTTTTTTTTTTTTTTTCCCATTCATTTCCTTTAAAACCTCCTTGGTAACAATAATCTTGTTAATGTCCTTTTTTGCCCCTTTTCAAAGTGAAATATGATGAAAAATGTTCAACTTTTTGCGGGAGTAAAGCTTTCACTATTTTTTTTTCAGTTTTCCATGTCTTGTTTTCTTTTGTTTGTTTTTTTGGAAGGCTTGAGTTTCCCAAATGAACTTGTATTTTTCTGTTTTGTATTGTTTATAGCTTCGTTTTGAGTTGTCTTCTTCCTTACTTTCTTTTGTTTTTGCTCTCTTTGTAGGGACTACATTATACATCCTTATAATTACTCCTCCATTATTAAATTTATTTATTTATAAAAAATTCAACCTACATTTTATTCGGTTACGTTCAAAGATTTTGAATCCTGAAATTTTAACCACATAATAATTACTTTACTGTTTTTTAATTTTCTCCAATATTGTTACCGCAGGTGCAACATTTCTTGTGTGGTTTGGACCTACAGTTCGACTCACTGTTGCTGATCCTGATCTAATTAGGGAAATATTTACCTCGAAGTCAGAATTTTATGAGAAAAACGAGGCTCACCCGCTTATTAAAAAGCTGGAAGGTAATGGCCTCCTCAGTCTCAAAGGTGAAAAATGGGCTCGCCACAGAAAAATTATTACCCCTACCTTCCATATGGAGAATGTCAAGGTAAATATTTATTTAACTCCCTAATTATTTTTTATATTTACTTAATTATAAGAAAATTATTTGATTGAAACTATAACTCATTTCAGTTGTTGATACCGGTGATGGCAACAAGTATAGTAGACGTGATGGACAAATGGTCAGCAATGTCCAGCTCCGGAGAGGTAGAGATTGAAGTTTCCGAGTGGTTCCAAAACCTAACTGAAGACATAATTACCCGTACGGCGTTCGGAAGCAGCTACGAAGATGGAAAGGCCGTTTTCCGGCTACAAGCTCAGCAAATGGCGTTTGTTACCGATGCTTTTCAAAAAGTTTGCATCCCCGGTTACAGGTAACGTATATTAAAACTCCCTTGTGCATATGTACGGCACTTCACCTTAGCATAACCGCCGGCGGCGATACTTAAAAGGTTAAAATTTTAATTCGATTTTCAGATTCCTGCCCACAAGAAGGAACATAAATTCTTGGAAATTGGACAAGCAAATTAGGAAGTCGTTGATAAAGCTGATCGATCGACGGCTAGAGAATTCGAACTGGGGCGACAATGTGCATGATAAATGTCCAAAAGATTTGCTAGGTCTTATGATTCAGGCCTCAAATTCTTCCCCTTCTTCCAACATCACTGTCAATGACATTGTTGAAGAATGCAAGAGCTTCTTCTTTGCGGGAAAACACACCACATCCAATTTGCTGACATGGGCAACGGTTCTCCTAGCAATGCACCCACAGTGGCAGCTACAGGCACGTGACGAGGTGCTGAGGGTGTGTGGATCACGTGACATACCCACAAAAGATGATGTCGTAAAGCTTAAGACGGTAAGCCAAACAAAAGCTTTGGATAATGTTTTAATTAGGACGGAAATCGTGTTTTGTCTCTTGTCCCATGTTTGTTTCCTGAAAAAAACAAACGGCCACCTTTTGCTTTTTTGTTACATGTTTAGATTGAAAACATCCACCGGCAGCATAGTCATTTGCACATGCACAAGTTAGGCACCGAGGGCATTTCAGTCATTTCGCACTTTTGATTTCGAACTTCTATTTACGGGGCAAATGATATGGTGTGCAGCTGAATATGATCCTCAATGAATCACTACGATTGTACCCACCTGTGATCGCGACGATCCGGCGGTCGAGAACAGATGTGGAGCTCGGGGGATACAAGGTCCCACGTGGGACCGAGCTTCTGATTCCGATCATAGCCGTCCATCATGATCAGAGCATATGGGGCAATGATGCGAAGGAGTTCAACCCGGGACGGTTCGCGGAGGGTGTGGCGCGGGCGGCCAAGCACCCGGTGGCATTCATTCCATTCGGGCTTGGGGTCCGCACATGCATCGGGCAGAATCTAGCGCTGTTGCAGGCAAAACTAGCCCTTGCCATCATGCTTCAACGCTTCTCTTTCAGGCTGGCCCCCACCTATCAACATGCACCTACGGTACTGATGCTACTTCACCCACAATATGGTGTACCCATCATTTTCCAACGCCTACCACAACATGATCAGGGTCAAGATCAAGATCAAGATCGAAATCAAGGGCCATGATCTCTTATTGTCACTATGCAATACCAGTCATTTGCGTGTGAGTGAGCCGTATGGTTGGAAGTGAATTGACCGAAATACCCTTTTGGCCTTTTTTTTTAATTTTTTTAAGTCCTTTCTTTGTCTTTTTGTGCTGGGTTTCCTTAAAATTATGGAAGCTAAGCTTATTAAGGTCAAAGGTAATATCTTAAGAGAAAGATGTTGCACTCCCTTTCATCTAGCTTTTTACTGACCCTCATGACCATGGTTTTCTTACCAAAGGGGAAAGGGAAAAAAACTAACCCTGGCGTGTAAGCGCTTTTTATTTTTTTTTTATTTTTTTTTTTATTTTCCTGAATTTAATTAGGAATTAGTGAATTCCTAACAACTAGGTTAGCTTCCTTTCTCTATTGTTTGTATGTAATGTATATTCCGATCTCTTTTATTCTACAAGGGTTGTGATATCATTCGCATCAATGCACCTTAGTTGGTTACATATCTCTGCCTTTGAAGAATTTCACTTTTTTCACATTGAATTTATTGGGCAATTTTTGAATGTGGGCGTAGTTATATTGATCAATTAAAGCATGTGTTATCTTTTATGCACTCGAGTTTGAATATACTTTTTACATTTCATATTAGTTTAACGGTAGAGTTTTCAGAAGTTGTATATGTTAAACTCATTTCGAAATTTGGGAGAAGCAAGTTGGGTTGATTGGAAAACAAGTTGTTGGAACCCAAACAAATGTATTGATGTATGTTACCAATGCAAAGTTATGTGCGCATTAAGATTTGCATATTTCATGGCTTACTCTACAGCAGGCTGTATAATATATGCTATTCTAAATGGGAAATGGCTACCAGTTATGATGAGAAACCCAATGTAATTATGTCTAATAAAATATTATGCATGCATGAAGATTTGTTATAACACCATTTGGGGCACCTAATAATTTATTCAAAATTTTGAGTCCATGTTGTTAGTAGTAGCAAGCATTAGGAAACAATATTGCTCACAATGAAACAAGTTTTTCCATTTTACATGCATAAGAAAAACTTGTATATTATGTGATGAACATTAGGCGCTGAAATACTTGACCCTTGAATTATTTTTTTTTCTCCGAATTTTCAAAGAGAATTGTTATTGACACTTCAAAATTCTCATTTTGCACTCTAAATTATATATATATATATATATAATATTTGTAAGGAGCGCATAATGAAATTTTTGGAGTGCCAATAACAGTTCCTTTTAAAAAAGAGGTATTGGCCGATCCCCCCTCCTCTCGGAACTTGTAAGAAGCTGCTAATTTCTCCCTGTACTTTGATTTAAGCCAATTACCCTCCTCAATTTTTGTAACTGACCAATTTTACACTTGAATTTTAATTTTTGCTAATTATCCCCATGAACTTTTAAAATTGGCTAATTTCCCCCTTGATTTTTAATTTCTCTCCAAACCCTGAACACTAAAATTCAAACAAAAAGTGTACAAGTGTACTAGATGAAGAAGAAGAAGAGAAAAAACAATATGTTGTCTACAGTATGGATAAAATTACCTTTATGCAATCATAAAATTAAAATTCAATAGGGAAATTGACCAATTATAAAAGTGCAGGGGATAACCGACTAAAATTAAAATTCAAGGAGAAATTGGCAAATTATCAAATTTCAATGAGTAATTGGCTAAAATTAAAGTTCATGAAAAAAATTGACTGCTCCTTGCGAGTTCAGAGAAAAATTCGACAAATACCTCTTTAAAAAATGTATGTACTATTAATTTTTGGTGTTACTAACAACGCAAGGACAAATGCAGCACCCAAGGCATGAAATATTGTTTTAAAGCAAATTAAGAGACTGCAATCCAGCATGCAAATGCACTTTTTCGATACATTCTCCTTTATGGGGTTTAGGGCTTTTTAGTTGTAGTTTAGTAAGGAGTAAGATTTGAGAGAAACCAAACCTTTATTTTTGTATTACTTTTTGGGATCTTCTCATGCTCTTGGAAGGTAGCCTCTCTGATTTTTGGGGTTTGATGGTCCCCATGGAAGCATGTGGTTTTGAGCTACAAGTAACAAATCTCTCCTCTTTCTGTTTTGCTGTATAATTTTTAGCTTTTTGTTAAAGGAATCAACAACAGCATGCCAAGAGGCATGTGATCTCATTACTCATCCCTAATTGCCTTATTATATCATCCATAATTTTGAAATTCACGAATTAGAGGAATGTTAGCAATTTTCTCAATTGAACATTCTTATTCTACAATATTGCATGATGATTCAAATTTATATGTCACTCTTTGAAGATTAATTCTATCAAAATCAACAGATTCTAAAATCGTTTAGCATCTAACGGTTATCTAATAAATAGATAAACCATGTTCTTCAATTAAACACTGAAAATTTAACTACGTTCATTAAACATTTAAACAACTTATGATTGAATTGATTTTCTTGGGGTTGAACTAGAACATAAACGATTTCAGTCACCGTTCAACATTGTAGAATTAGATAGAAAATTGAGAAAGTAGAACAAAAGAGTCTGACCAAGAAGGTCGGTAGCATACTAGCATCAACACCCAACCAAACCCCCCACCCCCTCAACAACAAAAAAAAAAATCACCTCTCTGTCTCTCTCACTGCACGCAGAACTGACAACTTTGTATTAGGACACAATTGGAATTTACATTACTATGTACATTGTAATCTGATTATTCTTCCTTATCACAACGATTATCTTAAAATTCGTGCTGCAAGGACATGAAGAACCATTATTATGTTATGTGCATTTCTTATTAATCTTGGTGAGGTGTGCTTCCTTTGCTTGCTTTCTATCTGATTCTTCATTAACTTTTTTCCCAGTTGTTTAATCTGTAACACGATTCCCCTGATTAAAAGTAATCCATGTCCTAATCTTAAAATGTTTAAATTTAACTTTTCTTTCATAGATTAGAGGCTTCTTTGTTCACTTGTACTTCGTCCTGAGCATGCTTCCCACATTAACATCTAGGGCACTGTCTCCCCAGCTTTGCTAGGCGACAAAATCAACACTCCAATGACTGATGGCTCCATCTTAAAAGGTCAAGCTACATTTGTGAATAATATTTGATAAATATTTCCCTCTCCATCTTTATAATTTAATACATGAGACAATATTCCAGAAAAACTTGGGGTAAAGTTATAGACTTATAGTTATTTGAACAAACTATCTTCTTTTGTGCAAGTAGCCGTTCGATTTAACCCTAAGAACAGGAAGGGCAAGCTAATTGCCTAAATGTTATGGACGAGAAGTTTTTTAATGTAATCGACACACTGTCACGTAGTATTAATAATCTACTTATATTATAACAAACATGCATGCATGCTCATTTTTTATTTATTAGTATGAAATCTCTAGTATATATATCAAATTTATCAATCACCCTTTTTATAACATATAAATTAGGTACAACACCCTTCATTATCGCATGCACATTCAAAACTTTCTTGGCAGTCGGCATGGACAAGAGATTAATTAAACTGATTATCTCCATGAAAGATGTCCCAACTCATAGCTTGTATATTGTCTCATTAAAATGGGTTTTTTTGTCCCCTCCACCAAATTAAAAAACTAGGGTTTTATAGATCCCTAGGAAAATATTTAAGATCTATGGTTGTGACAGAGTCATCTCCCAATTCCCTAATCAAATTGTATAGTATATTACACCAGTATTGAAAAGCAATATTAATACAAATTCCCTTCAATATTGTCTCCCAAATTTGCAGCCATGCCAAAGGAACTGAGCTGGCTAATGTCTGCCCTTGATTAATGCGACCTTGACGGTCCAAAGGCCTAGCTCTTTCTGTTTTGCATGATTGGCCATTTTCTCTTGCCTCCATTTGCCAATTTCGTATGACCTTCTGACTCCTCCTATATACTATATCATACATGATTCCATATCTCAGTGTTCCAGATAGTTACCCCCATCATCTTCTTCTCCACCTACCATATGATCACAAGGCTTGACTAGTTAGTTGTATACGTAATAATACACACACACACACACACACACATGTATGTATATGCAGGTATATATGCCAGATGTCAGATAATTAATTTAAGTGGAATGTGATGAACATGATCTGCATCTGATATAAATATTAAGCAGATCCCAACATATGCTGACAACCCAATACATTAATACTGATTTGATTGAATTTCTATCCAAGTTTACAGTAGCGTACACACATTTGCGTGTTCATTGTTCCAAAAGGAAGTGGCATGGAAAACTCGATGGAGAGACAAAGAAAAAGTCGGCCATGCATTTAATAAGTGTTGCATATCTTAGGTGAAGGTAACTAAATTTTGTGTTGGACATTCAGATGACAACTTATAAGTTATAACATTCTTGTCCATATTGAAGGTCATAATTAATAAGATGGTGCAACCAAGCACCCCCAACCAGGTCATTTGTTGATAAGTTAAGTTCTCGGCTTGGAACAAGTTGCAGTAGCTTAAAACCGACTTTGCAAGTTAAAATTTCGTAGTGTTAGTTTTGTTTGTTTTTATTGTTGGTGTTTGGTTTAACTAAGCCATCTAGTTTACTTAACAACATATAAGTTAAGTTCACGAGTTGATCGGAATAAGTTGCAGTAACTCTTATAAAAGTTTGAATATGTGAGTTGGTAACGTTTTTCAATGAGAGTCTGTAGTTTTAATTTTTTTTTTTTTTTTTTTTTTGTGTGTGTTGTTGCTTGGTTTAACTAAGTAAATTGACCTTTAAATGATAGATACATATCGTTTTCTGATTAATGAAGGTTGAAATAAGAACCATTGAGCTTCATTAGGAGGCTTAATCCAACTAATTGAGTCACAGTCATAGAGAAGCATCTCTATCTGTCTCTATTTGTGGGAGAGGCAAAATCACATGGCATTGACAATCATGAAGAGATTATAGTGAGATAATAGGAGAGGATTTGGTGGAGCCACATAAATGCACCACTCATTTCTTAATCCAAAAACGCCTTTGCAAAGAATGACACCTTGGAATTTTGTTGGTCATTTTTGTGACAAGCCCACCTGTTTGGTTGCTCTTTTGCTCCTAAGATTCTATCTAATTACTCTCTCTCTCTCTCTCTCTCTCTCTCTCAAAAGGAAGGAGACGATAAATTAAGAAACAAAACAAGAAAAATAGAAAATTTTAATCAACGTATGAACTTCGAAGGACGCGTATATAAAGTTGAAGATTGGCAAGTGGTTTTCCTCTGCGCTGCTTTCTGTCATCACTGCAGTCGAACACATCGTGGGTGAATAAGACCGTAGTAGTACCAAGCACTCAAAGTCATAGAATCCTTCTGCAAAATATATGTTAAGTCCATCTTTTACCTTTAAATTGGACATCATTTGAAAGTTATCATCCATTTTTTCATGCAATTAGCCTCGAATCTAGTGAATTACACTATCTAACCCAAGCCTCTTCAAGCCTAAGTTTCCAATCAACTGCCTCAACGCGTTTTGGGACGAACTAACTTGGTTTGTGTTCGAGTGGCATTTCTTCCATACCCACAAATCATTCGCAAAATTTTTTTAATATCAGTCGGTTCGGACATCTACTTGGTTTCACCTAAAATTCATCGTAATCAATGAAGAATAGTAGTTGTGAAGATGTCCAAAATTTTCCTACTTAATTCATATCCATTCAATACTTTTTTTTAATTAGCTTTTCATTTAATACTTGAATAGTAATTTTATCCAAAAACCTATGCTGTGATGTGCATAGTGGGCTTTCTTCCAAGCCATCAAATCATATCTTTGTCAAAATTTAATATGATTTCTGATGGTGGGTTGCAAGTTGCAACCCAATGTGGGATACATGAAGCCCATAAGTCTTATCCCTACTTATTAGCAAGTACAATACCTAAACCTGGGCCCCTTAAATTGTTTTTTCTTTTGTCAAAGGGCCCATAAAACAGTGCTGTTATGCATGTGCGGACAATTGGCTGTTCTTTTAAACTTCAGACCCCTAAGTAACTTACATGGAACAGATTCACCGTCACTTAACGTTCAAATCCAATACATTATCATGAGGACAAAAATTTGCACTTAACAATGTATTATTAGATACAGAGCGCTGCGTGGCGGTGAACCCGCTCCATATAAGACCTTCTCCTCAAGTTAGTAATTATAGATATCCATAAGATATGAAAATCTTCACGAGATGCAAAATCATGTGACGGTCTCGTCTCATCTCATGCAGTGAATTCTCTGGTGATAAAAAACAAACGAATTTCTAGCATGAGCTTTCTCACTGCCAGACTTGCCAGAGGGGATGACGATACAAGTGATCACAGATTTGGCTGAATTATTTGGGATTGCCGAGGCAATGAAATTTTTCCGAGCGTGATGTCATCCTGGAATATTTTGCAGTTCACATTCATGAGCATATACCACAGACCAACCATCAATTCTTACCATAATCAAAAGCTTCTGGTAGTTGGATATGTAGCTTTCAGGTTGGTTTCTTGCCAAGCTGATACATAGTTTTCGTCGAAAGCACCTGCAGCAGGAACCATAAAAACAGTAATTCAGGCAATGCTTAAACAGAAGGTGCAGTAAAAACAAATTACCCTTTCAAACTACGAAGGACGTAAAAAACAGGTAATGCAGTTTTACTACAGAAACTTGACCAGGACTGAAAACGAAGAGGTAATGTTTTTCTACAGAAACTTGACAAGGACAAAAGCTAATGATTAAGAACAACGACAATCTAATGTACCATTAACAGAAAAAGACAACTTTGTTTCCTTCCGCAACCAATTTAACCCTTTCTGGCCTACCTCAATTCAACTCTTGCTGTAAAAGAACATGGTTGACAATTTTTGTAGATCAGGGCAAGCAAAAGCGTACTCATATGCTTTATTCGCAGTTCTCCATTCGCCTTTTCTTGGAACATATTGTTCATCACTCTGCTCTCTGGTCGAAATGGAAAAATGATCCAGTTGCCAAAGCTAAAGCAATGAGTCTAAGCTACAGAACCAGTCAGATCTATAACATATAAAAACTACAATAATCACAAAGAATTGAAGAGCTGTAGGGTAGTCGAGTAGCTTATACATTGACATCTACTTGCTGTTTACACCTGAAGATTTGGCAAATTGGTTACTGATTTGTTGACCGAAGAATAGAGGTTGAAACTTGGAAGTTTGAAACACTCCGAATCAGAAGCTGAGGAATAATATCAAGAAAAAAATTGCATACGTCCTGCTGATCAACTTAAGATATAGCTTCTGAATAATATCAAGAAAAAACTTGCATACTTCATGCCGATCAACATAAGATACCAACCTTTATTCCAGCAAGAGGACCACCATAACTCAGTGAATGGCGTATTCAAACACTTCAATAGAGAAAAATATGCAGCTAAGGTACATATTAATCACATCTTTTGGAAAATTTACAATGTAAAATTTGTCAAGCTACAACTTTCAGAAGCACCTTAGAAGTAAAAACAATAAGAAACAAAGCTGACTTTTAGTATCTTGGTTTGTTTTGAAGAACTTTCCAAAAACTGGAAAAAGAAAACCTAGAATTCATCAGTTATTTAAAATGCATTTGGCTTCTGCATAATCAACACAAGCCGTTTACTCTCCACCCAAATTTGTTGTTATATTGGTTAAATAACAATGCTTACCTTTTTCATTGAACTTTAAGCTTCAAAATATACTTCCCATGCTTATGGACAATTTCAATATCCTGAACTTTACATTCAAAAATACCCTTGATCAGAAAATAGAAAGGATAAAAAACACACAGAAACGAAGAATATTGTGAAAAAAGATCTGCGATCACATGATAATCTTGTAGCAGATGGAGAATAAAAAAGATATCACTAAGTAATTTGTAGGTGGACGCGCTGAAGAAAATGTTTGAATTAAAACCTTTTGAGCATCCACATCACATGTCATCCAGTGTTAGCAACAAGATTGTCTTACATCCTCAGCAAAACACGTAGCTAAGGCTCACAGGTGGCCTGACATAGTGACATGGACGAATGAAGAGACCGGATATGTTAATGAGAACAGCAGCATCAGAAGCTGTCTTACAATTGCCCTCGAGTCTAGGCCGAGAGAAAGCTGGCATGCCCCAAGCTCATCTTTGGAGACTTGAAAGCAAGGCGACAAGCCTCCTACTTTGGCCCTGGAAAACGCAGTGGATGCATTAATACTGCCCACAAATGAAATCATGGAGCATATTAAATACAACTCAAGGAACCGAAGCGAAACAAATTAGCCTCAGAAATCAACAAACAAAGAAAAGATACAACACTCTATATCACTAAATGTACAGATGTGTGATAAGCGAACATGCACATTCATTACTTCTAAGTTGCAATATACATCAATAATACCCAAATGCTTACACGGAAAATACAGAAACTTCATATGGTTAAGTTTCTTTTGAACCTCTAAATCTTGATATGCTGTCAGTACAAACCCAGAGAAAAGCAAAAAAAAGAATAATTGATTCACAACGAAGACTTTGATAAAAGGCATACTTGGAAAAGTTTGTACAACATTGCGTTTGAACTATGTGTTGTTAACTAAACACAAAAGAACATCAAAACATCTCATCTTGTTTCTTACAGTGGAGCGAGGTCATTAATGAAAATGTTCATCGAGATTCTACAGCTACAAGAAAAATATGAATCAGAAGACGCAGTTCCAGATTTCCTGTCATCTGATATGAATGCTGGTATCTCCAGAAATTAGGTTTCTAAGCTCCATTAAATGTTCATCATTTGATATATGGAGTGAAAGACGAAGATTTGTCACCAATTCTTCTTGTTCCCAACTTAAAGGTCCTGATGCATGTAATGCCCCTATTGTGCAACGGTAAGCATGCAACTCTAACCTATGGATCTCTGCTGCCAATTCTTCTTTAGCGGGAAGGAGAGAGATTCCTCCCTTATATCCCAATTGACAAATAGATTCAGCATCAGAAAACTGATCATCAAAATCTTCAGTAGAACTAGCTGAAACAGGAGGAGGTAACTTATTGGAATCATTCCTATCGATACTACAACTACCAACAGAGCACGTAATACTATCAGCATCATTCGATTTAAGGTTCACAGCAAACGCACGCCCAACATCACCATTGGGTTTCCTCCTTTCCACATCCACATCAGGCAATACAGTTTTTCTGTTGTAAAGAGAAGCACGTAAATCTTTTCCACCCTGCATACGTCTTGGTAAATCAACATCTACCTGTTCAGAAAATGTAGATAAATTTGCAGAAATTACTCGGAGACACCTGCCCTCTTTATCACCAGCTCTAAACTTCTCAGCAGATCCATCATATGCTTCATCTTGAGAACAAAAGTAGGGTGATCTTCTCTTCAGATGAGAGGAGGCAGTCTTTGTTACATTCTTCTGAGCTTTAAGGTATGAATTTTGGTTGAACTTTAGAGTTAAAAGTTCACCACGTTGCCGATTCTCATAATGGTTCAAACCCTGCAAGCAAGTAACCAAAGATTAGCACATGGAAACATCATAGAGGAAATCTACTGAAAGTTATTTATGATAAGTACTATCCTAAAACCAAAGCAAACTTCCAACTTCAAACATTCAAAACGAAACCCTACAGAGTTTATATCAATCACTGTTATTGATGCTTATATTTTGTACAACTACTGATTAACTTTAATCCATCTTTTCGAGGTCCTCATTAACACTTAAAACTCTTGGACACATAAAACTGAAAAATGCTAATAAACAAATTGCATCGGGAAATATATTAGGATGATATTACCTTTCCAATCACAACCCATTTGTCATCTTGCCAAAACTGTCTGACTCGGATTTCAAAATTTCTGACCTTGTACTGCCGGGAGGATCCGACTGGCCTGATTAAAAAGCACTCCCTTCCCAAAACCTTTGTAATTGTTGCCATTTTCCAAGAAAGTTTGTCAAAAACCTCAATGACATCACCAGGAATTAAATTCTCTGAAACTTCCAGTGGAGGTGGGCAAGGCCTGATGGCATCTCTGGATACCCTCTCCACAACGGCGTTATCAGCATTACCCTCATATGCATCATATCTGACTGTGTAGTTGTGGCCATCACCGCAGATTATCTTAGCACAGCACCAGCAGCCTGAAGGCATCTCCTTTTTGCTCAATACTTCGACGTTGCTCCCTTGTTTGAATCTCATGATGCTAGATGCAAATTCCCAATTATAAACCTGCTTTCAACAATAGAACTAACGTAAGACACAAGACAGAATCCAAATTACAGAATAAGATTATATTAATATCAGCATCTCATAAGAAAGAGTGAAGATCACTGGCAATTAATGGATTCGAAACAGTCATGAAATAAGATTAAAAAAAAAAAAAAAAAAAATTAGAGAATCTAAGCAAACAAGTAAGATAAAAAATATATTCAATGATTTAAATTTCAACGTTTCTCTGCATCTTCTATTCAACCAAACAGTCATGAAATTGAAAAACTTGCAGAAATCCTTTGGTTTAAGATTAAAGGAAAAAAAAATTGAACAAGATCAGAAATTCAAATCGGACTGCCAATATGCTCTGTTTGGCTGCTGAGAAAATCAAGAAAATTAAAAATGCACCAAACTTTAAATTCCCAACTTTTTCATTGATTAAGACATGAGAAGACTCAAACCAGCATTCAACTGAGCTAAATTCAACTACATGGTTTAGTTTCATCGACCCAATTTCCCAAAACCATCTACCAAACCAGCAAATTACAGACCAACCCAATATTTATTTTCTTCCTGTTTCCACCGTTTTCTCGGCAACCAAACAGTCTGGGGAAGGAAAACGATTGAACCCAATACGAAAAATCAAAACTTTTTTTCTGTCAATTCATTCTCTTCACCCAGAAGAAGATTAAACTGAAAGGAGATAAACAGATTGCAAAGCAAACAAATTTAATAAAAAAAAATATAAATGCAGAGAGAGATTAAAGAATTAAGAAAAGTAAACAGAGCTTTTTCACTGACCTTCTTTCCAATTCAGAGAGAAAATTTTGGTAATCAGAAAAAGTTTGAACTCTGTGATTCTTGTTGTTGTTCTTGTGTTTTTGTGTTAGTTTTATTGTTTTTTATGTGATTCATTTTTTTTAATATTTTTGTGGGTATTTAAAAGGTCCAAATATTTAGCTTAATAAGCAACGAATATGGCATGGTTTTGGTTTCTATGCCAAGTTGCCACCTGCCCAAAAATAGCTTGTTGAGGTGGGAATTAACTGTTTACATTTATCCTCTCCTCTTTTTTACCCTTTTCCATTTACGATTTGTATTTTGAGAATTATTTACCTCGGGTTAAATTTTGACTGCAAATCTGAATATATACAATTTGAGTTTATAACTTGTATTTTTGACAGATGAAGGTTATTCTAAACTATAAAAAGAAAAGTTCTAACACGGATGATTGAGTTACAAGCCATTTACGAGTTTACAACTTGTTTATATTTACGTTTTTTTGTTTCAAATCGCTTGTGCGCAATTCCAAGTCAAACTTTCAAGCTATGTAAAAAGAAGAAAAACATTAGTTACAATTTTGACTATGTTATTACTTTCATGGTTACTAAATGAAAATTACTTTTTTTTAAGAAAAATATATTTTAAATTACTTTAGTATAAAAAGAAGGAAATCCAACTTAAGTAAGGGGCAAACACATTGCTCTAATCAGCAAATTTAACATAATGAATATTTAATTGCATTTTCACGAGCTAATTAATTATTGGATTGTCACGTTGGCTTCTATTGTAGAATTGCGTTCTTTTGGATGCCAAATTGAGATATGGGTGAATGAATGGTTATCCATCCCAAGGAATTTTCCAAATATTATGTTGGATATCGAATTTATGATTGCATAATTTCTTAAAGTAATGATTTCCATAAAATAAAGGGAGTTTTAATGAAAAACTAGCGGTACTGTTTATTTTAACGAAAAACCATATTTTTACACTAAAAAGTCAATCCTGGTACTATTTATTTTACCCTTTATTTTATCCTTATCATTATAACTCAAAGTTTTCAAGCACTTTTCATTAGTTTCCCTTAAAATTAAAAAATAAATAAATAAAGAATGCTTGGTATTTTGTATTAGGAAAGTTTGCGAAAGAATTCTCTAGTTTTCTTTTCTTTTTTTTCCTTTACTTTTATTCAAATATGAAGAAGGCGAGCCTTGACCAAAAGGTCACATGTTCAAGTTATGAAAACAATTTCTTTGCAAAGTAAGGGTAAGACTACGTACAATTGACGTACCTCTCCCGACCTTTGCAAATCAGAGAACCTTATTGGCTTGAGGTCACCCTTGTTTTCACTTTTATTCAATATCAAGAAGAAGAGAAACCAACAAGTGGTGAATTGTCTTAGTAGTTAGGATTTTCTGCTTCAACTTTTTGCGTTCTAGATTTAGACCCTTCCCCTTACCTCTTAATGTAAATTAATGGAAACATTTCTTGTACTAAAACAAAGGAATCGAACATAAAATTATAATTGGGACAAATAAATATAGATATTCCTAAATTAGTAAATAGGGAAATAGAGGACTTTGATACTAAAAAAGAAGCAACATGATTTGATAATCTATTGAAAACTTGAAATTGTTGATAAAGATAAAAAAATAAAAAAAATCGAAAAGCATCTTTGGATACGTGAGGTTTTGTTTTTCTTTTTTCTTGGGGACCAGTTAAGGAAGACCAAATATATAATTAGAGACCAGAGAGTTGTCTTACTTTGAATTTGAACTGCAAACGGTGGCTAACTCAAAATGTATATGATCAACTGTTTTGACTAGAACCTGTGAAGAACATGTCAACACGCATATTGTATTTAACTTTCATACGTATAATATATCAATTTTGTATTGTATATACCATATAGTCGATATATACTCATAAAGTAAGCAACATGATGACAGTAACTTATTTGAAGTTTGCAGGGTTAGTTCAAATTACGTAATCCACGATTAGGGAGTAATTTTTTGGTGTACTAAATGTAAATGCTATCACTCTGCGTGTTACGAAAGGACAATAAAGAAATAAGTTAGACTAAATTAGATCAAAAACTAGATTTCTTCCTTACGCATGCATGGCGGTCAATACTTATTTTCTTCAAAGCACGGGGATCATGCTTGCAATTAGCATGTCTTTTCCATGCAGTGCATGGTGATCGTTCAAGGGTCAAGTTTTCATAAACCAAGCAATACGGCGCTATTTTTTAACCTTCATTTTTCATTTTAGTAGAGAAATAATCTTAGACCCCAAAATCTGCAAATTTACTTCCGAAAATATAAAAGGTGTTTGAGATTTGAGATATTAAGGGGAGAGTTAGGGGCATTCAAATCTTCTACATCCCAAAGTCTATGTGGTCTCTCTGTAATTTATCTTATTTGTTGACACTTGATCATTCATTTAAATCCTACTTTACAATATTAACTCTTTAACTTATCTCCTTAATAGAAAAAATTAAAACCTAAAGATAAATTAAATCAAAAGAACACATATCTCTCAAGAAAATAGGTCACAAATAAACCATACAAATTTGTAAGTGCAAAAGATTTAAACTCGAGCTAGGTACCTAATTTCTGGTAAAAGTATATAATTTTAATTTTCTAATGAAGTGACACTTGCCTGCCATTATCTGCATCAACCAGTTGTCGTTTATAATTAATTGTGATATATAGCATAACATTCTAAATTATTAAAAAAAAAAAAAAAAAAAAAGGGGCAAAAAAAAAAGGATGATGATGTTCATGCGAGACCACATATTTGGCAGTTTGGATAAGCCAATCCAAGCCACCGTGCAACCCTAGCCCTCTCACCCTCAGTCCCTCCCATTTGGGTGGGCATACACTTAACAAAGATTAGTTGTACTTACTTCTTGTTTGTCCCTTGTGAATTGATAATCCATGCGTTAATTAACCCGTTATATACAAAATATATTCACCTTTTATTTTCCATCATTTCAATTTGAGAATCCCTTAAAATTCTTTTTTCCATAGTGTAAACGAATTTAGTGTAGGTTATATTATCTTTTGTCAAAATACTAATAAGGCTTATTTACACATATACCCAATGTCTCTGTTTTATACTCATTTGGTCAATTTGTGTTTTCAGTTTAGCCAATTTAATTCCGTGTTTGAGACCATTAACCAACGTCATCCTTTTAGTTAAATTGCCGTTAAAACAAACTTCTCAAACTTAGTTTTCTGAAATTATAAGGGTTTTTTTAAACTATTTAAAAAAGTTGATTAGTATAATATTAAAACTTAAAAAAATTGAACAAAGGGGAAGGGGACTTAAGGTAGATGATGATATTTAAACAAGGCGGGGAGAGTAGCAGAGGGGGGATGTAGTGGGAGATGGTGGAGCATGGGCACCGTGATAGCGATTGGGGTGACACCAACGATGTGGCCTGTCGGCGAGAACAACGAGGGATTGGCTTAAGAACGGGGATGGCCATGTCGACAGAGACTAGGTGCTGGTGGGGTGGTGATGGCTTGGATTATGGTGTGTTTCTTTCTATTTCAAAATTGAATTTAAGTGTATAATAATAAAACTTTCAATAATTTAACAGCAAGTTAACAGATTAGACTTAATTGGCTAACTGTGTTAAACACAATGACTAAACTAGTTTTAAAAACATAGGAACTAAATTGACTAAAAAGTAAAACACAAGGACTATTTTAACATTTAAGCCTTGGTTTTTTGTTTACTTTTTTTCCGCTTTAGATTCCAAACTATTTTGCAATTTTTATTTTGTATTTTATCCACATGACAATATTTCTTTGATTGTGTAGCCGTCACATGAATGATATATTAGCACATTAACAGAAGTTTTAACAAAACTTAACAGCACAGAAAAAAGTGAGAGACTAAATGGTTAAGTGGATAAGATAGACATTTTCATAAGATTCAATAGAAGACAACAAGAAAACTTAGGTCTATCTTATCTGTTTGCTATTTACATAAAGCTTACAAAAAACTAATTTATTTAAGCGAAATGTAGAAAACGTATATAGTTTCTTGGATAACACGTTTCTTCATAATATTGGTTTTAATAAAGTTGGAATGTCACTTTTGGCCATCCTCCATTATCCTCTGTGATATTCATGAGTTCGCTTGGAGAGCACAACAACATTCAAAGCCGTCGAACCAAAATTGAAACAACGTTATTCATTTCTCTCACCTTTCTATTTCATTTGTTATTCTTTATTTATGGGAAATAAATATGACCTCCTACGACACGTATTTAATGTATCGTTGCATGCATGGATGATGGATCCACATCATTCTTTGCCACCATCGATCTCTTGTGAGAAAATAGCAAATAAGAGATTCCGAACACGAGAAGAACTTTCATACACTTGAAATTCTATAATATGGTTATCTTTTATCACACACCTAAGCATGTATGAGGGAGGCATAATATATAACAATGTTTGATTGACCTAAAGTATCACAATCCCGATGATCTTGGATGCTCGGGAAAATGTGGTGGGGTTAGAGGTGGGTGAAGATTGAAGCCTTATGGTTGGGAAGATATTGGGTCTTGACCAAGCCCACCCAATTGCTATTGCCTCCAAGATGACAACTAGCACCCTCAAATATATGAGCAAGAGCAATCAGAAATTGGTTAATTAAGTATAAATTTACGGCAAAACCAAAGACAAAGCTAGGAAATATCATCGTCTCAATGTCACGATCATATTAATGGTGATTACAAATTTACATTTCCATATTATCAACTTCTCAATGTCACGATCATATTAATGGTGATTACAAATTTACATTTCCATATTATCAACTTTTTTTTTTTTGTTGTAGAGAGCAAATGAGATAACTGCATATGTGCGTAGGATGAGCACATGTGCTCGCTCTAACTAATGTGACTACGACTACGTCTGCTAAAGAGACCACATATTTAAGTTACATAAAACCAAGGTTACAGTTTCGTAGGATGAGAGAAAATCCAAAGTACAAAACCGCAGAGGAACAGAATGACGGGAATTAGATGAATGTCATTCTCTCCTCCTGGAGAGTTATGAAGCAGATCAATTTCCTTTTTGGTAGCATGGTCTGAGTTTTCAATGGAATACACCGGTAAGTCTCCGGAAGCTGCTGCGGTTTTTAGAAGCGGAGTTGAGGCCAGGGACAGAGACGCTGGCGAGAAGTTCACCAGGAACTCTTCCGAGGCTCGGGCAGAGCTCGGTGATCTATGCATTTTTCGGAACAAGAAGGGGAAAGGGTAATCGAAAACGATGGAGAAGAAGAAGAACGAAGTGCTTTCAGATCTTATAGTGGAGAGGATTAGGAAAGTAATTAATATATAATGGAGCTTGCTAACATTGCTAGAAAAGGCTGGAAAATCAAAGGATAACAGCTTTTGCTTGCAGAGCAAAAAATGCAGGGAAGTAGCATGAGAGAATGTCGACTTAGCTTAAAAGCAGCTTCCAAGCCAATTTAAGGCATTCATGTGACGAACAAAAATGTCAAATTACTTCTTCTTTAGCATAAAGAAAAGAGATTATGCATGTCATGCGTAACACACTTGTTTTATTTTAAGATATTATCAACTAATAGATAAGAAGACAAGAACATCTGAGTCAAAATCATGTGAATCAACATCGATAACAAATCGAAAAGATCAAAGAGTCCCCACCACGTCAGCTAAATTAACGCTTCTCTCATCTGTTGACGGTATGGGATGAGTCCATAAGTAGAACATAATTGAGTGCGAGGAGTAAAGTGATATTTTGTATAGAGGACAAGAAACATGGCCAAAAATAATTCTTATTTTAAGCAATTATCAACTGAACACTTGAGTCGAAGGTCATATGAAAAGATATAAAATAGACCAATTGGATAAAGAAGTACCCTCGTCCCTGCTCCTAATTCAATTTCAATTTCCTTTCCTCGTAGAATAAAGTGGCTTAGAATGCTTTGTCAAAACAAAACAAACATATGAATCCAGGTTTCATATCTGGTTGCTAGTTTTCATGAACTAGATGCCATTCTGGTGTGTATCGTTACTAATAGCTTGCTAAAACTGGGATTCGACAAAACAGCTAACTAAAACTGAATAACCACATTAAATCTCAACCCTAGGACATAATATTTTGTTTTGAAAAATTCATCAGATATTTTCCGGAAAGAGTATGATACACTTTGGGGCCGTATAGACGTTTGAACGGAACCCAGAAAAAGGGGAAAAAGGGGTTCAAACGTTCTCTGGTGTGACACTGCAAAACTAAATGTGACCATAAGGACCTAATTCTCATCAAACTGACATAACTTAGCTTCAAAATATCAAAAAATCAAGACGTAACGAATATCTAAGTATAGTAAAACGGCTGCAAAGCCCGCTGCAAAACTCCCACACAACTTGCACATATGATTTGGAGGATTGATCACATCTTACAATCCAGTCTTACAGGATCTGTGTCTCTGGTCACTCTATGAAATATCTATTTGTGAAACGAGGAACTAACTCGCCAGATTGCTGTCTAATCTCACAGCTGAACTCAGCCTCCATCAATCTATGATTCTCCTTTGATCGTTTCATTGAGAAAGAACCATTTAGTTGATCCCCTTCAGTGATGCGAGCAGGAGGGTTCAACAGGAAAACCTGTCCGATAAACAGGGGGGGACGAGCATGGAAGAAAATTAAGTGCTGTGAAATCAATTTTTATTGGATTTCCTAGAACATAGTAACGAAAACATTACATCAAAGATTATTCCACAAAAGCTAAATTTTAGTAAAATTTATCAACGTGCTCCACATAAATTTGTCATGCCTTTGCTCATTATATAGTTCCTGGAATTGTGCCTATGTATAAAAGAAGGTAACAGACAAAATTACTCAAAGTTAATTGTGATATTCTACTTATTCAGTGGCCTGTCAATATAGGAATTCTAGGCTCTAATTACACAAAACTAACAGTGGTACAGATAGATGAAGTAAAGATTTGCAAAGTTGATATTTTTTTTTTCATTGAAATTTGCATCTTCCTATGATATTGCCCAACGGCATGTTGACCTTGACAATTACAAAAATAAGAGGCAAAAGATTTTTGGCAGAACAAACCTGTTGGCCCCAGTGAGTACCATCATTCACACTAGGAGCGGTAGTCAACTCAACCTCTTCCTGAGCTGGATCCTCCTTTCTTCCCTGGTACACCAAGTTTTATGTTACATTGAGCATGAAAATATTGAGAGTTTTTTCATTCAAAAAGATAAAGGGATGTGAATATCAACTTACTCGAAATTGAACATCAAACCATCCCCCGTAGCCACAGAGCCTTGTGTTCTGAAGAGTTACTGTTGATGAAAAGTTTGATTTGACTTCAAGGATGTCAGTGACCGAGGCAGTTAAACAATCAATCTCCTTTATTGAAGCAGCTGTCCCTATAACTTGATGCGGATGAAGGTTGTTCCACAATGATGTCTGCAGAAATTTCATAGCATGCAATTTAGGATATTGGACACCCAAAGGAGTATGCATTAATCGACAAATTGAAGAACATCTATTGTGTTCCATTTTCTTTATAGTAGAGAAAGTGATGTCAAGAATTAAGTATGACTGAACATAGTGAGATAAAGAAAGAAAAAAGAAAAGAAATTTTTAGTAAGTTGGAAAATCCAGACTAAAACCATATGTACAGTACAGTATACGGAGACTCTACCTGAACCACACAACAATGTGTAACATAAAATACAAGTATATCAACAGACTATGACGAACTGAACACTCGTATAATTATAGGAATTACCTGAAGATAGTATTTCTTCTGTTCTTGAGAGAAAGGCTTTGTTAGCACACTCATATCAACACCATAATAATTTTTGGTCTCATCTGCGAAACGTTCCCAATCGTCCATAGAAGACTCATAATCATTACTTTTTTGATCCCCCAATCCAGTCCTAATAGGTGCCACCCACATAGTAGCATGGCTAGGATACCTAAGAAACCACAAATTCATTCCAAGTTATAATTTAAAATCATCAGTAAACAATTTGAGGATTGCCTAATTAACATACTAAAACTAGTGGTAACAGGGTCAAAATAAATTTCCTTCTCTCCAACAGACAGAATACTGATTATTCCCATCGTGGTACAAGCAAACTCCAGGACTCAAATCTAAGGACCAATAACGAGGAGATAAGGAATTGGTGAAAGCACAGTTCGAAAAAACAATTTATCACATTTTCAAAAGACATGAAAGCTTTTCGACAAGTATCCATATAATCTTGTCACATGGGGCTGCATTTGGATGACTTATAAACAGATGCATAAACGGATGCAAGTGTTGAGTTTCAGATAAATACAGATCTTTTTCAGTACTCAGTAGAACAGAAATTCACCAAACTTTAGACTACGAACACAAAGTAATAGTTATAACAGTGTGGGTTTGCAACATCTGATGTAAATGCCAGGGAAAACTTACATGACTCCAGTTGGCTTTAACCATCGGTCACGCGCGCATATCACCGAATCAAACATCGATTCACGCAGTAGGAAATACCCCATCCACTCCGAAATTATCACATCCACTGTGCACCAATACAGAATTACATAAGCATGACACGAATCAAAACAACATTATTAAAACCTAAATTGTCAAATTCTTCAACAATGCCAAACCTTTCTCTGGTAGGACAACATCCTCCATGGAGCCCTCAATCACCTCAACCACGTCTTGAAGGTTATTCGCTTTCACAACTGCACGTGCATGTTCAGCCATGGAAGTCGCTTCAACAGCGTAAACCTTCCTCGCCCCGGCTTGCGCTGACCAAATTGCAAGAATGCCACTCCCTGCTCCCACATCCAACACAGCCTGCTCCACAACTAAACCACATTAGTCCCAAATATCCAATAGCACAACAAAATTTTCACATTCCTAAGAAACAAATGTCTACTACATAGCAAAGATAAGTAAGAGACACCATTTTCAGCAAAATTTCGTTCTTTTCTGTCCAAGAAACCAAATTAATCCCAACTTTGAGATAGTATGAAAAAATTTCACATTCCAAAGAAACAAATGTCTACTTCAAAGCAAAGCTGAGCTAAAAATACAGCCTTTTCAGTAAAGTTTTGTCCTTTTCGGTTCTTAAAACCAAATGAATCCCAAATTTCGACAGTATAACACAATTATAACATTCCGAAGAAACAAATGTCTACTACAAAGCAAAGCTGAGTTAAAATACAGCTTTTTCAGTAACTTTTCCTTCTTTTCGGTTCTTAGAACTAAATTAATCTCAACTTTTCGATAGTATAACAACAGAGGGTAAAATTTATAGCTCTTTCCAGTAAAGTTTAGTTCTTTCCGGTTAACAGAGCAACGAAACAGGGGACAAAAGAATAATTAACTAGTGGGCTAAGAGGTGTTGTACCTTGCCATGGAAGTGGTGCGTGTTCTTGAAAACGGCGTTGTAATATGCGTCCATGCGGACTCGATCGGAGAGCATCTCCTTCTGGTGGTAGAGGAAGGCGTAGGTGCAGAAGTAGTTGGCGAAGTCGACGCCTTTGTCCACCGCGGCGCCGCCAGCGTCGCCATTGCTGGTGCCGCTTTGGTCCCCGACGACGCCGTTTTTGTAGCTTCCCATGAAGTTATGCAGGAAATGGTGGTGGCGGACTGGTAGTGGTCAGTGAAATGCTCTCTCTTGGTCGGGCAAGATGAAGGGAAGAGAGGAGGGGCTTCTTGTACTGGGGTTTTAGGGCAACGTCGATATAGCCATTGCGTCAACTTGCCACTTGCAAAGTCTCATTAATAAATTAGGGCATAACTATAAAAACCCAATTTTGATTCAACTTTACCGTAATTTAAAAGTCATCATTTATTCTTTTAAATTTAAAATTCGTTTCACTTTAAGTTGTTAACTTTCACTTTCAATCTTGAAATTTGTTTCACTTTATTTATGTTTTCTTGACCTTATTCTTTATTTTTGAGAGAGTCTTCTTAGCATTTTTATTCCAATAAATAATTTCAAATACAACGAAAAATCATAGCATTACAACAAACATAATTAATTTTAAAATAGGCGATAAAATCATAATAAAAAATGTTGAGTTGTGGTGTGAAGAATGAAGAATATGGTTTGGGTATTATAGAAAGAAAAAAATTGGGTGTTTTTGAAAAAAATTAGGAATTTTTTGGTTATTTTTTGGATGTTTTACAGTTAAAATAATCTTGGCCGTTGTTTTTTTAAATTATTACTGTTGGAAAGTTAGGATTGTACCACGTGGCAGTTGACCAGATTGGACAAATTTATTTATTGTTGGAAACCAACGGCCCAGATTAAAGGACTGTAGGAAATCCAACGGCTCGAGTAGATCAAGAAAGAGTCGTTTGGCTTTGCGAGGCAGCACGTGTGGGGAGAGGAGGCGCTGTTGTCTCTTCCACCCAATCACCTCTAACTTTTTCCACCGCTGGATCACATTTTTTTGGCCAAGGGCAGTTCAACCCGGGCAATTAGGTGATCGCGGGAGATGCTCTTATAGAATTCTAATTCATGATATTAAATTTAAGTGAAATTTTGCAAAAATAATATTGCGGTGCGAACATACATAGTTAATAGTAAGAAATTTTGAATCATGTTATTACATTGCAAGAGAATTAAACAAGTGGTTAGCGTCGTATTGGCTTAAATTGGTTAGTACATTTGATATTCTTACTTAAACGACCAAAACTTCTGAATTCTGCTCTCGCACTCCAAAATCTAAGTCGAAGATAGACAAAATTTACAACCCTAATAGTCAAAATGGATAATGTTAGGACACCATATATATGTTCTATATCGTATCATGTTTTTAACAGAAGCAAAACCTACTTGTATTGATGAACTTCTACATTTATTAGAGAAATGATATGATAGAGATAAGCATAAATGTGGTTTCCATAACATCATTCAATCAATCATAGTAAGATTATAATACATAAGCGTAAATGATGAGATTGCGGAAAATAGGATTTTTTATTTATGTAAGTCGAGTTCAAAACCCTCCACTGCAACTAAAAGAAAAAGAACTTGTATCAGAGCACAACATACATTGTGCTTAAAAAGTTTGTTTTGTATCATTTCAACAGTAGTAGAATTGAGCCGTTGGTTTATGTGGTTTTGTTTGCAACAACAAAAACAAAGACCCTATAATTTGTCATCACGATACGAATCTATGCAGTATCACATGAACCCAAATTAGTTGGAAATCTCCCGTTAATCCTCGGTTTTTGGTGCATTACTGATGCAGCATCAGCAATCAGAACATTATTTTAGGTTTCATCATCCGTAATATATTGCGGATTCTTTGAACCTGTTAACTTATTTGGACTCGGTCTTGCAGTTTTGCTACTCGGAAATTAATCTCGGATTTGGTCAGGTTTTCGAATAAAATACAAATTCAGTCAATGTTAATCAAGAAAAACGTCGCTTTGAGTACAATTGACGGTTAAGACACTTGTCTTTACCTAAGGGGATTGAATCAGTCAAGATGTTCAAAACTATCATTTGTTTATGGTCAATGACTAGGTCAGATTATTTTTCACTTCATCCTTTCCATATGGTAATTGGTATTTTCTTTCGTGTAATTGGTGATTTATTAAGTAATGCAAGCAATGACTGATTCATAAATTTTTAGCATGTAAATATTTATGAAACGATGTAAACGTTTATGAAACGGAATCGGCTTTAGAGTCATTTGTAACATCTCATGGGAAACTTAGATGTGAATGGCTATTTGATTTCAGAAGAAATATATATATATATATATATATATGTATGTATTTCTGCAGAATATATGTTTCCAAATAGGGTTTACCCTTCCAACTAATTGACCAGATAAAAGCCTTAAATATTACAATGAAAGTCAGACAAGAAATTAGGTGACTTCTGGGTTGTATCATATTATTTCAACTCTTGGCTGATCTGTAGATGCAAACATTTCTTCCGTTTAATTAAATAATGCAATATTCAAAAGAATATTATTACCATAAAACTATGTTTTTTGTCACAGAAAGAGACTGGATCATGTCAAAAGAGAGAAACTTCCCTCTCTCTTATCTCTCTTTATCTGTAAACAAGAATGAAGCTTTAGCAATGGAGGACAGAAAAGCTAAGATAGTAGCTGCATCGTCGATCATCACTCTCGTTGTCTTCATAATCGTTGCGCGAATCTCTCTCAAACTTTCCCCAACTTTCTTTCTCATTTGTGGGGCAGGTGTTGCTGTGATCCTTGCTGTGTTTGTATGGCTAGTGATCAGACATCAGTACAATTTCCGGAGAAGGCTCTTGGAATCAAAACATGCATCAGAAGGCCGCGAGCTGCGCGTGGAGTATAGTTTTCTTCGAAAAGTTGCAGGGGTTCCTACGAAGTTTAGGTACAAGGAGCTAGAGGATGCAACAGATCATTTCGAGACACTGGTTGGGAAAGGGGCTTCAGCTTCTGTTTACAAAGGGATTCTAAGTGATGGGACTCAAGTGGCAGTGAAAAAGCTCGATGTAGAGGAGCGCGGAGAGAGGGAATTTAAGTCAGAAGTTGCGGCAATTGCAAGCCTGCAACATATCAATCTTGTGCGCCTTCTCGGTTATTGTTGTGTTCCTGCAGGACCGCGTTTCTTGGTTTATGATTTCATCCCAAATGGATCGTTGGATTTGTGGATTTTCTCTCAAAAGGGAAGGTCTATTCGGTGTGGTGGGTGCTTGCCTTGGGACTCTAGGTACAGGGTTGCAGTTGATGTTGCTAAAGCGCTTTCTTACCTGCATCATGATTGCAGGTCAAGGATTTTGCACCTTGATGTGAAGCCGGAGAACATACTTTTGGATGAGAATTACAGAGCAATTGTGGCGGATTTTGGCCTTTCGAAACTAATGGGGAAAGACGAGAGTAGAGTTATGACCACGATTCGGGGGACTAGAGGCTACTTAGCTCCTGAGTGGCTCTTGGAGCATGGAATTTCTGAAAAAACGGATGTGTACAGTTATGGAATGGTGCTTCTTGAGATGATCGGAGGGCGGAGAAACGTTAGCTTTATCGAAATGGGCGAAGCCAACGACAAGTCTCACAGGAAAAGGGAGTTTTTTCCCAAAATTGTGATTGAAAAAATGAGAGACGGCAAGCTTATGGAAGTTGTTGATCAAAGGCTAATAGAAAGCGGAGGCATGGATGAAAAGGAGGTAAAAAGACTTGTTCATATAGCTTTGTGGTGCATACAAGAGAGGGCTAGGCTTAGGCCTACCATGTCACATGTGGTGGAAATGCTCGAGGGCCGGACGCCCGTGGAGGAGCCTCCCGACACCCAAATGGTGGTTGTCGATTTTTCAGCAATGGATGAAGAGGCGGCGAACGGCAATAGGAGGCCAAAGATTGGTGGTGCCGCCTTGGCAGCAAAAATGGGGAGTAATGATGCATCCGCATCAACATGGTCATATGGAGATGCAATGTCCATGATAACTCCAAGATAGATCCATGGACAAGATTGATCAGTTGCTTCTTAGGCTCACCAATTTTTTCTTCATGGTAAATTTTATGCTCCTTTATATATATGAACATCTTTTAATACATAAGCGTAAGTGTTGAGAGTGCGGAAAATATGATCTTTGATGTTATAAATTTTATGCTCCTTTGTATATATGAACATCTTCTAATCTTCCTGTTACTCTTAATTATTTGTGTTATACACTTGTGTATTAAACTATCAATAAAGAAATATTCAAATTCATTTTGTATTGTCCTTAAAAGTGTTCACAAATCACAATTCCCCTCTCCCATCGGCATGTAACTCACCTTCGAAACTAAGTTCCTTGTTCCACTTTACTGTAAATCGTCAAGTCTGTTGAACTCTCTAATTAAGTCACGTAATGGGTCAACGTAATAAATTTAGTATCGAACAAGTAATTAACAAGAGTTGAAGCTAACTGTTCACTCATAACAAAAAAAAAATATCATTAGACAGTTATACCTGGAGGAGAGAACATGATTTTATGAATGCGATAGGACCAATGTCCAGTATTTCAAGTGTCTATTACAGGAGCATTTTGGCTCACCACTATATTTTGGTGTATGTTTATCATACAATGAATCCCAAGTGTCCGTGTATATTATAGGTGCATTTTTGCTCATCACTATATTTTGATGCATTCTTATCATACAGCTAATCATTTGCCATGTATCATTTCACGTAACTCTAATTAACTTACATTTAAATGTTACCTTTAAATTTTGAAACAAATTAATTTAGGTTGAGTGAAAGGACACATGACAAATTACCAAAGTTTAGGACGGTGAGGAAAAGTGCTTCCATATATTACAGATTCTGGAATTTGTCCTTCACCTTTCATATTTCACAGACACGTGGCACACATAGATGGTGCTACCAAGATCGACGGATGAGAATCCTCAGCACTTATAAGCGCTTCAATTGAAAACGACACTCTGAATTGCGAAGGCAGAACATAAAACGACAGAAACGTGAGGTGAACTAAATATTTGGGGGAAGAAGGGAGAGGGGAAGGGAGACAGCGTCCAAGGCTTGACTGAGGTATGTACTCTGCATCAATGGCGTAAAACCCTAAAACCCAATTTTATTTTCTGCTCAATTTTATCTGATTTTTTTTTTAATTTGCTTAACGTAATTTTAAAAATTCAATTTTTATATCATTTCTAGTTTCTGTTTTGCTGTTTTGTAGGAACCGAACCAAGCTTTTAATTTTTGAGTGCTGGGTTTTTTTTTTTTTAATTGTGTTTTTGGATTGTGTGGTTCGATTTATGGTAGATTGCAAATTTTTGTAATGATTTTAGTTTTTCTGTTTTGGGTTTTTTTTAATAAAATTTTTGGTTTCTGGATTATGGGGTGTTAGGAACAATGTTAAAGATTGCAAAATTTCTTGTTATTTTAGCCCATAGGGTTGAAAAGAGTGATTGAAGCAGCCTACGGTGCATGTGTATCTGTTTGGCATTTGGGAAGACCAAAACTCCTAATGCAGAACCCGAGTTGCTATTCTTCGAATGCCTTTGTGTTAGTGTTGTTCGGATTAGATTAAGGTTTTCACGTTCTTGATATGATGAGGAAGATGCTGTCCGATTGGTCTGGGGAGGGAAGTTAGCCTTAGCCTCGTCCGGCCCTGCTTCTACTTAGAATCAAAAGCCTTGCCATGAGTGAGAAACCAGTGGCGAATCGAGGTACAGATGGAAATCTATGTGAGCTGACAGCTCTCAAAATTGTATTTCCTGCAGCCGGAGTTTAGGAAGTAGTTACATATTGACCTCACTAGTTTTGTAATGATCATGTACTGAAGGTTAAATGTTTGCTAGCATTGTCAAAGTAATTTTATGCAACTGCTTGTTTGAGTTTTCGGAGGTTGCTCCAACATTTTAACTATGTGTACTTTATTTGTTTTAACATTATGGTTTCGAAGTTGTAAAGCTTATATGAATTTTCTGGTGTTTCTTAATTGCAGGATCTGTGCTCTGTACACTTGCTGCAGAGGAGTTTGGTCAGTGGTATTTACTTGAGGGACGTAATATGAACTTTACTGGTCCATCTGTTGGTTCTGGTTAGTTTGTTTGCCTTTCTTTGCTTTGCTATTATCTTGTAAAGAAGTTTTGATACTGATTGCCATATCCATGAGTGGTGACTGGAGTCATGTCATTTTGTGTTTGTGTCAAAGGACAATTAACCTTAACCCTACCTAATTAATTGATCGTGTCAAACAACTTGACACCAACGGACCTGTCTACAAATGACGCTGTGTACAAGTCGACTCGTATATTTTATAAGCTAGAAGCATATGACTAGGATCCCATTTGTTCTTAAACCAAACTATTACTCGAACATTAATATCCACTATCTAAGAGCTAGCAAAAATAAGAAAACATATCCTGTACTTTTATAAGAATTTGTAAAATATTCTAGCGAAAAAACGAAGA
The DNA here is from genome assembly GCF_963583255.1 of Pyrus communis. Taxonomy (NCBI): domain Eukaryota; kingdom Viridiplantae; phylum Streptophyta; class Magnoliopsida; order Rosales; family Rosaceae; genus Pyrus; species Pyrus communis. The sequence goes on along the minus strand of NC_084803.1, from coordinate 11,271,803 downwards.
GATCACTCATGCTTTTATGGTTCTTCCATTTTCCTTGTTGAAGATTTTATCTTTCATGCTTATCAGTTTGCCTGAGGTTTCATTGGTTCTGTTATTTACACCTTTCTCATTAAATTTGGTTGTAACATGATTTCAGGTGGTAGAACTGCTAGGAGGGCGTTTGAGTTTGGAAGAACCTATGTAGTCAGACCTAAAGGCAAACACCAGGCCACCGTAGTTTGGCTACATGGCCTCGGCGATAATGGTTCAAGGTGATACTTTGGCCCCATTGCTCATGTTACCAATTTTCTGAAGGTTGCGCAGTAATTAAAAAACTGAGGAAGTGTTTCATATAAATGACATTTTTCTTAATTTCTAAGTTCATTCGTAAAAGGGAAAAGTAATTTTTTTTTTTTTTTTTGTGTGAATAAAACTAGAGAATCATGTGATCTATAGAAATTAGATTTATCCTTTTTTCTTTATATGTATTCACTTGAAGTCGTAAATTTTTGTTTAAGATTTATATTTTTCTGTCTGACAGCTGGTCCCAGCTCTTGGAATCCCTCCCTCTTCCAAATGTAAGAATAAATACATTCAAACTAATGGAAATTGAATTTTCATAATTTACTGTAATGACTTGTGGTGAAATTTATGTGATGCAGATTAAGTGGATCTGTCCAACTGCTCCTACTCAGCCAATTTCAGTTCTTGGTGGCTTTCCTTCCACTGCTTGTGAGTTTTTTCCATTAATAATCCACACGCTAATGTATGTTCAGCAGTTGACCCGATTTTAGTGACAGAAAAAGAAAATGTCATTTGGTGTATTGGATACTAGAATCAAACGTCATAAACTCCCCTAAAATGCTTATGTGATATGAACAGGGTTTGATGTTGGAGAACTTTCAGAAGATGCTCCGGATGATGTAGAGGGTTTGGATGCTTCTGCAACACATGTCGCAAAATTGTTATCGACAGAGCCTGATGACAGTATGTCTCCTCTTGCTCGATTTTAGCATTTGATGAACTCCAATTGCTGCTATCATTTGATTGAATTGTTTCTGCGTGGATACTTAGATTTCATTGCCCCTACTGATCGATGAGATGTTTTGAAAAGACAACTTCAAATAATTTACCCCCCTTCTCTGTGGGGCCAATATTTTATGTTAGGGGGCCTCTGTATGAACTTGTAAATTATGGTAGCTTTTTTTCAAAGTAAAATCTATGCAGGACGCCTCTTCCACAAAACTTTGTTAATGCCATAATTCTAACACCACATACACTTTTGAACTTTCAACTGTAGTTTTACCTTTGGTAAACTAAATGGATTTCAATATCATTGTGTCGAGTTTTTTCTGTTACAGTTAAACTTGGCATTGGAGGTTTTAGTATGGGTGCAGCTACTGCACTATACTCCGCCACCTGCTTCTCTACAAGAAAATATGGGAATGGTAGTCAATACCCATGCAATCTGAGTGCCGTTGTTGGACTTAGCGGATGGCTTCCATGTTCCAAGTTGGGCCTCTTACACTCTCCTCATCTCGACAGAATTCTTTTGCAGTATATTTAAGTGCCTATAGTTACAATTCCCATTCTCTTTCAGGACCTTGAGTAAGAAGTTAGAAGAAGTAGATGAAGCTGCAAGGCGTGCTGCCTCCATTCCGCTTTTGTTATGTCATGGGAAAAGTATGCACTATTATCTCTCGTATAAAAAATTTGTTGGTTTTATTTGTCTCTTGAATTTGCCTTCATCGAAGAAAAGGTTTTGTGCATCCTTGTCTCTAGCATCTTCTTGCGTAGGTGCTCCGAATTTTAAATTCTAAGCCGGGCCTAGTTCATAATGCTGTGGATGTGATTTATTGCAGGTGATGATGTGGTTCCTTACAAGTTTGGTGAGAAATCGTCGCAGACCTTAAGTTCAACTGGCTTTCAGAATGTGACATTCAAATCCTACAACGGGTATGTGATTCTTAGATTATGTCGAAAAGTTGTTGCTATTAAATTTATTAACACAATGAAATACAAGAATGATTTGTTTGAGTATGCAGGCTTGGTCATTATACAATTCCGGAAGAGATGGACGAGGTTTGTGCTTGGCTAAGATCAAAGTTGGGGCTTGACGGGACTTCTTCATAGAACGCCCGTGAAGCTCTTGAGCAACGGCAAACGAAGAAGAAGCACAGAATATGTAGGAAACAATAACTTTCAAGTGTTCCGTACGACCTTTATGTCCTTTATGACCTGTTATTATTTGGCTGGTGGCACTAGTTAAATCGATATTCGTATGTAATAACTGGCATTCATTATTTGAATTAAGAACATGTCGTTTGGAAGTAAACAGTTATCTCTAACGTAGGACCTTGGTTTGTTTATGTTGTCTCCCTTCGACTGCCTGAGATTGCAGTTTCCTGTCGAGTTATTTCTGCGTATGCGTCAAATTACAGAAGAAATTAAACATGAACTTGGCGGATAAATGCTCTTGCGAGACAAATGAAACAATTTATAGCATTATTCAAACATTTGAAAAAATTAGACAGAATAAATAAATCAAAGACTGAAACAGTCGGATTCGTTTCCGCTTGCAAAAACAGCTCCCTTACAAGGCCCTCATGCACAAATCACAAATTACACCAAACTATGAGCTTATTTCGGATTCCTCAGTTGAAAAAATGAAATGAAAAAGCCAAAACATGGTATAAAAACACGCGTCGGTTTAATGCTTGTGCACACAGACAATGAGTACCAATTCGGGCTTTCTTTCGGAAAACAGGAGCATGTAATTTCCTTCTAAGCCATCCGTAACAAAGACAGGCACAACAATAACTGGCCCAACCACCATTTTTCCGAATGGCGATTCCTTCTTCTATTTCCACAAGTTGAGGGTTTGTTTCACTTTTGAGCCTCTTTAACGAAAGTTACATCTCCACTTCCCGCCACCGGTGAAAGTGAAGCCAGTGGAGACAGCAGGCGTTTTTCTTGATCATCATCAACTTCCGCTGACTCACGAGGCGTTGTGATTGATAGGGTTTCAGTACCATCTTCTTCTAGAGAATCTGGACCCAGAAAGGAAGAATGTTAGTGATGTAACAGCTATAGTCACCACGCTGAATACAGACACTAAATAGTCAAGGGAACTCACCTGACTCATGATGGTATTCGGGTATCTGTTTAACAGTGGTCACTTGAAGGCTTTCGGGAAGAAGACAACTGCACAAGGCACCTGAAATTACAACGAAAACATGGACTTTAAGATTTCGAGCAATAAATCATAACCATGTGCGTTTGCACATGTATCCGAGAATTCCCAATCACCATGAGAAGTAAGGGGCAGCACAGAAATAATACACAGAATATGACACAAGAAGATGAAGACACAAATCACAGCATCTAAATCCAAACCCTCACGGATTGGGTCATGGCTAAGTTAAAGCTATCACAAATGATATGATTTTGCAGTTTTAAGAGACATTCATACAGTCCTACCTGAACGAAAAAAACTATTTCATGTGGTAATTACAATCATCTCAAAGATTTACATCACAGACTAAATCAATTCAAAAATCATCTAAGCGTAAATGAGTTCCAGCTAACACATACTACTAATTGCTTCTAGATTATGTCCATAGACCATAATACTTGAAACTCTAAAAAAAAAGGATCAAATACCAATGAAATAGAGGAGTACTAGAATCGTCAGTAGAAAAGTTCTCTTTACCTAGGCGAGCAAGTCGATTCACCCATCCAGGAACCTGTTTTTCTGTCAACCTACGTGCCATGTCATCCGTGAAATGGTTACAATTCTTGGAGATGAGGTGATAGGTATCCCCATGATACTCTGCCGCAACATGCTCAATAAATGTCCTAAATTCAGAGGGAGGCATATTTATACGGCCAAGTTGAACGGAACATCGATAAATGAAACCTGGGCAGCTCCTTGGTTCCACTTCAAAAACTCCACTAACTGGGAAGTCATGGGCTCCAAAACCATACTCTTTGCCATGGACTGTTCATACAACAGACAGATGACATCATTAAACATAATTAATCCTTATCTGCATTTCAAGGAAATGAACGATAATTTACTCATTGGTCAGTGCAATTTCCTGAAAGGACGATTCAAGATTCAGTTTGACTTGTAAAACCACTTTCATAAAAGCTTATAATAAAGTAATATCCAAAGTCAATCAACCAGACTAACACACCGAGAAATTTATCTCTAATACCTACACACCCAGATATGCAGCACATTCCAATTCTTCATAACCAAGTACAACAACAACAACAACAAAGCCTTTTCCCACTAAGTGGGGTCGGCTTCATAACCAAGTACAAAGGAGCAAAAAAGCTGGCCAATTCATATCACATTGTAAAACTTGATCACCATTGCACCATACGAAATGGTATACAACAGCATCGCTCTAGATCCCGGTGTAAACCTTTCAATTCTTCCTACTACACATCTCACTACAATTGGATATGCAAAAGAAGCCAAAGTATTCAATGACATAATAAGAAATAACTTCACTTTAAATATGCAAGCACATTCATACTTTAAAACTGCAAATAAGAATCAAACAAATCTGAAAACCCGACATCTTTCCTTCTCCATGTAAGTATTGAAAGCACCGATCTTATTTTTTCCCTTTTTGAAAAACCAATCTTTAAACTCATAAACAATAAGAATAGATGCATATCATCATAATTAAGCATGCCCAGAAAAGGAAACAAACAAATCCAAAAATTAACCAAACAAAAACCAACAAAGAAAACCAAAATGCAGAGATACCCAGATCACCAAAACACATAAAGAAACGAAAAATCAAACAAAAAAGAATCAACTTTCAGAATTTTCAAAAAAAAAAGAAAAAAAAAGAAAAAAAAAAAAAAAAGAAAAGGATTTGAAAAGGTTTCAAATTTACCTTCAATACCGGAGTGAAAGATTCCGAGACCGAACCAGACGGTGTAATTATTGAGGGGGGTGAGGTCGTAGACATTCAACACCACCTGTGTCTCGTAGCCCTTGCTGCTGTTTTCAATCCCGCCGCCGCGTCGAGAGGTGTTCTCCAACCCCATTTTTACCCCACAATTGTTTTCGAATTTCTATAAAAGGCCCCACAAAGATTTCCAATTTTGCGTTTTTGTTCTTCTTCTCCTCCCCTTCTCAGGCCATCGGAGAGACAGAGAGAGAATGTTGAATGAGAGGCCTTCAGTTCAAAGATCCGTCTTCCGGCCAGACGAGGATAAAAATAGAAAGCTTTGGGACTTCTGATGATTAAATTAAACGAAAAATTAACACAACCAAAAAAGTTTAATTTCAAAAATGGAAAGACCTCATGGGCATGAACCAGGATCCTCGCCAGATCCATTCCGTAGGGATCCTAGGGATCACGTAATCGTGTCCGTTTATCGTATATTGTGTGGTCATAAATCATTTAAATTTTAAATTTTAAATTTTAAATATAAATAGTTCCTAACAAAAATTAGCCGCACGATATACAATAAACGGACACGATTGCGTGATCCATAGGATTCCTAGGGAATGAATCCGGCGAGGATCCTGGTTCCATGGGCATGACAAGCTGAAGAAATTTTTATGTGTGTCGTTTATGCTGTTTCTCATGTTTATATTATTAAAATTTTATAGTGTTTCGGATTACTGAAATGTTTTAAATGTTTTGATCGTTAGATTTTATTTTGACTAAAAATTTAACGGTTAAAATTTTTGAAGTATCTCTTACTTAATAGCATAGAAAATCAAGTTATAATAGTAGTAGATGACATAATTAATTATGATTTGCTCCAAAAAAAAGAAAAATTCAAATGGAACTGGTTGAGCGCTATTACGACTTCATTTAATAGTACATATTGTGGATAATATAAATATTATATTATGTTGAATTGAGAAGTCCATTTACCTTGTTCTATGTCGATCACCTGTATTTTTTTTTTTCTTTTAAAGTGTATTAATAAAAAGTAAATATACATGTTAATTTGAACGATGCTATCTAAACATCCTTTTTATTTTTATATATTCTCTGTTAATTTTTCTTTAAACATCTTTAATTCATTCAAACCGACAATTAAAAATTAAGAAGATATGTGAAAGTAAATTTTACAAAAAATATAACACAATTAAATTTGTTTTTGTAAGTTTATTTAATCATAACATTTTTTTTAATTACCTAATAATAAGTCATGAAAAACATATCAATTTATTTATCTCTTATTTTTACATATAATGAATTTTGTCGTCTAATACATAATTTTCTTTTGACCTTTCTAAAAAAGTCATATTTAAAATTAAAAAAAAACAATAAAAAAGAGTTTTTGCGAACCTTTTTGGTTGTGGATGTTTGAAGGACTATGAATTTAGCAGGAGCGAAAATTTGGAGCGTTTTCTCGCGAGATGTTTTATTTGCTCAAGGGTAGTCACATGGGTAATTGAGCAAGGGGCGGGGCACTTTCGCTGGTCCACGTTGTGGTGCAGCAGCAGTAGGACCGTGACCGTGTGTGACACCATCCTGCACTTCTGCTTTTTTTTATTTTAAAATTTTTTGAATTGCTTACGTAAAGGCACTTCTACCACTCAAAATTTATTATTAAAACCCTCGATTGAATCGAGTTTACCGTCGCATGATATTTTAATTCCGGTTTGATAAGCAAAGTAAATAAGCATTATTATATACAAATTTATTCTTACATGACAATGCATCACTAAATCAAGACGACACAACGATGGTAAACTCATTCTCGGCATAAAGACGTATTCTCATTACATTGGTGGACAAAAATTCCAAATATGCAAGTGTTGCGAAATGAACATATAAATACATTTCTTCATTATCTCTCGGCATCATATTTATCAGCTTGGTTCGTTAACAGAATGTGAAGAAGTTTTTCCGGGCATTCATTCGTTTTTCTATTCGAACTGAAGCACTAAATCACATACATTTTCTTTTATCAGAGAGTTTTCGACAATCAGTAAGCTACCGAAAACTGCAGAATTGGAGCAAACTTAACTTTCAAACCCTTTCGTAAAAAGCAGGATGACAAAAAAGAAACAAATTCACCGGTAGCGCAAACGTATGCAATCACGGCTGGTTGTTGTCCGGTGTTGTCCATCGCCGAAGGCGCGCACTGCGTCTCCTCCTAACACCCGAGTCGCCATCTGAAGACTCGTTATCCTCTTCTAGAGTAGAAGATGCTGCTTCGCCCTCGTAGCTCTCCCCCCAAAGCCTGGTTGCTCTCCTTCTCATACTAACTTGTGCTCTGGTTCTTGTGGTACCAGACCAGCTGCTGCTCCTTGAACTGGACCCGGGTCGAACTACTCTAACTAGAAAGAATATGGTTAGCCAGCCCGCACCGTCATCAACCGGCAAACTACTGCTATCATCACCCCTATCCTCTCCAACTGAAGATTGGATTGAGCTGAACAAGTCGCCAATGTCCCTCTGTCGCTCCAAACTCCTCCAGGTACGCTGTCGCTGTGGATCTGCCTCTGATGGGCACACTAGTGGATGCTCCAGCCTCGCATGCTTCCTGAGATCTGCATAGGTTCCGCTATAATTACATGTCTCACAAGAACAATTTCTTGATTTCGCATTCATGAAACAACGAGCAGACTCAACAATAATCCAATCTGTTATCTCCCCACGGCAGAGGGGGCACACGAGCTTCGGATCAGCCTGATGCTCACAAGATACGGCATTCATGGAGGAGAGCACCTCCTCAATTGTACTATCATTTTGCACATGAGTAATTGTTGATTCAAGAGTTGCAGATGGAGACGACTGAGTATCTGATATCTGAGTTGCTCCTTCTGGTGGGATAGTTGGTGAGGTTTCTGCCGAAAATGACTTGCAGTACTGGTCTAGACAATTTGAATGGCGGTAGCTCGTGTCACACATGTAAGGGCGGCACCCTTGTTCATACGATGAACATATTAGGAGAACTGCATTATGTGGATGCTCCAGGCAAACGGGGCATCTGGCTTCTTCCCATTCTTTCACATTGTCCTCAGTTTCTGAAGGAATTCTGGGTGACGACCACCTTGTATGACTGGAGCTGCATGGATAAGGAGATGCTCTATACCTATCAGGAGTCACAGAACGGCCCCTCCTATCCTTAGGCATTTGAGCTCTCAAAGATGTTTCACGCTCTCCCAAAATGATAGTAGCAGAGCTATTGAAACAAATAAAAGGCCACATTAACATGAGTAATAGAACAACCACCTCATTTACGGATTACAGATGACGTTCAGCTAAAGGCTTAAGCGCATACCAAGAATGGAACAACAACAATTACAAATAAAAAAGATGTCAAAATTCAACAAACAAAATGAAAAAGTCTCAAGTACATTCAAGAAATTAAGCCGACACCACATACGATTAAATGCACGTGAGCAGGAGGGTATGAAAAGATAATACACTATATGCAACTTGTTACATGTTTGTAAATATTACTTTGAGTACTGAAACAACAATCAGAAACAAATAACATAAATGCAAAGGCTGCAAACGAAGATTCAATGCATTGTCATTGAAGAAAAAGAAAACTCACAACACAAAGATGACCACTAAATCAACATACATCTATTTTCAGAACCAGAAATCACAACTAACAAAGGGATACACCTCCCACAACTGCATAACTACGACAATGGGCATTTTTGTCAATTATCTTACAGCATCACCCCGGTACTTCTCCTTTAAATACAAATCATTAGCCTGCTTTTCTCTTTCTTTCCAACAAATTAAGTAGTGTAATAACAAGGATTGAAACTCTGTAAGTTGATTACAGACTTGAAAACGCAGTTGTGAAATCAAACAAATTCATATGGTTGGTTTAGGACAGCTCTTATAGGATTTTTAGAAGTGTTTTATGAAGAAGCACTTAACAGGTGCTTCTCCAAATAGCTCTTCTATGATCCATAAGCACATTTAGTGCTTTTGGCAATTCCAAAAGTGGTCCCAAACATGCTCATGGTTACAATCCAAACCCAGATGGGAGTTTTAGCAATCAGAACCACCCACCAATCATAAACTATCAGCTCAAACATGAATAATGAAGCAACGAAAACAAAAATCCTTAATTTCCTTATCCAAATCAATCAAACAAATCAAAAGCAACACCAATTTCACAGCTTTACCAAAAAATAAGAAACCCCAAAAAGCTAAAATCCCCAATTTTTCGAACTCCACCATTCCTGAGCTGGAAAACCAGCTCAACTCCAAATTTGATCGCTCGAAACACCAAAATCGAACCGAGAAAAACTTGAACCGAAACAAAAATCCGAAAGCATTCAAATCCAGCTACAATCGGAGCTCAAATTAGGTAAAGGATTAGATAAATTACCAGATAGAATTCGGAAGAAAACAAAATTCCCAAGTTGAAGTTCCGATTCAATTGATTTTGACTCGGCGCAGACGTTAGATTCTAGAAGCCTTGCTGGAGCAGCTGATTGCTCAGAGCCTTCTGAGAGAGAAAGGGGGACGAGAGAGAGATGAAGAAGCAGCCTTTCTAGGGTAACTGACTCAGCAGCAGCTACCGAGAAGAAAGGAAAAGGTTAAGGCAGCCGAGAGGGTATATATTGAACTCGTATACCGACATACATACATACACATCATTTGTACGTATATACTAATTGTGATGGTAATCGAGAAAATTTTCGTCGAATATTACTGTCACACAGTCCTATAGTGCTACAACTCATTTAAAATTAAATTATTTTAAGAAATATACTATATTATAAACATCTTCTTTGTTCGTTATAACACACGATAACACATTATTTTGTTTAAAAATATAATAATTTTAACATTATCAATAATAAAATTATGAGACAGTGAATAAAATAAGATTGTAGTTGACGTGGACGATTATGATTCCCTCAATTCTTTAATGTACATTCTGTTAATTTGTATGGTTATAAAAATCGGCGCCGTTTTATTGTATTTGGAGGTGGATGGTGCTTGAAAGACGGTGATGATACGGTCTTCGCTTAGTATTATACTTGGACAGATAATATTTTCAAAAGAAAAGAAAACAATTAAATAAACGTGGCATCTTTTTAGAAGATTATTATTATTAAGGGAAGGGATCCTCTCTGGATCCCTTCTACTGATCAATAAATCTGGATCCTTGAAATTTGATCCAACGGTTAAAGTTATTATAACATTCAATGATGCCCTCTATTTTTAACCATTGAATCAAATTTCAAGAGTTCAAATTTGTTGGTCAAGAGGCTCAGGGACTCCAAATCCCTTTCCTTATTAAAGGCTTAATGATGAGTATAAATAAATTGGACTTGTGGGGCTTAAAAAATGAGTTAATCACAGCCCATTGGCTCCAATCTTTAATCTAATTGAGCAATTAGGGTTAATACATGCCTTCTTATGTTTTGAAGGATGCAGCAATCGTCTGACAATGTGTGGTCCTGTTTGGTAGGTTGGATGAAATTATATCTTAGGAATAAAATTGAATTGACAGAAATGTAAAACATGACTTGTAACTGATGTACAAAGATATGTTTAGATAATCCACTCTATTGTAGATTCATAAATCATCATGCCCAATTCTATCATCTCGTCACATTGTAACACAACGGACAAAAGACTAGACTCAAATCCATTTTAATTAATCACACTCTATTGTGGATTCATAACTAGGGATGGGCAAATACCCATTGATTATGGGTAACCGCAGTTATCCGCCCATTTAAATTTGACGGTTACGGTTATGGATATAACCGTTTACCCGTGAAATTTAAATGAGCGGTCATGGGTATTACCCGCGGTTATAAACGCGTACTCATTTAACCGTTTATTTTAATATATGTAAAACTAAAAATAATTAATAAATAAATAATGTGTTTCTAACTAATATATATATATGCCTCACTTGAGAAAAAAATATATATAATTGATAGAACGGGCTAATGTTTAATATATGTGATTGAATGTGCTAAAGCATTAAAGTGTTTGACAATTTTGTTTTGGAGTCTTTTAGAGCTTTGACCAATTCAAGATAATGATTACCTTCAACATTTAGAAACATGCTATTATCAGATGATGCCTATATATATATATATATATATATTTATTTATTTATTTATTTAATTGGCCTCAAGTTTTCAATAAATATTTGACCCCAAAATTGGAAATTGATTAAATGGCTTGGATCGATGAACATATGTTTCTAAATAAAAATCCAAATATTTATCAAATTAGCTCATTAGCAGACTAATGCGTACTTACATATATATATATATATATATATATATATATATATGTATACAAGAATATTAATTAACCTACAACCATGTATGATTCTTGTAATAGATTGACCGTCAAATAATTAGGAGACATCGCAAATATTCATAAATAATATTGCCGTTAATATAATACATGTTAAATTTACGTATAACGGTATTTAATAGTTAGAAAAGAGAAATTTATGACAAATTTCTTTTTAATTTTCAAGTTGTTAAAAAAATACGTAGACGGATAAAAAAAAAAAAAGTAAACAGGTACACAGTTATGGGTAAATGGGTATGCGGTTATGGGTATGGGTATACCCATTTATGTAAATATCCAAAGGGTAAAACTGTAGTTACCCGCTCGCCATAACTGTTGCTCATCCTTATTCATAACCAATCATATCCAGTCATGTCATCTCCCATTGTTTAAGCCTATATTATTTAGGTAATTAATTGATGTAATTGTGTGTAAGGATACAATTAACGTCAACCAATAGGATTGTGCCTATTGGAACATAATCTTATAGGAGAGAATCTAAATTCGAGTGAAATATTTCACAACTCTTTGTCAATGAAATATTTGCTCGACTAAAAAGAGTGGTGAAATTATTCTTTGGAACTGACACTACATCATCTTAGCAAATTTGTTCGTAATCACATCGTCTTATCTAGAGCGAATTTGTTTCCTTATATGTGGCTGAATTCATATTTCTTCATTGCATTTTAGATTAGTTTAAAGTAGAATATTACGTGTATTAAGAAACACTTCATCATCATTTTTTAATCCAAAAGGTATTGGGAGAAGAATAATTCAAATCGAGTGGATGAATAAATAATTTTAACAACTAGGGACACATGCAACGCTAACAATCTAACACTTGAGAGACAATATAATTGTAGGAGGATTATTGACATATAAAAACTGATTCGGGGCTATCGGCTATGGGTAGGTAGGAAGCCTGACAGGGCCAGCAAGGTTTTGTGCAGTTTCAGCTTGTTTTCTGAGGGCCACAGACAGACAGCAAGGAAAAACTAAGGTCATGGACCTTCAAATGCACATGCTGCCCCTTGCCTAGAACAAATTATGCCACATTCCCAGACACAGTTCACGGGAAATCATTTCCGCACTCCCTCTTAATCCCATTGCATTCTCCTCTTATTTCTAGCCGAATGATTGAATAATTTGACAGCCAATCAAGGGACATAAACATAATATCCTTCTCAAATGGCTTAGTTTCCATATAGTAATCACAGTTTTACATCAAAATTCACATCTAAAGTGGAATATTCATTCATGGGAAAGGAAAATATAAGAGGTTGTTCTATACAGTATATATTCTATAGGGACAATCAAGGTCTTGATGAACAATTTTCAGGACCATCCAGCTACCGAGGACCGAAATTTTCACAAACTTCAGCCTCTGTCTATATACGCTACCTATTGGCCCTATCACATCCCGGTGCTTGCCAAAACGACACCCAGCATGGCCAAACCCTACTGCAGGATTTTCATTAGACGGCGCACATGATAGTGGACGGCAACTTAGCCATGTCTCAGCATGTGCGCTTCCTCCTCCTGATGATCCAGAAATATTTACACGAGTGTGTATGTGAGCTTCAATATTTGTCACTTGATGTTCATGGCAGCTGACATGGCGCGTAGCTCCTTCGCAAATTCTGAGAAAGGTGGCCTAGATTTGGGATCAAATGACCAGCACCTCTCCATTAATGATCTCCACGCTGGATCGCACCAGCTTGGGATTTCAGGTTGGAGACTGCCTTTCATTATACCGGCTGAAACATCATAATAAAATGCTTTAAGCAAGTTCTGATCACCCATAAGAAAGCAATTCAGTTGTCAAACTTCTATTTTTTGCAAAGATTAACTTAATGAATACCTACTATTTCCTCCGAGCGCAGGTCTCCATATGGTTCCTCCCCAGTCAAGAGTTCCCACATCACAATGCCAAATGAGTAGACATCAACCTGCGAAGTCATTTAAAAACAGTAATGTAAGCGACAAAAAGATGTGAAAACTAGAAACATTTGATCATTTAATAATGCTCTTAACCTTTTCTGTCACCAAGTTGTTCTTGCCGCTCAAAAGTTCAGGAGCCATCCATGGTACGGTACCTCGTACTCCACCAGAAACAAGTGTCCTCTGCTTGATCTTTGATAAGCCCAGATCACCATTCTGAATGCATTAAGTTGAAATTTCAAATTAAAAAGTGGAAAAAAAATATTCATAACAAGAATAAAGGTAGAAGAAATTCTAATAAAAACCACAGGATTTTTTTCCCAGGTTGCATACCTTGCACACTGGACGCTGAGGGTCCCTCATATTCAAAAGAAAGTTATGCGATTTCAGATCAAAATGGACAATGTTCTTCTCATGAAGATACTGCAAACCAAAAGCTGCATCCATTGCTATAATCAGCCTCTTTCGACGATCAATAGTCCTGTCAATCAGAAATGCAAAGTTCAGAAAATGATTCTCCTGCATTACAACCTATCCATCACAGGGTCTACGAGTTAATACTGAAGATAGGGAAACAGTCACAGCACTCCAACTTTCAAATCCTTGTATTACCCTGTAAAACTATCTTACCGATCTTTCTTTCGCAAAACTTGTTTCAAGGAGCCATTCACCATGTACTCTGTCAACGTTGCCAAATCCGTCACTGGTCCATCTGACACTACACCATAGAATGCTACAATATTTGGGTGGTGAAGCTGACCTAGTATGTCAGCTTCCTTCCAAAAATCAGCATGCTGAAGAGAAGTAAACACAAAGAGTTAACAGATAGCATGTAGGTATAGCTGCACCAACTATAGTTCAGATAACAAGCCAGAGATGTCCTCTCTCCTCACTTTCTTTCTTTCTACTCCACACAAGCATAAAAACCAGATAACTCTTTATTCGTGAAAAGTGATTTACATAATATTTATGCCGAACAGTGGGAATGAAAAAATTACCAATCGCTCTTGCTTCACTGTGTCTTCAGTAAAGCAACTTGGCTTAATCTTCTTTATAGCAACATCAGACCCCTTCCATTTTCCATAGTAAACAGTTCCATATGTTCCTGAACCGAGTTCTTTCATGAACTCAAGGTCAGAATATTTTATAGTCTGCATAACAAGGTGAAAACAAACATTCAAACCTACATCCATTCACTCTTCGCATGCTTATAAAGCAGAAAATGCAACGTTAAAAAGCTACCTGAAGCTCTTGAGTGGCTAGATGAGAATAAAACGCAGCAAGGTCACTGGAGGTTCCACCAATAACTTTATTGTTGGCCTAAGAAAACAGAATCATAAATCGAAGCTGAGTAAAGTATACTTTAAATGGTAAAGCTACTAGAAACCTATAATAAATGTGTGTGTTTTTTTCCCTTCTCATTTCTTATATTGTGGGAGTAATAAAAGGAGATAAAAGTTTTCAAGTAACTACCTTTTCATCAAAGGTTATAATAGATGAAGGATCCTGTCGAAGCTCCTCATCATGCACATTACCTTTCTCTGTCTTAGCTGAATTCTGGGAGGTAGGGTTATGTGCAACTCTGTTCGATTTATCAACACAATGAACTGGGGTTAATTGTCCTTCATCCATGAGATCTATAGGCTTTGATTGATGTTTTAGCAAGACATCAGAACACACAACACTGCTGGCATGAGAAGAGAGTTGCAGAGCTTCCACTTCTTTGGATGATGACAGTGAAAGGTTATGCAAAGAAACACTCAATGAAGCTGGGCCTCTGCTACATGAGACCTGTATGTCATTAATGCCGTTTTTGAAATTGTGTAAAGCGTCGATGACTGCTTCCCCAGTAGCCAATTTGTTATCACCATCCAATCTAATTTCAATACTACATCCCACATCATTTGGAAAGTCAGAGGTGTTAGCAACCTCATGAGAGTCCAACAGGCGCATCTCCTTCTGAAACTCACAATTTCCGGACATTCCATGAAAATTTTCATGTGAAGTTTGATATGGACCATCACACTTCCCAAAATCAGAACCAGTTAAGAGATCTTCCAGAATGTCCATTGTCTTCACAGATGAAGATGAACTCTCAATGGCATTAGAACTCATGAGAGATTGTTTTCCCACGCCAGTAAATGCACCACAAAAACCTGAATAGGATTTGCTCGGATTATAATTCCTTTGCTGTGAAACTGCAGGGCCACTCCGTTTACTACGTTTCTCATTACCATATAGCACATCGATCAAGTAGTTGTCTTTCGTTGAACAAGAATCCGTCATCCTCACCCTTTCTTTCACTGCATGCTCAGGAAAACCAGAACATTGCCTCCATATACTCGGATGATATACTCTCAGAGACTGCCCTTGCTTTGCAATGTTCAAATTCGGCCTAAGTCCGGGGTAGCATTTCCAAGCTGAAATCCCCTGCTTCATTCGTCGGATCCGCATCTCAGTCATGTTGCTCCTATGATGATTCCGAACATGGTACTGACAACACCGCTGATTTCTAGCATCATTCACACCAAATCTATGGTTACGAATCCCGCTCCTTAAGCCTCCCCACACCATATCACCACTATAAGAAGACTTCACAGGATACGCAGTAGTTCCAGCCAAAGAATCAGCACCAGAATTACAGCTCAATCCGTTCTTCACCAAATCACAATTGGCCTCCAAAGGCATAACGTTTTCTCTGTTCACATAACTAATCCCAGCCATTGCATTGTTTCCAAAATCCTGCTTAACATCACTACAACAACCATTACAACCCGGTAATGGTTTCGCAGGCAGAGCAGTTGCTACCTCCTGACTCGACCTCCCAACCCCATTACACAAAATCCGACCCGACCATGCCGGACAGCACTGCCCAAAACTCTTACCTTCCACCCTCAAACTCCCTACATTATCACAACAATTACTCCCTAATCTGTCATCCAACAAGTCTCTGCCCTGATCACAAGATTCACACTTTTGGGATTCACCCAAAAACCCTATTTCCACATCGTTCTCACTAGTACCAAAACGACGGCGAAAAGCCGATTGCTTTGCAAGCAATTGCTGTTTCAGCACCATTTTTCTCAGCGATTCATCGCCGGACCGTACGCCTCCAAAGTTCTTCACCGCCGCCTTCTTCTCCACCAGAGCTCCGCCGCTCAAATGGCGGCGGTGGGTCCCTACATGTTCGCTCTCTGACTCAAACCCATCACTAAAGTTCACACCTTTCACGCAATTCACATAACCATTGACATTATCACTGCCATTTCTACAACAAACAAAAACCCAGAGCCTTGGGGACTTACCGTACAGCTCGAGCTTGTCGTACTCTTCGATCATGCACCGAACGTCGTCATCTGACGCGATGAGGGCGAGAGGGGCGGCGGAATCGGAGCCGGAGCCGGAACACGGGAGCTGGAACTTGAGAGTGAATGTGGAGTTAATGCTGGGGCAAAGATCCAAAATATTTGATCGGAGCTTCGAGAACCCGATGTTACGGTCCACGGACACAATTCTGGCCTCGCCGCCGACGTAGCGTAGCTTCCCGGTCGGCGGGCGGGGGCGGAATGCGCCGTTGAAGCAGCAGACGAGCTTCAGCTTCTTGGGCTGCTGGCAAGTGGGCCTTCTGCGACGGGAGAGAGGTGGCTCATTCATGGTTGTCATAGAGAGAGAGAGAGAGAGAGAGAGAGAGAGAGAGTGGTCGTTTGGGAGCGTTGAGAAACAGTGTGCGTGATGAGAGTGTTTATACTATATGGGAGTGTAGCGGGAGGATGTCAACTCTTTGCCCCAACAGTTTCTCAAAA
Organism: Pyrus communis; assembly: GCF_963583255.1. Classification (NCBI taxonomy): domain Eukaryota; kingdom Viridiplantae; phylum Streptophyta; class Magnoliopsida; order Rosales; family Rosaceae; genus Pyrus; species Pyrus communis. The sequence goes on along the minus strand of NC_084803.1, from coordinate 11,254,789 downwards.
TTTCCAGGTTGCCACTCTGTTTCCAAATGAATTTTTGTTGCTATTTATTCGTTTCCTGTTTCGATGTACATATCATTTTAGTTCTGTTTTTTTTTTTTTTTTTTTTCAAATGTGATCAACATAGTTAGTTCGTAAATAAAACCTAATTAATTAATAAAAAAACAAACCTAGATTTTTTTAGGAAACTGTTATTGGTACTTTAAAAATTTTATTCTACACTCTACACAAATGTATTTTTTTTTTCTAAATATAAAAAGTTTGAAGTGCCAATAGCAATTTTTTTTTTTTTTTTAATAAAATTGTATTTTGATAGTTAAAGAAATTGTGTGGAAATTAAGTGACTTCTCTCACATTTTTTTTCTCTTTTCTTTCGCTCTTTTTGATTGATGAAAATTGAAAGGTAATATTATATAACTTGTAAATGGCTGGAAATAAATAATAATTACTTGTATAAATTTAAGAAGAACTAGGAAGATAAGGGTACCTTTTTTAGGTTAAAATCTACCTAATATGATTCTTGTGAAATAAGAATGTTCCAATCATAAAACAATAATGTTATTCTTACCATATTTTTATAGCACATTCATATACCATCTCCTTATGTGGCATATGATGTAGACAACCACATTATTTAAATTAATCAGAATTTAAATTAAATTAAAAATCATTTAATAAACCAATAATTTAAAAAATGCTGGAATTAAATGGTGATTGTGGCATACGAGGAGTTTTCTCCTTCCTTCCCCGTTCAATCCTGCTTCTTCTCCCGTTTCTTCTTCCTCGCCACTTCTTTCACACTGTTTTTTTCACCCTAGTTTTTTTCACGTTAGTGTGAACTACCATAATCTCAACTAATTCTCATACGGCAAAGATTCATCGACGTCGACAATCACAATCAGATGTCAGTGCAATTTTCACCAATTCGCTACAAATCTAATCCCAATAGACATGGGATTTCTTCTTAGCCCTCAAAGTGTCGAGCTTTTTGTCTAACAATACGTGTTTAATACTAATCACGTATTGTGTAATTCATTTAACAAAAAGATGGTTTTGTCGTGTATATTTAATTTACTTCCGTGTATATTTAAGTTTGAGTTTAATACATATTTGGTTGTCATTTTGTAGTTAAAATTTCGTTGTTTATATTTTGTAGGTGCATGTGTTGCTATTTTGCTTTGATTGATTGTGAAGGATAGAAAGTATATATGCAGGTTGAGATGAATCATGTAAACACGTAGAAATACGAAGTTATGTTCTTGAATGTAATAGTTTGAGAGTCAAGTTTTCTTTTTCGCTTGACATGTTTCTTTTAAAGAGCAAAATTTATATGTTTATCTTAGTTATAGAAAATTCAAGAAAGATTGAATACACACACACACACACACACACACACACACACACACTATGAACGCATATTTCATTAAATACGCAATCATCAGTTTTTCGTTGAAAAAAAATAAAATAAAATGCATCACTTTCTTGTCATAAATTGAACGTATTAATAAGTTAAACTCATAATTCGAGTTGTTTCATGCCATAAATCAACTCGAACGCCTATGAATAATCAAAAAAAGAAAAAACCAAACCCAATATAGTATGGTATCCTGTGGGATCCTTAACCGTCCAAATTTATATGAGAAACAAACAAATCAACCAAAGATGCTTCACAATTGAATGAGTCCATTTTTGAACCAAGAGGTGGTTACGGTTGATTAGAGGAGCTAACAATTTTAATTGACGAGTGGCATTTTTGTTAATAAGAAGCCATGAAAGGGCATTATTCCATTGATCGGAGGGATTCTCGTAGGATGATGACTTTCCATTTGGCCTGTTGGCGGTTATATTCCAACGAGATAACCTCCTCTTTTCTTTGTCTTCTAGTCCAAGTAGGAAAACCTTCGGAAGATATAATTTAATTCAATTTAATGAATCTGTGCTACATTGCGCCGAGTGCACACGTTTGGTAATTATTGGAACATCAATACTTTTTATAGTCTCAAGGAATTTGCATAGACGAATAAAAAGTAGGAAAATAAATATCATAAGGAATTTGCATAGACGAATAATTTTAAAGGGATTATATTCACACTCTTCTTTCATATTTTTTTAATTTTTTAATATTTTCTACACACCATTAATATTTGATAAAAAAATATTAAAAAATTAAAAAAATGTGGAAAAAGTAATTTAAGATGTGTGAATATAATCTTCTTAATTTTAATAGAGATTATTTGGTTTCTAACGTAAACGTCGTAGCTTTTCAATATTGAATATATATATATATACGAGAGTTATACTTATTGTTAGTTTAAAATAGTTTTTCACGACAATCTTAAAAACTTGATTAATAATTTTAAAATACGTAAAAATGAAGCTTGAGAAGTAAGGAAGAGGCATAAAATCATGAACAAACGGGTTGTGCTTTATGAAAAACAAAAAGAAGCATATACATTTTGCAACCCAGTTCATTTTCTTCGAATCATAATCCTAATCCTAATCGTATTTTTTATTTATTTAGATTCTCAAACGTGGAAGATTGAATATCGACACCGGCGCAAGTTAGCATCTGAGCCGAGGTGTACGTGGGCCACTGATGATTCATTCCGATGACAAGGAGGGAACTAAGGAGAGACTGCCACGTCGAGGAGGGTGCTGGTAGGTGGAAAGAGATCTTCTTCGCCTCTCTTCGTTAAAAGTTCGAGGATTAAATGATCCGGATTCTTGAAATTTAATTTAACGATAAAAAATTATTATAACTTTCAGATCCGAATTTTAAGTATCGTTGGATCAAATTTTAAAAGTTAAAAGCTGGGTTTTTGGTCTGTTTACCCGTTTGGATTCGGCGGCGAACCGGAGGGCTCCGATTGTGGCAGTGGAAGCCAGGTTGAGCGTGAAGAATCCGCCGAGGAGTACGGCGGCGGCTGTGCCAAGGGTGCGGAGTTGCTTCGGAAACATGGGTGGTGGAGTTTCACTCGGGCGATTTGTCGAACAGTTGAAGGGCGTGGAGTCAACTCTGTGAGGCTTAAGGCTAAGGCTCCAGGTGAAATGAGCCGCACCAGAAGGATTTTGTTTTGGTATGGAATGATTCTAACACCGACCCGGCCCACGGAGGGAAGTCCATTGAATTGTTAATGGTGATGGGGACCTCATTACCCTCTTTTGTTTGGATTTCCATTATTATTATTGAGCTAATTACAAATAAACTCCAAGTTTGAGCCCTTTTAAAGAGTATTAAAAAGGCCAAGTTCTTTTATTTTTTTAACGTTACTAACCAAAAGTATTAAATTATTAACAATTTAAACTACTTTTGGATAATTATCTCGATCTTTGTAAGTCATATAAAAAATCAGATACAAAAGTAACTTGAATTATTAAAATATTAACGCTTTATTAGTAGTGGCAGAAAAGTTAAAAAGTTGTGCTTCTTTGAAAGTGATCGGAAAAAAATGTAGTTTGGAATTAGCTCGTTCTTTTTAGTATTTCACATTACTTGTTATATCCATCTATTGGAAAACTTTTATTAAATCCCAAAATTCCCCCTCTTAGACTAATGACGTAAGAGGCTTTCGAGTAAAATCTCGAACATACGCCTTTCAACAAAATAAAATTTAGGTGACACTAAACGCCTTGATCATACGTCATAATGTGAAGATTGTTTGGTATGTGCTATCCATTAATCTCTTATACTTAGATCTATGTTAGGTAGGGACAAAGTATAAACAAGATGCAACCTTGAAACATTTGACTTGTTTTAGAACAAATAATAACGATGATATCAATGCTTAAGATTCATGTTCATAACCTTGGGCAACAAGCATTGAACACTTTCTTGGATTTTGGTTAGGATTAAGGGTCAAAAACACAAAGTTAAATTGCTTGGGCTGTAATCCTGTCATGTCTCCAAGTCCCCAAACATAAGTTTCCAGCATAATTTCACTTCCCAGAAGCCGTACTCCAAAGAATTGCTACCACTCTACCATTTGACTCTCTCTCTCTCTCTCTCTCACATCAGGAAATGTTACCACCTTGTATAAAAACCCTCGTCACAACATAGTCTCTCATCATACAGTTGTTGTCTCTCTTTAATTTGTATAACATGAAAATATGGAGACCATTTCATGTTGTGTTCTGTACTTTCGCCTGCTTCTTTGTGTGTTTATCTCGTGCATCATCAGACACCCTCAGGCATAGACAATACTTGTACAGCAATCAAACCCTGGTTTCTGCCGGCGGAGTGTTTGAGCTAGACTTTTTCAGCTCCCCCTCTGCGCCGAACAGGTACTTGGGAATCTGGTTCAAGAATGAACAGAAACAGCCCCCTTATGGATTCCGATGGAATGGTGGGTTCCTCGGGAGTACTTCTCACCATCCGGAATGATGGGAACATGGTGATCATTGACAGAAGAAACATTTCATATATTGTGAATTACAAAGCACTTGCGTCAGGGAATAACACAACTGCAACGCTTCTTGACTCGGGAAATCTTGTTCTGGTGGAAGGAGGAGACACGTTTTGGCAGAGTTTCAATTACCCGACAGATACTTTTCTTCCTGGAATGAAGTTGGGGTTGTTCAACATAAACACCGGGCAGTTGAGGAAACAGTTTCTTGTGTCCTGGTCAAGCACTTCTGTCCCTGCTCATGGTACTTATGCTCTAGGCATTGATCCAGTGAACAACACTTAGTTCAACGTCTGGCGCAGTGATGCAGTTTACCAACAGATTGGACTTTTGGGATGGCCATGAGTTTAATTTCTTCTACAAAAGCACGTCAGATAATCTCAACGTGAGTTCTAGTTGGCAAACTAATGAGATTTATGTTACTTTTAGCAATAAAAATAGTAGCATGCCTTCATGGTTCGTGTTATCCTCGGATGGGCTGATTTATGAGTTCATGATGATAGGAAATGAGATTAAGAATGTGGATTATTCACGTTGTGATGACACAATGGCAATCAGTTCTACTCATTGTTTGGTGAGGCAATCATCAGCGTGCTCAAAAAGAGAGAGTTTCTCAAATGTCAAAGGAATGCTGCCGAGTTATTTGTTTCCAAGTTGGCCAATTCGGATAGATCCTTATGACTGCGAGATCTTATGCAGGAACAATTGCTCATGTGTTGCATATACATATGATTCTTTGCCAGATGATGGAACTATATGTCAACTTTATTATGGAAATAAAATTGATCTTCAAAAACTGGTCGGGACAGGTAACAGCACCATTTATGTGCGTGGTAACGCCTCTAAATCTGGTAAGCTTTTACAATTACTCAACATTTGATAATTAGAAGAAGAATCAAGAGCGGAACTGTGTATCCTTTATTATTCAAATGCCTTCTAAAGTTTTTTAGATGGTAAGATTTGAACAGCCTCCCGTTCTCTCCCTAAAATTTGGTAGAGAATATTTTCATTTTCTTTCCTCAGATGGGAAGCTGTTGACTTTCATATTTATGGTGATTCCCTTGGTGTTCTTCATGTTGACCTTATTGCTATGGATAAAGTGCAACTCTTTAGGTATGTTAACTGCACTATCGATTGCCCAACACAGTAAATTTTGCCAAATTAATATGTTGAGTAGACTGACTTCTTTGTACCAACAACAGGAATTTATGGATTCCGTAATGGCACGAGAGATAGTATGAGGCTATTATTGTCGCAGTTGAGCTCCGATGATAATGCTAGCTGTCCAAATCTTACAGAACTTGGAAGGCAGAAGGATCATGAGTTGCCACTGCTTAGCTATTCATTCATAGTGACATCCACTAATAATTTCTCTCTTCCAAATAAGCTCGGGCAAGGTCGTTTCGGGCCTGTTTATAAGGTTTGTGTTGCAATTGCGCTGCTTTTTTAACAATAAGGCATATGGTGTGACGGGTTTTGTCGATTTCTCTTTTGTTAAGTTATATTTAATTGGAAGTTTATATGAAAGAAAACCTTTATCTGCTGTTTGTTGCAGGGCAAATTACTACAACATGACATTGCAGTCCTGGACAAGGACCCGTGGAGTTCAAGAACGAGGTGCAGTTAATCTCTAAGCTCCAGCACAGAAACCTTGTGAAGCTTTTGGGTTTTTGCATTCACCGAGAAGAAAAGATACTAACATACGAGTACGTGCCCAATAAAAGCTTGGATTCCTTCATTTTCGATCTGTAAATTCACCTATGCCCCTTCCCTATTCTGCTATTGGTTCTCTCTTGCTGTGGAATTGCAATTCTTGCAGATAAAACAAAGACAAGGTTATTGAATTGGGGACAGCGCATACACATAATCGAAGGGATTGCTCAAGGGCTTCTTTATCTTCACAAGTACTCTAGATTAAGAACTAGAAAATGTGCCCGCGCGTTGCTGCGGGACTTGAATGCATCACTTTGAACTACACGAATAAGATACATTTTACCTAAATGAAGAGAAGGATAGATGAGTGAATGCGGCAGTTGATACGTACTTATTACATCAATTACTATGACTAAATGACATGTCAATTCCATCATTATGCAATAAAAAAACGTAGGGCTAACGAATATGACCAATCATTCTAACATTCTTCCTAGCTTATCCAACCTAGATGATAGAAATGGCTAATTTCGTTGACCAATTAACCGGATTAGCTAACACTTCCTAAAGAGATATTCTTCATGCTTCACATCTCTTAACTGGAGCTGTAATAGAATTCTAGCATAGTATCCCCAATGCTATTGAATTGGATGACGAAAATGCTGAATTTCTAAATAGCTCATCATATACTTGTGATTTGTGAATGAAGATTTTGTATTCATGAATAACGATCAAATGCTTGACAATTATCGTGCTAAGTAATTATCAATCACATATTTAAAATCCAGGCACAAAAGCTTTAGAAAGATAAATAAAAAAACCCATATAACTAAATAGGCTTTGAATATGCTATCAAGGCACATAATTATATACCTAAAAATGGCAACAAACCAGCTTCTTCCTCACACGTAAGCGGCAGGAAGAACGCAAAATTTTATGAGTCAGATCATTCTCTGAACCTGCTAGGACATGTAAGTGGCAACTTGCCTTGGTTCTGACTCAAAATTCTTGTAAGTTATACCGCTGTTCGGTATTATCTAGGTTTAAAATGTGAAAATTATTGCAGGCTTGGAATTTATGGAAATCTGGGCGAGCAGCAGAGTTGATGGATTCAACACTGGCTGATTCAACTTCAATGGAAAGCCTTGTACACTGCATTCAGGTGGGTCTGTTATGTGTCCAAGACAATGCAGAAGATAGGCCAACCATGTCGGATGTTGTTTCAATGTTGAACAATGAAGGGGCAACTTTACCTACCCCTAAGCAGCCTACATATTCGAATTTAACGACAGAGGTTGATAAACCAATAAATCAATTGCCTTCTGTAAATCTATTAACATTTTCTGAAGTAGAAGCACGATAACAGCTTCGAAAGAGAAGGGTAAATCGTTGCTTGTAAACCAAGTATATATGCAGCTGTACAGTTACATGTTCTTGTTCCAACTGTCAATATGAAGCCACCTGAGGTGGTCATTTTCTACTTTTTACTTTCTTCTGGGTTTTATCCTCTACCAAAATGTACTTATTTGTTTTTTCTTTTCTCCATACACATATAAAGAGAGTAAGCCACAATTTTTCAATAAATTTAGCAGCACCCATTGTTTATGTATTCAAATTCCAATTTATACTGTTCATTTTTGAACAGGGTGTCCGCTATTTATACAACAACGGATTGTTAATATGGTGTTGATAAATCATCGATACCATGTAAGTAACAAAACGTACGACTTTTTATCGATACAAAATGTGTCCTATATAGAGTAAAATAGACGTCCATCACAAAGAATTTCTAGTCATGTATAATCAAATTAACAGTGTTTCAACCAACTCATAGCATAACAACAAAATAAATGTAAAAAACATAAGAAGATTAAGGGTAGTTCCGCAGCATATGTATCCATATCGTTCTGGAATTTTTTATCCAATTGCACTGAAATTTATGCTTCTCAACAAATCAACTTTTCTTAAGAAACCCTAGGGTTCATAAACTTCTCCTATATTCATATCATTATTGTGTAAAATCTCGTTGTGGAGTTGTCAGGTTGGCCATGTTTTGCTCAGTCTGTGATCTCTCTACATTATTCAAGGAGTGGAAGTTCACAGTTTAGACAATGACATTGCTGCATGTATCGACCGACTACTCATATTTTCGACCTAAAAGATATGTATCGCTTTTGAGAAAATTTGTCGTTTCTACTTTATAGACGTACTAATCTCGAATTATAATAAAAGACTATTATCTTTTTCTTTAGCATTAGTTTTGCATTTGGGGGTTGGATCAATAAATGAAATGAAATCTCTTCAAACATGATCATTTGAAATGATCACCGAGATTTTGTCCATGATGATATGAAAAAAACCAAACTTTCATGCAATACAAAACACATATAACTAAATTATTTATCAGAAAAATTAATGTCCTCTCTGATACTGTCTTACCAACCTGATTTTGTTGTTTTTGTTTTAATCTCAAAGAAAAGAAAATAATGTTGTTGAAAGCTTTGATTGGTGAGGGGAGAAGAATGTATGGGGCAAGTGATGGAGCATTGAGTCTTCCTATATATATGCTTCTCTGTAACACTGCACTTCTTGCTACGTATGCTGCCTGAAATTGGAACAAGAACACTGCTACCGATAAGATCCTGTGGAGAAAAAGTGCAGAACTGAAAGAAAAAGGCAGAAAAAGGGGATAAAAAATTAGTATTTAAAAAAGTATATGAATTCGGCAGAGGGAAAATTCTCAGAGTTTGTGAAAATTCCAAAATAATTCCATTAAAATTGGCAGAGGGGACAGGATTTGGTTCCATCCTCCTAAATACATTTCATCTATCAAATTCAAACCCATGTCTTCAAATTTTTTCCCCTCATGAATAATATTTGTTGCTTTTTTCATTAAAATCTCTTTGGATTTGTGAACAAAAACAATGAAAAAAAAAGGATCTCAAGCCAACAACTTTGCGAGGGTCAGGGAGAACATTTGTCGTACGCAGCCTTACTTTTACTTTGCAAATAAACTGTTTCCACAACTCAAATAAGTCACAAAGGAGCAAGTTTTCTGTTGCTTCAAGGCTCGCTCTCTGTGAACAAAAGCTATAGTTCAAATTAATTGTGCTTTAGGGTCCCACAAGATCAAACACCATGGGATGGGGTAAGTATCAACACAAAAGTCCAGAATCACACTGATTGGGTGATCTTTGTTGTCTGATCTAAAGCTAAAAGGAGGGACTATGATGTCTTTCAATGGTGGGATTCATGAAAACAAAGATTATATATTAAAGGGAATTTTGAACTAACTTACAAATGAGAATACACACAAGCCTATCAGCAAGCATAACCCTAGTTACCCAACCACTAAGGATTAACTAATATTTTGTGTAAAAAAGTATATTGAAGTACTTCTTACATGATATTGACAACTATGTAATTGAAGTATAGATTGTCTCGGTAACATGAACAACATGCCGATAGTCTATAACGTCTTTATATACTTATCGATATTAGATAGTCAGACATGTCACGTGATTAGACGATCTGACCTAAAATTCTTTACACAAATTACTAAATACAAACCCTAAACTTTTGAATACTAGAAGGCATGTCATGATCAATCATGCATATTCGTTAATCTAAACACCTTTACTCTGTATGTCTCACAAACATAAATAACCAAAATCAACCTAGGCTCCCAAAAGTGGTATTTGGGTTGCACTTGTATTTTCATAAATGCCTCTGGACCAACCCAAAACAGGTCCCCTACAAGCTACATGGGTTCACATGCATGACAACAATATCATAAACATACTAGGGCAGAAGATGTGAAGTGTCACCAGCCAGGTAACCCTAGTATGAGATGGAATTAAATACAGAGGCACGGGTATTTGGTGCACCCACCACATTTCCACTGAGCAGTGGCCTGTCTACTAGTTTACCAAAAGCTCCCTAACTTTTCAAACTAACTACTGTTTTACTGAGCCGAATATCCATTTTTAAGGTGGGCAATTTGACTGTTTGATAGAAGTTGACTGGCTGATAACATACTTAACAGTGGTAAAACACTAACAGTACGACATGTAGTTGAGGATAGGCGTGGGTCGAGAACTTTTATCATTTTTCTTGAAAAACGGTCGAAGCTTTTAACGGGAAAAGAAAGGAGCGACGCTTTTTGACCGCCTGCTTTGGAAAGGCACATTTGTTGAGGCAAAATAACAAAAAGGCCACCCGCTTAACAAATACAAATAGAAAAACACTTAACTTCGAAAACCCTTGTTGTAGCCAAATTAATTAAAGTAGTATTCCGTCACTCAGTATTACGGTCCAATAGAAAGCTTAGAAGTGAGAGGTCTTAAGTTCGAATATCGTGGATAGCGAATTCGATACCAAATTAGGCTACCCATTGTGTGGCTTAACTAAACTCATCATTCTTTTAGTGTAAAAATATCGATTTACTAAAAAAAAAAAATTTAAATAGTATTCTTAAAAAAGCCATAATTCAAGTTCAAATTTACTATACCTAGTCAATTATCATTCAAATAAAATTCATTTAATTCGTACTTAAGGCTTGGTTTTTTTTTTTTGGGTGAAATTTGGCTTGTTTGGGACTCGCTCTAAAAGAGCTAAACATGTTTGATTAAAAACTTTAAAGTATTTATGGGTCATAAAAGCATTATTTAAGATAATTAAATGCTGCATCCATAAAATTAGAAGAAATACTTATGCTTGTAAGTGCTTATGTTAAGAGTGCATATAGGCATAAGCATTTTATGGGAATTAACTTGGCTCCTCAAAGAATGAGGAGTTCTCCTTTAATTCACTACGTGATCGATTTAAGAAATTTTTATGCTTATGATTTGGATTGTTTATATTGTAAAGCACTTTGTAAAGATCATCTATACAAATAATCAATAAAAACAACTTCAAGGGAACTCTTTACATTTCTAATGGTAGTTGTAGGTGTCAAATTATGATTTGATAAAGAAAAAAAGGTATAAGAGCCCATGCAGACATACAGGTAATGTACTGCAAACTGCAGATAGACAGAAGCAAATGAGGTACACACACAACTAGTTGGATTCTAATTACAAATTACAAGCCCTTTGTTTGGCTGGTTTTATAATTTTAATATGACGAAACATGCGTCAACCATTTGTTTTGGAAGTCACTTTTGAAAACAAAGCATAGTGGTTGTGTCAGCTGAGATGAGCATGCCCACCACAACATCAATCTAAAAGCTCTTTATTTGCTGCAGTCTGCAGTCTTCCGTTAGGCAGATTAGGTTTGGTTGGTTGCGATCCGCTGTACGAAATTAAAACCCTAGAAATAGAAATGGTGAGCCAGATTAACTTTCCATGGATTTGCACTATGCATCTCCAAATGTCGATTGAATAATTTAATTTGATACCAAAATAACCATCCTCTTGATCCCCTTTGTATGCATCTTTTGGGAGAGCCCCACATGATTCATCAAAAAGTGAAAACAATGGCATTGTTGTGAAATTTTGTGGAAACATGGGCAACTATATATAAAGATGACTTTCATTAGCTACCTAGAACATTGACTCGGCACTTAAGGTCATCTCTAACCGAATGGTCCAAAGGGTCAGAGGGCCGAAAAATGCTTGAAAACCGTCTCCAACCGAGGGTTAGGCCAGAAGGCTCGTGGGTCCCACGGAATTTGAAAGGGCCAAAGGGCTGGCCCAATCCAGCCAGCCAGCCCCAGGCTGGGCAGAAATGTGAGCATTCCTATCGGATATAACCGACAGGAATATGTATATTCCTATCGGTTATATCTGACAGAAATGTTAGGTTAAGTTTTCAAATGCAACGGCTAGCTGACGTCAGCTAGCCGTTATTTTTGAATTTTTTTTTTTTACAGTTTTATTTATTTATTTTTATTTACAAATTTGTTTTCCTATAACTTCTATTTTTAAATTCTATTTTTTTTCTATAACTTCTATTTTACAAAATTTATTTCATATTTTTTTTTTAATTCTTTTTTTTTTCCCTTATAACTTCTATTTTGCAAAATTTGTTTCATATTTTTTGTAAATTCTATTTTTTTCCTATAACTTCCTAAGCCATTATGCAACATTAAATTAAATTAAGTAACATGAAACAACATTAAATAACATTAACCAACATAAAAATTATACAACTTAAAAAAAACATTTAACAACATTTTAAAAAACATTTAACAACATCAATCTTAAATGCCTACTCCATGCTGACGTCACTTAGCCATTGGATTTGAATTTAAGTTGTAGTTTTTAAATAATAAATTATGTTTGGCCCTATGACCCCTTAGCCCTCGATTGGAGATGGTTTTTTGTGACAAGGTTAAAAGGAGCCCTATGACCCTTTGGCCCATAGAGGCAAATATGACCATGTACTATTCATTAAAATATTAATTTCTTGGAGAGCCAGAGGGCTAAAACGAGCCCTCTGGCAAGTCTTCAGTTGGAGATGGGCCTAAGTTAAAAACTTGAGTAGGGACGTCCAGACTACATTATTCATTGGATTAACTCTTACAAAAACAAGAACACTCTAAATATTATGATTTAACTTGATTTTATGATTGGTCACACTTAATGGGAGAATTGTCCGAATAAAACAATTATCAAGAAGTTTCTCTCCTTAACTTTTAACAAAATTTGGCATGTTTTGTACTGGAATACGATCATTTGGTATGTATGAGTGAATGGAGAGTGAAACATTTAAAATGAGGAATATCAATAATGTCTTTCACGCATACTTTAACACGTAAATTGATTATACTTTGTTATTATAATCCAGTAGTATCATACACTAATTTTTCTTTTATGAGCAAAGTTAGCGCTTTGTAACTTTGTTTGAACATCACATATTTTGAATACGCTAAATAACCTCATCGCCTACTAGTGCCCACAAACCATTTCGTTATAAAAGCCCTGATAAAGCACACATAACGCACTCTCTCTGCTCCTTCACAACAATGGCAGCCATAACAACCAAAGACGATTCGGACTATGACAGCAGCTGCTCATCCATAACGGTTCCAGATTCGAGCCGGAGCTGGATGAGCAACCTGAGCTTCAGCAGCCGCCGCCAGAGCTCGGTCTCCGTTTGCTCCTCCACCACTGAAGCCTCTCTGCTTTCCTCTGCTCACAAGCCCCACAAGGCCAACCAACCTGCATGGGAAGCCATGCGGCGGCTCCGCAGCTCCAAAGGCCGAGTTGGGCTCGACCATTTTCGGCTCCTCCGCCGCCTAGGAAGCGGCGACATTGGAAATGTGTACCTTTGCCAGATAAGAAACCCAGTTGTGGGTTTGCCGCAGTGCTTTTACGCGATGAAAGTGGTTGACAGAGAAGCACTTGCTATAAGAAAGAAGCTGCACAGAGCTGAGATGGAGAAGGAGATTCTGGACATGCTTGATCACCCTTTTTTGCCTACTCTCTACGCTGAGTTTGATGCTTCTCACTACTCATGCTTGGTTATGGAGTTTTGCCCCGGCGGCGACTTGTTCGCTGCCCGTCAACGCCTCCCCGGAAAATGCTTCAGCATCTCATCTGCTAGGTAATTACTTTGTTTAATTAATCTAAGTTAGTAGAAAATATTCTCTTGTCAGATAGTCTGATTATTTTAGTCATAAATGTTCTGCTCGGTAATCAATTAATTTCATGTAATTAAACTTAGCAGGTACTTGATAATTGGATGTGTTATTTCATCAGAAAGTTTGATATATTATGTTACGTTCTGTTTTATTAGCCTTGCTTTATTTTGTGGAAGTGGAATAAAAAATTGAACTAATTACAATTTTTGGGCTGAATTAATCGCAGGTTTTACGCGGCGGAGACACTGTTAGCTCTAGAGTATCTGCACATGATGGGGATTGTTTACAGAGACTTGAAGCCTGAAAATGTACTGGTTAGAGAGGATGGACACATCATGCTCTCAGATTTTGATCTCTCCCTCAAATGTGACGTGGTTCCAAAATTGCTAAGGCGAAAATCGGAGCTAGAATCGGACCAGAAGAGCGCAAAGAGTTCATCAATGTCGTATTGTGCTGCCGCGCCCATGCAGCCTGTGCTCTCTTGCTTCTCTGCCTCTCACAAGAAAAAGAAGGGCACAGTCACAACTATAACAGAACAAGTTGGTGCTGATAATGATGTTAATCATGATTATGATGATGATTATAAAGAGCTGAACCCGGAAATGGTGGCCGAACCAATCCACGCCCGCTCCAAGTCATTCGTGGGGACCCACGAGTACTTGGCGCCTGAGGTGATCTCAGGGCAAGGCCATGGAAGCGCGGTGGACTGGTGGACATTCGGAGTGTTTTTGTATGAAATGTTGTACGGGCGGACGCCTTTCAAAGGAGAAAACAATGAGAAAACCCTAATCAACATTCTTAAGCAGCCATTAAGGTTTCCAAGAGTTGTGGTCAGCAGCAGCAAAGAGCTTGAGGAAATGGTCAGAGTTCAAGACTTGATTAGCAAGCTACTGGTGAAGAATCCCAAGAAGAGAATTGGGAGCTTAAAGGGATCTGTGGAGATCAAAAGGCATCATTTCTTTAAGGGTGTGAATTGGGCTTTGATTAGGTCAGTTAGGCCCCCTCATGTCCCTAATAGTGATTTGCATAATAAGAATAGGAATAATCGAGTTAATTACTTGCCTAAGTTAAGCAAAAAGGAGAGGGATGAACCATTTCAGATCCCTCATCATGTTGATTATTTCTAATTTTATTGCTTAGGTTAATGTTGTACATAGGTAAAACAGAAAGCATATTTATTTTCATGCTTGACACCAAAGAAACTAAGAATTTTCCTTTGATTTTCCTTTGTTTTTCCTACTAATATATGAGAATCGTGATTTAGATGATGTACAACAAATTAGTCACTCTGTTTCAGGTCCAGATCTTATTACTAAACTGAGAAAATACTTACACGCATAGTAGTGTACATAATTAAATTAAAGAGAGCAGTGATATTCATACCATATTTTTGTATCATATTTTCATACCACCTTAGGTGACATTTGATGTAGACAGCCACATCATTTGAATTAATCAAAATTTTAAATGTAATTCATTATTTAATAAACTAATAATTAAGAAAAACTAATTAATTAAATGATGATTGTGGTATACGAGAAGTCTTTCTCCTTTCTTTCATTTTGCAAATTTTTCAAATAATATGACTGTCCACATCAGATACTACCGAAAATGATATAAAAATATGTTATAAATAGCATTACTCAATTGAATATCGTCACAACCACGTCCAAATAGTTTTGAGTCTCTCTCATTCGCATAAAATACAAATAAATGAATGTGCAAGTAGAGGTGTAAAGTAGAGGATCCCATAATTGTCCCAATGTTATTTTCATGAGCAGTCTATGAAGACATGTGAGGACAATAATTACTCTTTGTCAATGATGGAAAAAATTATAATAAAAAAGAAAAATTAAATCATGTTTTTGCTTTTTTACTTTTTTACAAAATTCATCTACTTTCTGCATATGGGCACTTTCATATCCACGCATTCACATGCTGTTTTTCACCGAGAAGGAAACTAACAAAAGCATCATGCTTCCTTCCCTTCTTTTTGTTCTTCTGATATTTCTGGTCACGTAAAGTGCTGGCTTCTTTTTCCTCTTCCCCATATCCATCCAAGCACTTTTTAAGGAGGATTATCAATAAATTAACTAAAAGAATGTACGATTAGAGAGCAGTCCTAAAGCATCTACCTACCAATCAGTTGAATCCATATGATTAGCATTATTGTTGTATGGAACATTTCAATCCTTACATGTTCACCGAACAGAGTTTAGAGTATCAGTCCAATTTATGGAAAATAGTTAAGTTCAAAGCGAACAATTAAAATGATTCTTAAGACATATCAGCCCAGATTTGGATTTAATGAACATCTAAATGGATTCCTGAGACAAATCAATTAGGAATTTGTTTTAATCTAGTCATTTATGTCCAGACAATTTTCCCAGCACATAGGAAGGACATCCCTACGTTGGTTGAGTGCATCACTTGTCATGTAATACTATGTAGCTAATTGGTGCAACCTGATTACTCGTACGTATATCAGTCTGTAAGATGTGATTGTGCATAATATGTATAAAGATTTTGAGAGGGAAACTGCATGCCTCTTAAGTCAACGGTTTGTGCATGAAGGGTCAATAGAGGGGTTGCCATTTTGTCTATACCATTGATGGAAATCCAGACTGATCACAGGGGTTGATCGTGCGGTCTTCATCACTACTTTTTGCAGCAGCACGCGCAGGAAAGAGACAGGGCTGGCTATATGGCCTGGCTAACCTCTCTCTCTCTCATGGATTCCAGTATGCTTCGGCGTATCTTAAGTTGATACACTGGAATTTTATTCGCTAAAGTTTAGAGTTTAAGATATTCTTAGCATCCCGGTGTTAGAATATCCCAAAGCATATATAGTAAAACTTTTTTTTCTTTTGAGCTACAAAGCATACTAGAATTTTCGCCCTCTTTCGTTCTTTCTTTAAAATTAGGTCTAAAGCCTGGTGTTCATTGTATGTAATATATGTGCATGGGCCTTGCTTGCTATCGGTTTCACCAAACAAGTGAGCGAAACAGCTAGGAATTGCAATGATGCTCTTGAACTCATATCATTTGAATCCGCTTGGCCTAATTAAACTGGGTATATATGAAAACCAAGGAAATGAGGACTGTATAGTACATATCATGGCCAAAATAATAAAATATTTGAGAACAATAATTGGCTACTTAAAGATGAAAATGAACTCCTACTTAAAATTTCTCAAAATTGTTCGTTGTCAATTTATAAAACTTTGTGTTTATAATCAGAACCGTTCAAATTATAAATTACCCTATAAAGATCGTCTCTACAAAAAATCAATTAAAAATAAGGTTATTTAACCATCAAACTGTTTGAAAACAAATGAACGGTATTGGTAAAAGCATTACGAACCGTCTATGTATTTGCTACAATAGATTGACTAAATGCTCTTAGTTTTAATTTATTTTTTGCATAGATAATCCTTACAGTGTGATTCATAGTATAAATAGTTCTAATCATAAACACAAAGATCTGTGATTAAAACACTAAGATTTTTTAGTATGAGCTCTTACTCATCTTTAAGTAGCCAAGTATTGTTTAATATTCGG
This sequence comes from Pyrus communis, assembly GCF_963583255.1. Classification (NCBI taxonomy): domain Eukaryota; kingdom Viridiplantae; phylum Streptophyta; class Magnoliopsida; order Rosales; family Rosaceae; genus Pyrus; species Pyrus communis. The sequence continues at coordinate 11,237,590 of NC_084803.1, read as the reverse complement.
TAGACTTTATACATAATCACCGCTATGGCGATGCTATGTGGTTTAGAAATTTAGAAATTTTGAGTTTGACTGTCGCGTGGCATTAATATTAATAATCCAAACAGTATCATACTAAAAAATTACTCTCAGTAATTGCTTGTACAAGTTATAATTAAATTCATAATTATGTGATTTGCAAAAGAAAATTAAAAATAGTTAATATATATGTAGTGTATTGCATTTTAAATTATACTAGCCAATCAAATTTCCTTTGGCCAAAACATGTTTGTGGTGATTAGACAAGCCGCCTTTTCTCATGGCTTTCAGAAATGATATAAGAATTCGACCAACAGAGCGTTGCTTATCATTCTCTTTATTGACAACGACGTACAGTTTGTAGCAAAATCCTTGTTTTTCATGTATTGGTTGTTTATAATTATAGCAATAATGCTCGATTGCTTTAGCATTAAGAAAGAATTAATTAGTTACGATGCGGGACCAAATTATTTGTTAAGTGTAATCAACTACACAAAAGTTGCATAATTTCAGTTCAGGAATGTGAATGATAGTATTTTGTTTTAAATTTTTTATTATGTTTTTCTTTCTTATGAAATTATTGACTGCTCTTCAGCATCAACAGATTATCAGATGCCATAATCACGAATTTATCCATTTAATCCTTCAATTTTGACAACCATAATGACAATCAGATTTGTTGTCGCCAGAAACTGGGAGTCAACAAAAGGACCTCTAAGGCTTGGTGGTCCAGGTCTTAGGTCCAAGTTTGAGGTGTAGAGTGAGGCTAGAATTGGATTCTATAACCTTAATACAAGACCACCCCTCACAGGTGCCCCAAGGTTTGAATTGACGAATGTCTCCCAATGATCTTTCACTAAGTGGAAGTAACACTCCAATCTACAAAGTACAGTGAATTAAAAAGTATACGATCTTTCTCATGATTCTCTAACTTCAAAATATGATATTAAAATGTAACATTATATACCTTAAACTTATTCATGGATGAGAAGAATGAAAATTGAATGAATTGAAATGGTTGATCCGTCATCTATTCATGGAAAGCAAACCTTGTTTTGTTTACTAAAAGACAACTAAGGCAATCATTATGTAACATAAAAGCTTAAACGGTTATAGGTAAATAATCACGATTACTTGTCCGTCATAATCGTTATCCCTTTCCTGTCTTAATGGTAGCAACCCATTTTACTCAACTGTTTCATAGCCTTTGGCTAAGTACCGGTCATTTGAATCTCACCCAATTCCTATGAAATATTGCAATATGCATATGGAAGTTAGTCAGGAAACTTTTCGAAAGAAAAGTCACTGCCTTTGCATATCATATAACTTTTCACTGCAATTCACTCGGAACTGCCAATTTCCATTCAAAATAGATTAAACATTATTTTTTCCTAACATATTTTACACAGTACCATCACACATAAATTGATAAGCAAATTTTATAAACTAATTAGCCATGTTAGGCTAACATTATTACTTTGATTAGTCGAACGTACCTTGTCTTCGGTCAACACATCCCAAATTTTTTTTTTTGGGGTCCGTACAAGTTTAGTCATCATCTAGTCTCATTTCGCAATCATGATACCAATATTCTAAAATTTAAATTTCGATAACATGCTAGATTTTTCATGTTCATAGGGTACTATTTTGGGGAAGACAAATACACTGAATAAACAAATACAAATGGGAGCTACCTTAGCTCGCTAGCTTTAGGTATATTTGTGAAGTGACTTGTCAGTCGACATGGCACTTTGGGCATATTACAAACAAAAATATCAACCTTAGTCGACCGAGAATTGGAACTAAGAATCAAATGAATGAAATAATCTTTTTTATCTTTTACTTCACCAACCTTTGGTCACTTGATTAACGCTTGAAGTCTTAAAACAGAAAAGTGTTACAATTATCTCTCTTTTAATAATCGATCATTTAACGAGAAAGATATCAGTGTAAATGTGATAAAGAGGTCTTCCTCGTGACACATTTTTATTGTTGTATTTGAGCATTATGTGGTCAAGGAGATAAATAATTCAATTAACACTACAAGTATTACTAAATTACTATTCTTAGACGTATGCATTGATGCACAGTAGAATCTCTCAGACTTGTGACGGTGCAAAGACAGACAACACATGAAACCAAACACCGGCGACCCACTCAACGGAAAACCATGAACTGGGAAAGAGAACCCCTATCCAGGATTTTGGATGCTATCTGCAACAGTAGATCACTTGGTGATCTCAACCCTTGCTTTTAGGACACCTGTCTCAATCTCATCAACTGTTGAGGTGCGTATGGAACGGAAGCACATGGGCAAACCCATGGTATTGCGGCAGCTTTGTCTCAAACCAGTTGCAGTTTCCACTCCCAACTCAACAGAAAATGACTTTAATAAAAGTGGAATATAGTACCTAAATAAAATAATATGCAAAAGTTTGAAAATAAGTCAGATTGTTTGATTCGTGGGTCACTTTAGTAACATCAATGGATAATATCAGCAGTGTGGATCTCAAAACCCGTTCACCTGGAGAGATAATTTAATAGGGTAATACTAAAGTGACTTTTTTAGAAGTGAGACTTTCAATACACTTCCTATCACCTCATTTTTAGTATAATTTCTGTATCAACATTATAAAAAACTATGTAAAAATATTATGTGACGGAAAGTTCAAGAAAAATCTTATTTTTAAAAAATCTCTTTAACATTTCTTATTTTAATACAATTAAAATTTAATTACAGTACTACCTAATAAACATTTGTCATGTGTTTTAAAAATTATATTATCTGTCAAATAAATAATTATAAAGAAATAAATTGATGACACCAGAAAATCCCTCTATATTTTATTTACATTGGTACCCTCAAGGCCTCAACCATCACTTGGTTTACCCAATATCCCAGACAAAACCATGGGCACTTGGAGGATAAAAAGCCTGAACTGACCAACCAACAACCAAAGGTGAAACCGAAAACAAGTGCCTCGGACCCCAGAATTCAGTGAAACCACTCACTCACTCACGACATCTGTGCTTCCTAAACCTTATAAATATCTACCCAAATCCCACATTTCAATTCATCCAAAGAGTTTCAAAAACCTTCTTCATTCACTTCTTCAAATACCTATTTTTTACAACTAGTTAATCTCCTACAATGGCAAAAAATATGGCCCAGTCTCCCTTTGAAAATACCTCAATTGACCAACTGGCCATGGCTAAGCGCTATTCTCGTGGTATGCTCGTGCTTCTTTTTTCTGTGGCTCCGCTCTAGTTGTATATTTGTCTTGCAACCGATTATAAATTTCTTTTATTTTATTCCTCTCTCTTATCATGTAACAAGCATTTTCCGAAAAAAAGCTTTGTCCCTTTGACTAACTTAATTTATATATGCATTATATTAATTAATTACTGGTTTTTTCTATTTATTAATTATTGGCTATATTTTATATTATGATGGTTACTGAATTTGTCATGTGGTGATTCATGATGTTAAGCATCATGGGATTTCGGATTCCCATGAATTGCAGCATCTAAAGCTCTTTACCATGAGTCTCTCTAAAAAGCATATATATTTGCAGACTGAAATCTGATATGCTAATAATGTGATTAAGATTTTGTATTGTTCCATGTAAATGGCTTTTCTTCAGAAAATGGATCAAGTATAAGGTATCTTTTTTCAGTGGGGGACCACACTCAGCCATATATATCCCAAGATTTTCATTTATATAAATTAATTTTCTTCTCTTTTTAAGTAATTCACTTTTACAATTTCTTCTGGAAGTGTAATTATTTTTCTTTTCTAATCGGATCATCAGAGGGTGTAAAAGCAGGAGCTAAGGCAGCTGTTGTTGCCACCATTGCCACTGCCATTCCAACTGTAAGTTTTCGATCTCATCATATTTCAGGCTCTATAAATTACTAGCTACTGTTTTCAGGGTTTACATCTAATTTTATATATGCTTAATATATGCAGATGGCTAGTGTGAGGATGCTACCTTGGGCAAGAGCCAATCTCAATCCCACTGCTCAGGCCCTCATAATCTCCACAGGTTTTCTTTAATCCTTGCCCTAATTATGTATATCACAATCTTCTTAAAACTTATTAATTACAGCATAATTATCATTGTAATTGAGGGAAAATAATGTTAATTTGATGGCATGCAGTGGCTGGAATGGCATATTTCATCGTGGCTGACAAGACTATTTTGGCAACTGCAAGAAGGAACTCATTCAATCAAGTGGCTCACCATGGAGCAAGAATTAATCACTAATAACTAGCTAGGGTTTATGCTCTTGTTGCTACATGGTGTGAACCTAATCATCTTTAAATATATAAATAAATAGAGATGGGTTTCAATCTAATAGCTCTAGAGTGTTTATGTACTAAATTTTCAGCATTAATTTATGAACGCAAATTTTATAAAGCTTTTGAGAGGGTACTGTAAGTAAGCCTCCAAATCAACGTACGGTATGTGCTTGAAGACGTCAATGGAGGCCTAATTGATGTGGAGATCACTACATTTTAGCTGTACGAGCACAAGGAGCTTCTATTCTTCTTCACTCGTATGCAAGAAAGTGAGAGTATTAGCTATATGGCTAGGATACCCAATCCGGTTTAGAGCCTCTCAAGGGGTTGTATTGTTTATGTATGACTTTCTTCAGGTTTCACCATATGAGAAGTTACAATATATACTCAAGAATTTCATGTCATGGTCATCGATCTGATTGCTTTTTGAGCTTCATAGTGTTTGTTTAAGTTCCATGCAAATCTTTGACACAACGATTTATATCTGCTCAGGCCTGATTAACTGGATATATTTGAAAGCAAGGGGCCAGTTTGAAAACTTCAAGCTGATTTGTATACCAATGAACAAATATATAGTAAACTAAATTCAAAATTGTCATTAAAAAATAAATTAAAAAATATAAATGAATTATATAATTATGTTAATTGCAACCGTGATGCCAAGACGATATATATTTAAAAGTTACGAGAACGCTGAACAGCTATTGCTTCCATATTTTCATGTTCATAGGCTACTATTTTGGGAGAAAAAGGAGGGGGGCTGGGGGGAATCAGAAATATTGAATTGACAAATACAAATTGAGCTACAGAAACTCTTAGTCGACATGGACCACATAGTACATTGTCCATATTAATCAAACAGAGGATCTCTTTATTGACAAAACGGGAAAAAAAAAAAAAAAAGGAATCTTTTTACCTTTAATTACTTTACCCATTGACTACTAAGTTAATGCTTCGGAATGACCAAGGGCTACATCTTTCATGTCACGGGTGCAATGCAATGTATGTCTATCTTTTTCTTAAGCAATTGACTCTGTGAGAGAAAAAAAAAAAGACTTGGATTTATTTGTGTGTGAATAACCTTTTTATTTGAATATAAAAGATATGTTAAAATTGTATGTGGGTGAGGTTTAAAAAAAAAAAAAGGAAATTTGGTTTGTACAAAATTACAATATTGTCCATAATTTTATTTTGTAATAAAAAACTGAAATTTCTTTTTATTGTTAAAGACGGTTGTTAATAAGCAGTTTATATTTTATTTTATTGTGTTGGCCATTGAGTTTGATGAGGTTTGATTGAGTTGATAGATTTTCCAAGCTACTGGCTCTGCCTCATTTCAATAAGGTAAGATGAAAGTTGAATGCGCTACCCCACAGTAGCTACTGTGCACTGCCTTGTGGCGGTGCAAAGACAAACAACCTATGAGACCACTGGCCCCCCACTCAAGGAAAAATCCTGCAACTCGTGAAAGGAGAGCAACACCCGTCCAACGTTTTGAATGCTAGTCTGCAACACAAGATCACTTGATGATCTCAGCCTTTGCTTTTAGGATACTTGTCCTAATCCCTTGAACAGTTGATGCGCATGGAACCAAAGCACTCCTGAGCCCACCCATGGTTTTGGCAGCTTTGTCCAAACTAGTAGCAGTTTCCGCTCCCAGCTTTAGTTGTAATTAAAATGACATTACGTTCTTGTCTAGACGTTAACAAAAATAAATTTTTCATTTTGTACTTTATTAGATCAATTAGAATAAGTTGAAACTTGAAACTTGTCACATCTCGATCCAGGTACAGAACCTGAAGTCAGTGAACTCGTGCGAGAGCAATCCTATGATAGGTGACCCACTGAGAAGTTCTCGTGTGAGTTCCCAGAAAACCTCGTGCTAGGTAGAGATGTGAATATACATATAAAGCTTACAAGATCCACTCCCCTAGACGATGTGGGATGTAACAATCCACCCCCCTTAGGGGCCCGATGTCCTTGTCGGCACACATTCGGCCATGGATTGGCTCTGATACCAAATTGTCACATCTCACCCGGGATGTGGTGGGGGCGCATGCCAGGATGTGACAATTTGGTATCAGAACCAATTCATGGCAGGATGTGTGCCGACAAGGACATCGGGCCCCCAGTAGATTGTTACATCCCACATCGCCTAGGGGAGTGGATCCTGTAAGCCTTATATGTATATTCTTATCTCTACCTAGCATGAGGTCTTTTGGGAGCTCACTGGCTTCGGGTTTCGTAGGAACTCCGAAGTTAAGCGAGTTCGCGCGAGAGCAATCCCATGATGGGTGACCCATTGAGAAGTTATGTGTGAGTTCCCATAAACAAAACCGTGAGGGCATGGTCGGGGCCCAAAGCGGACAATATCATACTACGGTGAAGTCGAGCCCATGATGTAGTGGGGGCCTAGGGCGGGATATGACAAAACTAATTGTATATCACTAGTAAAAAAAATAGCTTGCGCGATGAGGTTTTGCGTGACAAAAAAAATTTCGTCGCATAAGTGGCACTTGCGCGATGAAAACATAGATCGGTCGCACAAAAATGGTAGGATACAAAAAAAAAAAAAAAAAAAAAATATGCGATGAAAATATTTGTCGCGCAAGGAAAAGAGGGAAAAAAAAAAATTTGCCGCCAAATGTTTGCACGACGAATATTTCCACATATTCGTCGTGCAAAGTTTCACTGAAAACAGTCAAATGCCCTTTAAACGCTCCCATTTAATGCGCATTTATAACACATTTTGCTCAACCAAGAGGTTCGTCGCACAAAGTGTTACGGGTTCTATATAAACAAAATTTGAGAACCCTAGTTTTCAGAGGTTTTGTTTCAAAGGCGATGACCGATTCGGTTCCTGATTCAATGAAACGTTGCGAGGGAGAAGGCTTTCGCAAAGGGAAAGGTAAAAAAGAAAATTATTGTTGAATTAGTTGTCTTATATTTGATATGGTAGAATTTTTTTTTTTTTAATAGTTTATTACTTTTAAAATTTTGTGGTAGAAAAAAAATGAGGAAAGCAATGTTGCGAATAGAGAGGTACCATCGTAAGCGATTGCCCTCCTTTGAAGACAAAAGTAGGGCTGATGCGTACACCGAACTTAGGTTTGATATTGGGGGTTTGGTGCGGAACCAATGTTCTACCAAGTTTAAGTCTTGGAAAATGGTGCCTAAGGAGTTGAAGAAGTCCATGGTGGGAGGAGTTATCGGTAAGTTTGTATTAAAGAATGTATAATTATTTTTTGTTTAAAAGCAGTATTTTTTCAATTACTAATTTATTTTTATTGGCATTAATACAAGTTCTTTAGGATGTTAATGAAACCGATGAGAAGCAATGGAAGTATCTGGATGACCTTTTCAAGATGCATTTTTGGCAGTGGAAGTTCAATGTGCAGCGGGCTACGGAGCGTGGGGGAGTTCCCGATGCCATTGCTGATGCCCCGGAGGAGGAGGATTGAAGTTTATTTGTTTTTATTTTTATTTTTATGAAATAAGATATATTTGGACGTTATGTTTGACTTTATTTAATAAATTTATGTTATATGGATGACTATTAATATTTACATTAGTTATAAAATGTATTTGGGTTAATAAATTAGTTTTATTAATTATTGTGGTAATGTTTAATTAGGTTTGAGTTGTTTATTTAGATTAAAATAAAATTTTACCTTAGTTAAAAAGAAAACGGAAAAAAATGAATTTTTTTTTAAATATGCATGTTGCGCAACCAACAGAGTATTCATCACACAACTTGTTTACATTAACTAGTTATAAAGAAAACGAAAAAAAATAAAAAAATTAATTTAGACTTGTGCAACGAATATATATGTTCGTCGCGCAAATGTACTTTGTGCGACGAACACTATATTCGTCGCGCAAAATGATTTGTGCAAAAGAAATCTTTATAATGTGACTTCAGCTGCAGAGGAAAAAACTGCAGTAAAACTACAAAGTCCCCCTCTGCACCTCCTCGCCCTTCATTTTTCTTCAATATGGCATCTGTCACTTCCATTTTCTCTCAATTTCATCATCTAATACTCACTCCATTTTCTTCTCTAGGTTGATCAAGCTATCTCGGTATGTCTAGTAAGCCTTTTTTTTAGGGTAAAAGTATTAATGTCGATTCATACTAACGCCATGAAATTCGTTATCTATAGGGATATTGTGTGTGATTAGCGATTGGTGGAGAACGATTTGGAAGGTATTTTCTTCATTTTATTTTTTAAAACATATAAATTAATTAAATTATGTTGAAATTATGTTTTTATGTTTATATTATGTTGTGAAATTATATTTATATTATGTTGTTAAATTTGTATGTGACTTAGAAATACGTGTTGTGGTGTACGGAGTTAATTGTAATTAGGTTCATACTTTTTTTTTTTATAGTAAAACTTAGTTTCCCATTCGAGGATTAGTTGGATTTCGCGTATGGATGCGAAAGCATGATTGCAGTCCAATTGATTCTTGAATTGTCCCATTATTGGGACAGTTTGGGAATGCACAGTTATGACGCGTAGTTTATGGTTCAAGGATTAGGTTTCGGTCATGAGAATTTCGGTGTCATCTCTGCACATTATTCAGGTGGCACATAGATATTTCATATCTACGTCATCCATCTGAAGAACTGTACAGAGATGCGGTTAAAATTTTTCCACGTCGAAATATAATCTGATGTAACCGTAAATTACGTGACATAACTTTGCATTCCCAAATGGGATAAGGCCCTTAACGGAGGCATAAGGTGACAGTATTATGATGAAGTTGTTGTGATTGTTGTGCTGTTATTGTGGTTGCAGGAATTTTGGACATAACTTGGATACAGAACCCGAACAGATACGCGAACGAATACTTGGATGGAATTGAGAATTTTATTGACTTTGCACGTACATACAACTCGGGTGCAACTAGAATTCGGAGTCCTTATAGGAGGTGTAACTACACGTTAAGGGACATAATTGAAAATGTTCGATTTCATTTGGTAATGAATGAAATGGTAGAGACCCATAATACTTGGAACCATCATAGGGAACAATTAGACAATGTTTCATCTTCAAACGCCACAAAAGTGGGCAATGTTGAACCTAATATGGATCCCAATGAACAAGTCATGGATATTTTAAATGATTCTTTTCCATTTGCATCAACAAACACCAATCAGGAAGGGGAAGATGACGTGCCTACACCAATAGACAGTGCAAAATTTGAACAATATGAAAAACTATTGAAAAATGCCAACCAAGAGTTATACCCGGGATGATAGGACTTTTCGGTTTTCACAGCCATTATGGAACTAATGCACGGAAAAATGAAGTATCATATGTCAAACCAGTGTTTCGATTACTTTCTGGGACTTTTCAAGAGAATGTTACCAAAGGACAATTGTTTGCCGAAAGACCATAGAAACGCGCAAAAGGTGTTGAATGGTCTCATATTGGGTTATGAAAAAATTCACGCTTGCAAAAATTATTGTATTTTATTCTATAAAGATAATAAAGCATTGGATAAATGCCCTGTATGTAATGAGTCAAGGTTCAAAATGACACCTTAGTATAGAACTACTAAGATCCCACAAAAAGTCATATGTTATCTGCCTTTGAAACCTGGGTTGCAGCGATTGTATATGTCGACGTATATTGCCACCGACATGAGATGACATAAGGAAAAACGAGTAGATGACGATGTGATAAGGCATCTTGCAGATGGGGAGGCATGGAAAAATTCGATCGAACGTTCCCCGAGTTTGCTGCTAATCCCCAGAATGTTAGATTGGGACCTGCCAATGACGGATTCAATCCGTTCAGGGTTCTAAACCAACACCACGTCACTTGGCTGCTTTTCGTATTTCCATAAAATTTGCCGCTTTAGATATGCATGAAAAAAGAATATATGATGATGACTTTTTTGATAATTAAGGACCCTGGTAAGTCAATCAATGTTTACTTAAAGTCGTTGGTTGATGAGCTAAAGGATTTATGGATAAACAGTGTGCGCACATACGATAAGTGTACTGGGAATATGGTCACTTTGCGGGTAGCAATTATGTGGATTGTGAACAATTTTTCCACATATGCAATGGTTTTTCGGTGGAGCACTAGGGTTATATGGCATGCCCTGTATGCAAGGATGATGTAACATCTGGTTTACACGCTGGAAAAGTTTGTTACCTTGGTTATCGGCAAGGTCTAAAATATCGATGATATCGGAAATATCGGTAGTCCAAAAACACGGAAATTTTGATGAAAATATTGGGATATTATCAATATCGATAAAAATTGAATAAAAACCACGGAAATTGTAAGAAAAACTTGGAAATTTTTATTGAAACTTTGCAGGATGTTTATTTAGTCAATTATCTATTAGTTTATCACAAAAAATTGGAAGGAAATGCATTGCATGATGGATTTAACTGATTTAAGTTGATTATATAGCAAGTTGGCAAACATTGTGAGTATAGAAAATATGTAGTGTTTAATGAAAGAAATTTATACTAGATAAGAAATTTATCCAAGTAATTAATGAAAGAAATTTATTCGAGCTGGCAAACATAAGTGATATGGTGGTCAAGGTGTTGAAGGAGTAAAATGGGAAGGGTTCAAATCCCCTTTAGCTTGCAAGTCTTGTAGACATCTTAACGACCATATAAATATCATAGGCTGAATATGTAATTATAAACACATATGTAGCGAGTTGGATAAGGCCCAGGTGCGTGGTTGACAAAGGGAGGGGTTCAAATCCCTCTATGCGCAAGATTGAGACTTTTCAGCATTTTTCAAGTATTTTTGGGTTTCATCTCGCGATCGCGATATATTGCCCAAATATATGCATTAAAATGCTGAAAATATCGTCTCCGATAATATTGATATATTGACGATAATTAAGTGGATAAGTGTGAAAACATCGCTTAACCGTTTGGATTTTGCTTCATTTAGGAAAACAATGAGTAGGACCAGACCTTCTACACATATGAACTAGACGCACAAGTCTACGTTTTTTGAGCTTCCGTATTGGTCGAAACTAAAATTGAGACACAACCTCGACGTTATGCATGTTGAGAAAAATGTATTTGACACATTGGCGGACACCATTCTAGATATCGAGGGCAAGACAAAGGAGACGATCAAAGTTCGTCTTGATTTGGAACGAACGAGAATAAATAGGGTTTATGCAACGGGGATAAGCTATAAGGGATCCCTAGAATGTTGGATTGGGACTTGCCACTGACGGATTTCATCACGACGAAGTTTTCATTGCTTTGACGTTTGTGCAACGGGGATAAGCTTTGTGCGACCAATTTGTGTTCGTCGCGTTAAACATTAAATGTAATAGTGTATATATCTCATTTTGTTTATTTTTCTCATTACGTGACTAAGTTACGTTACAAAAGAGGTTGACACAATATAATACAACTAGTATTAGCTAAGATACTTTCCCTTTTGACCAACTTGATTTATATGCATTTTCTTAATTAATAATTGGTTATAAGTTATATTATATATATAGTTAAGCATCATGAGATTTGGGATTCCTATGAATTGTTAGTTAAACTCTTACCATGAGCCTCTGAAAAAAGCATTTGTTGGAGACTGAATCTGCTATGCTAATTATGTGATTAAGATTTCTTTTTTATTGCCATCTTGCTCTTGCTGCCATATATTGCACACCAAGCACTGTTTTACTGGGGGACCACAGAGATAGTAATATATTCCAATATTTTTATGTATTTGTAATTATTTTGTTTTTTATTTTCAAGTAATTTGTCTTAAGAAATTCTTCTAGGAGTGTAATTCTTTTATTTTCTTAATTGACAGCCATTGTTGCTACCATCGCCTATGCCATTCCAACTGTAAGTTTTTGGATATCATTTATACAAAAAATTAATAATTATCAAGAAAATTGGACAATCGTTGAACTGAATCTAAGGGCACCGAGTGCCCAAGCATATTACAACCGCTCGTAGAAACTACTTATATGGGATTTACATCTAATTTTCTATAATTATATATATGTCGCTGGTTAGTGTGAGGATGCTGCCTTGGGCAAGAGCCAATCTCAATCCCACTGCTCAGGCCCTCATAATCTCCACAGGTTTTCTTTAATCCTTGCCCTAATTCCCCACCATAATCTCCTTCAAAAGCTATTAATTTCTGCCTTACTTATCATTAATTAGTTTATGTGTGTGTGTGTGTGTGTGTGTGTGTGTGTGTATTGAATGCAAATATTTTTAACTTGATGGCAGTGGCTGGAATGGCATACTTCATCGTGGCGGAGAAGACTGTTTTGGCAACTGCAAGAAGGAACTCATTCAATCAAGTGGCTTACCATGAAGCTTGAGTTCATCACTGATTAACTAGGGTTTAAGTTCTTGTTGTTGCAGGGTGTGTGAACCATTTATGAGGTTTGGCCTTGGCCAATTATAAAATCCTGAACAAAAGTTACAAAATATGAGGTAAGTTGTGATCAAAACAAGAAATTTTGTGAGATGAATTGTGGGTTATGATCAAAATAAATCAGATGATCAAACTTAACAAAATTGTGGATTGAAACAGAATTTAGATGGAATATTGTTAAAATGTTTGAAGTTTGGATGGTTGACTGCAACTTTTTTAGTCAGGGTGGTAAACGAATATAAGTTATAGAAAAAATTTAGGTGTCATTTGTGCAATTTTTTCTTAATTTAGTCACTAAGACTCTCAACTGCATAGAGGATTTAAAATGGGCCTTGGCCTAAAAGCATATACAATACGTACAAGTGGTTTTCACCAATTGTCATTACATGAACAAGAACCATCTCTAAAATGGTGGAAACGGTTCCCATCTCTTGCAATAATCTCCCTATTAAAGATCTTGGATATCAGCTTTGTTGCTGAATGGCAATTCCCGCAAACACGAAGATTCTTTACTATTCGAATCGTTGTGCCTGGCTTCGTGCTGATCAAACCGAAAGCAATGGCTAATTTCTCACTGTGATGACTCAAAGCCACTTCCTTCCACTCCTCACCCATGTCGTACAGCACCTCCGATGTATCCGGCACAAAACCCGCCTTATCCAAAAGCCTATCGATTTCTTCCAACATCTCGTAGATTTCTTTACTTAATGGGTGAGATTTGTCACTGACGAGAAACTCATGAACAACACTATTGACCTCAATAGACGTAGAGCCAGGAACTTTCTTGATTCCCAGGTCGTTCAGCCTCGTTCTTATTCTTGCCATATCATCCCACCTGCCAGCTCCTGCATAGATATTTGATAGCAGAACATAAGCCCCGGCATTTTCAGGCTCCAATTCGAACAGATGTTTGGCAATGGATTCACCCAGCTCCACGCGCCTGTGGAGTCTACAAGCTCCAAGCAGAGAACCCCACACAGCACCATCTGGCTTCATTTCCATGCTCTTCATTAGGGCCCCAGCTTCATCAAATAACCCGGCTCGCCCTAGAATATCTATCATGCATCCATAGTGATGCAGATCTGGTGAAATATGGTAATCCGTCGTCATGGAGCTGAAGTATTGGCGTCCAAGGTCCACAAGACCACCATGGTTACAAGCAGATAAAACTCCCACAAATGTGATAGCATCTGGGTTGAATCCTTCATCCTCCATTTTTGAGAAAAGCTCAAGGGCTGCATGTGCATCCCCGTGCATTGCTAAGCCGGATATCATTGCATTCCAAGAAGCCAAGCTTTTGGTTTCCATGCCATTAAAGACCTGTTTTGCTGCCTCGATGTTTCCGCATTTTGCATACATGTCAATCAGGCTCGTCCAGAGGCAAGTATTGGTAAACTTCTGGAAGTTCTTATCTATGTAGGCATGAATCCACTTGCCAAGATCAAGAGCTCCTAAATGAGCACAAGCTGGAAGAATGCCTAAGAATGTGACATCATTAGGCTCTGTATTTGATCGTAGCATCAACCGAAACAGCATCAAGGCTTCTTTGTAGTGGCTCTTATGTGTATAACCACCAATCATTACATTCCACGAAATTACATCCCTTTGCTGCAAACCATCAAATAAACCCCGAGCTATGTCCAATGCACCACACTTGGAGTACATATCAATAAGTGCACTGATGAGGCGAAGATTTGAACCAAGTCCATGATCCTCAATCCAAGACGCAACCCATTTGCCCAATTCGAGAGACCCTGACTGAGCACAAGCAGAAAGCACCGTAACCATAGTACTCTCATTGGGAGAGACATTTGCTTTCCGCATCTCCCCAAACAAAGCCAATGCCTCTTCAAATCGCTCCTCTTGAGCATAACCCGAAATCATGGCATTCCAAGACACCACATCTCTCACAGGTATTTCATCGAACAGAACACGAGCATCATCCATACAACCCCTCGAAACATAACCGCTGATCAACGCCGTAAACGAAACAGCATCTCTCAGAAGACTTTTATCAAACACCAGACGTGCACTATCCAATTCACCATTTTGTGCATACATATTGATAAGAGAAGTGTGCACAAAGGCATCAGACTCCAGTCCAAGCTTCACAACATGTCCATGAACCTGTTTCCCTTCGTGGGTCGCCGCGGTTTTTGCACAAGACTTCAAAAGAAAAGGGAAAGTATAAGAATTCGGCTCCACTCCCGAAAGGATCATCCGGACATAGAATTCCACGGCCTCTATGGGCCTAGAGCTCAAGGAATGACCTCGAATGATCGTGTTCCAAACAATCGGATTAGGGTTCTCGATGGATTCGAATACCGAGAGAGCGTAAGAGAGATCCCCGAAGGGCGAAACGGCGCAAAACTCGACGACCTTGCTGAGGGCAAAGTGGGTGTTGTGGAGGCCGGTTTTGATGATGTGGGTGTGGACTTGTTTGAGATTTTGGATGCTTTTGCATTTGGAGAGAAGGGTGAGAGATGGATGGGTTTGGAGGAGTTTGTACGGTGGGTCAGCGGCGGGGAGGACATGAAAATTGCAGGGTAGAATGGGTAACGATGAAGAGGAAAACACCATGATTGAGTAACTTGAATTTTGGTACACTGTGGAAAACGTAGGGATAAGGGAGTATGGTAGGTACAATTTGAAATACAGTTTAGTGGGTTAGTTAGGATTACCCGCCAAAATTAATTACATTGACCCTTTTTAATAATATTGACTGATCTTGGTTTTTTTTTTTTTTTTTTTTTTTCCTTCCCAATATTTTATGTAAAAAAAATTCTTTTCGCATATTTTCGATTAAATTTGATTATTCTATTTAAGATGATTTAGATGTTTAGTGGTGTCAAAATTATGGACTGTTTTTACAGTTACAACTTACGAGAGTAGTTGCTTTCTTATTAAATTTATAGATTATGCATCTTGCCCATTTTTGTGACCAAACAAAAGAAGGATAAGATCAGCCGGTTCTTAGATTTTTTTTTTTTGGTTTTTTTTGTTTTTTGGTTTTGATTTAGGTTATGGTTCAAGCTACTTCTGTACAAAAATATACAAGGGTAAGTTATGTGCGTGTGCACGTAATTTATTCTGGATTGTTGACGGAGGTTGAGCTCAACATCAATTTCACATTTAAATATATAATGAGAAATAAGTCTCATGTGACTGACGACAGCATGAGAGTCATTGTTTTATTATTGTGACGAAGGCAGGAAATAAGTATCTTCGAGATAGTGCGCCACCCCTAGGGTCACATCCAACTTGGTAGGCATGGCAATGCGAACTCCAATTCATGCAGTATATTATCTTCAAGCATTTTCCTAACATTGCCAGGAATATGGAGATCCAGTTTAGTATATTCACATGCTCAAATATGGGATTAGTGGTTCTTATATATTCTTAGGTTTCATGAACTTAACCTAGAAATCTACGAAAGAAAAACCATCAAATAACCCTATTCGTGTCACTCAATAATAAGGTCTGATGATATTCTTCTTCACTTGGAAGTGAAAGGTCTTAGGTTCGAATATCGTGGATGGTGAATTCGATACCAAATTAGGCAGCCCATTGTGTGGTTTTACCAAACTCCCTTTCTCCTTAATGTAAAAATATCAATGTACTAAAAAAAAAAATCCAATTCGTTACTCACACGTTTTGTTTCCATAATTGACCTTGCAAAAGATAGGATTCATATGAATTACGAGCAATTTAATTAGGTTTCTAAAATCTGAATAAAATCCACCAAAGGCTAAAGGATAGGATAGCAAGGATAGAGCTAGCTTTTAAGAATTGATGTGTTCTCTATTTCACACAGCTAGTCATTCCTCATTAGTCATTACTCATTAGTGATTAGTAGTGTTCAAACTTTTTCAATCTAATTAAGACGTTTTTACGCGATCAGTTATGGTGATTAGGGTTATTGAGTGCTGTCTAGATCTGAAAAATATCAATCCATACAGGTGAGAATATTCAAATATTCCAAAGGCACGGCTATTTTTTTGCTGGTGATGCATGTCGATGGGAATTGGGGATCCGATATGCAGTTGTAGATTCTCCAAAAGTGTGTATAATTGAGGGGAAAGATGGCCTCATCCTTCCTTTCCCCTTCCTTTTAAAAATAGTCGCACATATTTGAGGGAATAAAGATTGAAAGGCCACTGTCCAAGGTTTTTTTATTTTAATTCACGTGGAATTTCATCATGTCTGGTGACCGAAAATGTGGTTATCGATTAGGATTCTCCCTTATCCAATCATAGGTCAACACGCAAGCATCTTTTTGCCACCTCGGATTGCATGGGACGTGTATTACGTTGACATGTCAGCAAATGCGGACACCGGCCCTGTGCTGCTATGAGAAAATTTTGTGGTATTTGGATCCCACATGTTATAATAAAAGTTTTTTATCGGTATTATTGGTACGTCCTACGTCAAAAATATATTAATAAAGAATAAAGGTTTTTTGTCCAAAGTAGTTCTTGTGATTGGCATAATTTCTCAATTCAGTTTCTGATATTTAAAATCGATAAAAGTGGTTTATGAGATTGTCCACCGACAATCATTTTGGTCATTCTATGAGATCGAAGTCTTCGTTAAATTAAGGGTATTTTTTTCAAATCAACCTCTCTCCTTGAACTGATGATTTCTTCAATTTAACGAAAATTTTCCACAGATGACCAAAATGATTGGTGTTGGACAATCTTAGGGATCACTTTTATCCATTTAAAATCTCAGGAATCAAACTGAAGAGTTATGATAATCTCAATGACTATTTTGGCTAAAAAGCCAAAAATAAATTCCTGTGTTAAATTTTGAATGAGGTAATAATCAATATGAAACCAATTCACCATATTTTGAGTAGGCCAAAAAATTGCTCCCATGTCCCAACTATGAATCACTTGGATTGGTCAGAGAGGACATGCAAATTATCTGATGCGTAAGTTTTCATGTGCATGAATCATTTACTTTAGAAATATTCTTGTTCTGGATGAGGTTTATGATGCAGTTGCTAAAACCCTAGATATACTATTTCTTCCTTTTTGATCATGCTAAACCCACGTGGGAGGTGGGTCGCTGACCCAAGTTGACCTTTGGAAAAATGGGTTGGCTGATCAGAGAGTCTAATCAAATATTGGCTGCTTGAGAATATGATCCAAAATCAACTATATATTAAGGTGTATAAAAATGGAACTAGAGTGCATGCCTTGAGTAATCAGTTTGATTCTATTCATGCATTCTTCCCATGCATGAACTTTGAAAAGAAAATATTATAATAATCCATAAAATATTATAATACCAAGCTAATAGACATGTAAACTTAAACTAATATAACATAAAAAATGCACTATTGATTGGATTTAGAAAAAATGAAAAATCAGGTCGTTGCATTCTCAAATTTTCGTAAATATTTTATGCCATACCCCAAATTTCCCAAATTGGTGTTCCCACTTGTAAAAGGATACTGTTGGAGATTTGGAGTTTTAAAAAGAAAACCCCTTAAACTTTGTTCATTGGATTTGCAGCAGCATGCATGCCTGAAACCCTAAAATGTTATGGTGCAGTTGAGCTACAGTCTCCCCAGACAAGAAAAGCCTTGTGTTGAAGCCACTTTTGTGATATAGCAGGTTTGGTTCTCCAGCTCATTCTGCATAAACGGTGTCGTCCGCCGCGATGCTTATTCCAATTTCTGAAAGAATTCCTTTTTTAACAAAAAGAAACGCGGAATTTGGTGGTAGCCGACCTGTAAGATTTTCTTGTCACACCCCTCTCTGCTTTCTTGGAGATTGATTTTCAAACACGTGGCCGACATTCAACTGTTAGAGGATCCAAAGTCACCTCATAATTGAGTTTAGATATTCCCAAGCAAATCAATAATTTAACTTAATTTCACATGCGTGTGTGTATATATATCCATACATCCCATTTCACTTCTCACACTCTGTGATAATTTTTGTCCGTTGATCTTCTTCAATTCATCTTATCCAAAGGTCGAAAATTAAAAAGGTGTGTGAGAAATAAAATGAGATGTGTGGATATCACACCCCTATATATAATGCATGTAGAAATTTGAAGAATTTGACTATACATTATATATTTATATTTCTTATAATGTGTGAAGAAAGTTTAGGTTTCACTATAAAACTAATTGATATAAGCTCATGCAAGGTCTCTTCTCATCAGTGTATCATCTCAACACGCTCCCGATAGAAAATTGGGGTTTCACTGAATAACCAATTGGCGATATATGAAACAGCCCAATTTACTTATAAGCCCCATGCCAGCTCACTCATTCCATTAATGTGAGATTCATTCTTAACACCCTGCCTCAAGCGTGATGAATTTTCAAGTTTAACACATGAACAACACAAACAAGGTGATGTGGAGCACATGTAGCAATTGAACTTCACATGCTGGACAACCTGTTCTAATACCAATGGTGGAACCTCCACTTTCTTCATGGTATAGAGCAAGTTGACCCATGTGTGAAGCCCAACAGCTACACATACTCCATGTCACCCCGTTATGTTGTCCACATGTTAGGCTTGAAAATTCGCCACATGTGAGGAGGAGTAGGAGAATGTGAGGACAAAGTCCCACATTGGTGAGGGACTAAGCTATGGAAGTGCTTATAAAAGGTTGGGCTACTCCCCCATATTGCCAATTGGTTTTATGGTAAAACCTCAATTGTCTTCACTCCCTCACGTGTGCGAATTTTCAAGCCAAATACATGAACAACACAACCGGTGTGACATAGAGCTCGTGTAACTATTGGACTTCACAAATGGGACAACCTGTTTTGATACTATGAAGGAAGTTGAGATTCCACCATAAAATAATTGGCAGTATGAGAAGTAACCCAACTTATTTATAATTCATGCAAGATCCCTTCTCTCATCAATGTGAGATTCATCTCAACAATATGAACAAGTTTCACACGAGTCTTAGAATATTTTTTAGGACTCAAGGTGCACTCGTCATTCTACTCTGAAGAATTAATAGTTGCCTAATTCAATTTTTTTTTCTAGTTTATTTTGTTTTTAAATATTCATTTCAGTCCCGACCAATATGAAACAATTGAAATGAATTGGATTTTACTATTAAAAATCCAATTCACATGCATAAAGATTAACACTAACATATATAGTTAAAGTTATTTAAACAAATGTGGACATCAAGTAATCTTCGAATGGCATTTCAATTATTGCCAAAAGGCGAAAGGGAATCGAGAGAGAAGGTAAGAAGAATTTTGCAATAGATGTGTATTTGGAGGAATTGATTCCAAGTGAAAATGTTTTAGCAGCATGGAAACAGTTGTGTGCCTATAAACTTCCATCTGGGGAAGGTGTATTTGCCAGATTGGATGAGAATTGGCCCTCTTGGCGTGTGACGTATGTGTGCATGTAAACTTCCATCTCAGCTTTCCATGTGAAGAGAGATTTTTTAGTGTGACCGTCACACGAGATGGTACACCACGTGTTCCTATATAAATAATGGGTTATGTGTGTTAAAAGGTTAATAACTTAAAAATTAAAATTCTTCACCTCTTGCATAAAAACACATGGTGTACCATCCGTGTTCCCATCACAACTAAAAATTTGTCACATGTGAAAACCAATGTGAATATTATAACATATATATAGGAAACGAAGATTTACAAAACCATGCATGTTTTTAATCCAGAGTAATGTTACGGACACTAAATTTATTCACCAAATCAAGTTTGTAATAGTTAATCTGTGCCACATAATAATTTATGATAAATCCACATAAGCAATTGTAATATACGTAATAGAAAGAAAAAAATAATGCTTAGATACACCGCATTATTCATGCATTCAATTACAATTAACGACTATTCATCATACACATGTTGTGATAGAAACCGTTCATCTTCCTCCACACAAAGATCATGTACCCAGAAAATGAATCGTAGTAGAAATGATTTAGGCACAATTTCACAATTTATTGTGATTAATATACATGACTGACTAAACAATGTCAAACCCTTTAGATATCAGAAGAAAATTATATTCCTGGGGCCTCCTTCAAACTTTCAACTTCAGGTAGGAGCCTCCCCTCATAACACCTACATATCTAGATGTTGTGGATATACTGAGGACATGGAGAATAAATGTTGCATGGAATAATGTAAAGATGGGGCAGGGAAGGGGGTCACTTCCCTAGTAGAATTTTGTTGGGAAAACTATGTGTGCCTGCACTCATCAACTAGCCAGGTTTTTCTCAACCTTTAGAAACCCACTTGCCACCCTTTAATTCTAACTCCCAGCAGCAGAAGTAACCATCCAACATTTATATGAAAAAACAATCTTAAGGAATCCCAATCCCATGCATATTATTGAGGGAAAAAGAAGCAAGCAAACCCATTTGAAGAAAGCTGGTAGAGAATAAAATAGGAACATCCATGGCCCCCGCTCCACGGACTCACAGTCCACGTAGGAAGCCTAGCTTGAACAACTACTATATAAGCCTCCTTGCCCATTCAAAACAAGATCACCAAACTCATTTGACAAATTAAGTTCTTCTTTTAGTGTTCTACGCTAAGCTATCACAAGCCAAGCACAGCTAGTACAGTTTTCAGTTCATTTATTCCGAGCTTCTACGTACCTTCAGGTGAGCTTGCTCTTCCTCCGGATTTGTGTTATGCAACTCACATCATTCCTTTCGTTTGAAACGTGTGTACACACAGTTCGCCTCTGTGCATGACATCCTGTCTTTAGGAAAGATAGGATTGGTGGAGGAACCTCAAGCTCGTATATGTAATTTATGAGATACATATAGTCCATCTTTTGCAAGACGTCCCGTCTTTAAGAAAGGGAAACCTCAAGCTCTTATTTGTTATAAAACATTGCAAGGGGGAGGATCCAGTAGACTATTAATTTCTTTACAAATGTACAATGCATTTTCTCTAACAGATTTCCATGGAAGGAAGCCTGCCTGCCTGCCTCTAATAAATTTCTAGAAGAACAAAATGAAGAATCTAGCTAAACTGTTGGTTTGTCACTAGTATTATATACATGCTAATTAGTTCTTATACTATTTATTAAATATGCAGGAGGGAATTAAGAATGAGCTGGGCAGGAGACTGGATGTGCGGTGCATGCCAGCACACGAACTTTAAAAAGCGCGATGAGTGTCAACGTTGCGGGTACCCCAAGTATGGCGGACCTGATCCATCAACATATGGATGCAACCGGACGGAGGTCTTGGCCGGGGACTGGTATTGCAACTGTGGAGCTCACAACTATGCCAGCAGACCCAATTGCTATAGGTGCAGCTCAATGAAAACTGACTATGGTGGTGCTGCCTATAGCATGGTATCTTCTTCAGGAGGCTATGGTTCCGATGCCAGCGCCCCACCTGGATGGAAACCCGGCGACTGGATGTGCAGTAGGTAATTAATTAGCCAACATACACTATCTAAAACCCTAAATTGCCTGCATTGTTTATATAAATATCACATTTAACTAAGAAATGTGTACTACTAGCTAGTACTTTTGAGGATGTGGAACATTTCTTTGCATCCTCACCTGTCCCCTAGTGTGTACCAAATTTATGGTGACATCTCAACTTCTTTTAGGACCGTCATTTATATTTAATTAGTTTGCTAATTTGAGTGTATCTTGAATGGATCAGAGTTGGATGTGGAGTGCACAATTACGCGAGCCGAATGGAATGCTTCAAATGCAAAACACCAAGGGATTATGGTAATAAGTTTGCATTAGTCTTCAAAATTATCGTTTGTATGTTAATTTATGTACACAAGTAAAAGTGGCTCAGCATCTAATTTACAAATGTTTATTACTTGGTTGCAGGTCTGTAACATGATCTACTTGATCAGGTGGTGCTGTTTAAGGAAATGGAGCATTTAAAGAATTAGACTCTTATGCACCCCGTCTCTTTTCGCATTTGCACACATCTGATCCCACCTCAAGTCGGGTCTTTTTTTTTTTTTCCGAACTTTTCGTTTTTAGAGATAAATAAGGTCAGGTTGATCCTGGTTGAAGGCATACTTTCAAAGGGATAGCCTTTCAACTGACAACTGTATTGATGGAGGGTTTTCTAGGTTTCTGTAGCAAAGTTGCTCTTCTATGGAGCACAGAAAATCCCTTCTTATAATGGAATTACCAAGTTTTCTGTATCAAGGCTGCAAAGATCAACGGAAACGTTGAAGTCTTAATTAGGGTTTCAACCCAAGGAAAAATATATTCAACAGACATTAGATTCAAGGAATCTCTTTGAGTTGATCACTTTAAATGACAAAAGGCCTTCTCTCACTGCAATAATGTATGAACCCTTTAAGCATCAAATATCCAGAGAAACAAATATTTATGCGGATAAGAACCAGATGCTCTGATTCAATAAAGCATAGACGCAATACAATATGGCAAGTTCAAAGTGAGTCAAATTCAACTTTTTTCGTTTGGAAATTTAAAAGCTTTTGCATTTCATTTGATAGCTAGCAACGCAAAGCACACAAATTTATAATCTCTCAAGGCCTCACCATCATGCGCAATAGCTAGAAAGACACTTGATTCCATCTTATGCATGCTTGCCCTCCCCTTGCTACTAAATTTGGATAAAAGTTTTCAACTTCCAACTTCATGAGCATGCATAGGTTCCCTTTCGTTATTGACTTTAAATTAGTGCTCAAGTTTAGGGGTATCCCATATCCTTCAGACATGCATTGTCATGTGTTTAATTTTTTACATGCATATAGAAGCGCGTGACTGTCTTGATATACTACGATATGACATCCCCATTGCAAAGAAGTTCCTCTCGCAGCTTTATGGTTATATGCTCCATTATTTGGCTTTTATAAAAGATTCTGGGTTTACTCCATCTAATCTATACCTTTATGTTCACATGCTTTACATATTACCGTTAGAGCAAATGGGTCCAGTGTTTGGTGAACTAGTTTCCTCAGCACATAACACAGACTTTAAATTTACTTTTAGTTTTCTTTTCCCCTTCCTGTTTTGGTATCATAGCCCAGGAAAAGGGTTCCAAGCGCTGAAGATCATATGATCAAAATTATACAGTCCAAGATTCTGAACTCATTATGTCTGGCTTCCTCCTCCATCTTTTCCTTTCCATAAATACAAGTCCAAATTAAATTATGAGCCCAAATAATTACATGTATTCTTGAAACGACATTATTGTTATTTGTTACTGTCAAACTTACATAAATAAAGCCTCATGCTTTGTCCAAATGGAGAATACTGCAGAAATCCTTCTTTGCGTTATCCAAATGAAGAATATTGAAATCCATCGCTATCATGTCTCACCATCCAAGACCGATGAGAACAATTGAGAGAACCCTTTTCGTAACATTGCATGAAACGGGTGATCAGTCATGTGCTTGCTGCAGACATGATGTAGTAATTACTAATTAGTAAATGTATACTAGCCAGAACAAACACGACAACAAACAAAGACAACATATCCAATTCATGCTTGAATGAAGATTTCAGCCATTGTTTCACCAAAAAATTAGAGCCATATTACAGTTGCATGTGCAAATAAAGTATAGGGAGAACCTGCTATGATTCATGCCACAAGATATCAAGCACAGCAAAAATAAACTGCTGTGATTCATGCCATCAGGGACAGCTGTTAAAACTTAATTGATTCGTTTAATCGATCATGGCATTGACATCTTATTTTATCAGCCACCTTTGGCCACCACATTGTTATAATATTGATCAACCATGATGTGATAGCCAAAGAAATATTGCATTAACTTTCATGCCCTTGCTGCACTGCAATTCCATGCTTTTAATTTCATATGGGGTTTTGACTCAGTTTAAAAGTCTGAAACTTCATGCTATTTTCTTGATTTATTTTTCTGTAGTTTAAGGCCTCATTACAACTAAAATTAGACCCTAATTTAAAATTCCTAAAATATAAACGGAATGACTACGTGCAAAATACAACTAAAATATGCAACGTAATTAGTCTTTGTTATTTTGGTCTAAGGTAATGAAATTTTCTACAAAAAAATGTGCATAAAATTGTAAATGTAGATTACAAGTCATGATGGATTGTGTGTACTTTACACCTGAATTCAAAACCCCATCTTCTTAGGGTGTAGTTTTATAATATCAGAATATTAAAAAAGAAAACAAGTAAAGATGATATAAAAGCTAACAACGATTTTCATTTTCAATGTTTTTAAAAAACGATTTTAGAAAAAAAAATGTTGTTGAAACCAATCTTTAGTAAGAATACAAATTAATCTTGTAAAAGTATTTGAAGTGCTTTATGCAAGAAACACATAACTGATGCTTATTGATTCTTGCAGTAATTGCTTTTGGAACCCAAAAATATTTATTCTAAAAGTGTTTTCAATCATTTAAAAACACTTCTCAAACGAGCTTGGAAAATTTGTTAAATGATCAAACTTCAAATTTAATTGTTGTGCTTGTCAAAATTAATATTAACCATATTGTGATTTAAAATTAATATTATAACGGTTGAATATTGATGACATAGAGATTGTTGAAACCAAATTCACGCACCACCATGCGTAAAGAAGATGCACAAACTCAACTACATGTATAAGAGTAAACGAACGTAAGACAAATTTAGCACTGATGGGGTACCGCCCAAAGGTTCCCCGACGATCAAGTTAGTAAGCAATTTATGAGACTCAAGTAGTGGGCAAGAGAACAGAGTATCTCATAATTGCTTTTACCATAGATGATTCCTAGATGGGTGCATTTAATATTTATACTAGTCGAGAGGGATCTTTTAAAGTGTGAAAACAGTATTGAACCAGGAGAATCCAAGAGAATATCTAGGAGTAGATGTAGTGTCCTCTTAGGAATGATTATTTGCGTCGCACGCCAATTCCTAGATTATAGGAATCTCTAAGAATATAGAAAACTTATCTGAGTCCCAATTAGATCAGGTTTCGTATCTTGTAGAACAAGAATGATCAATCCAGCGAAGACGGTAGACTCCGCCTACTTTTCCGGAACACAATTGGCCCGTTTGAGCAGTTTAATCTAATTGGAGCTTGAGTTTATGACCGGACTTCTAGGTTATTCGTGTTTCAATCCGACCAAGAAAAATCAAGGTGCCACATCGATTAAACTTTATTTTGGCACTTAGAGTTGGTTCATGTTTAGCAGGGGAAAAACGTTGTGGCAGATGATCTTGCCGGTTGAAGTTATAATATGAATCATGGGTGCCATTATTTTGAAAATCCACCTAAATGGATTAGAACTCATTTATTTGATGATATGATCGAAATCTCTAGGACTCAAGCTCCTTATAATAATTTATTGATCTAGGTTTGCGGTGATCTATCCCTTGTCTAAATTTTATATTAATGAAAGTTTTATTGTCAATCAAAAGATGATGAAAAGACATTTTGTGACAACCCGTCCTGGATTTTACAAAACAAAAAGGTATTTTTGACCTTAAATGGTGTGCCCAAGAGGCCCACCCCTGATTTTGACTCCCTCGACTCCCCCTCCTTAGCTGCCATGTGGCAATTCCTTAGCCCCCTTCTTCTCTCCTCCTCATCCCGAGCTCACATTTTCTTTCTCACTCTTGAATCTCTCTCCCTCTCTCTGATTTGCTCACAACCCCTGCACACACCCATTTGGAGACAAACGACGAGGAGACGACACCGTGCACCACCACCCTCGACCACCTCCTTGACCCTCCCGGCATCCCCGACGAGCAAAAAGAAGAAAACCCAGCTTCGACAAACCCTGGGGCTTTCGAGACAAAACCCGGCCACCTCATAGCGAGTTTCATGTGCATTTATTATGGTGTTTCCTTCTTTGCTAGTTTGCGTGGCTCTTTGACAACGAAGTCTCTATGAGTGGGCCCTTTCTAAAATGCATGTTTTAATAATAGAAATGCATACATGAAAAGCATGATTTAATGGTTACGTTTTATGAAACGTTTTATATGTAAATTGGATTTACAATATGTGATTATCATGTTTTACTGAGAATATTTTGGAATACCATATTTTATCGAACTTATGTTCTTTGTAATATGATGGATGACTATATACTATTTATGAACATGTTTTTACACTTCTTTGTAGTATATATGATGGATGACTATATGCTATGAAGATGTTTTTGAGATATATGGATTTATGTTGGAAATAGTATATTTAATGTTTTGTGCGTATCTAGTGGTCACTGGTCGGGCTTCGAGCCGAGAAAGATATATGTAGATGGCTTCGGGCTGAGGGAGATATATGTAGATGGCTTTGAACCGAGAGATATATGCATTGGCTTTGGGCCAAGAAATATAGTGCCTATGGGCGATTTGATACCACTACTTAGCATACTATATATGATGTATGTTTTATGAAGGTTTTATGGCATGCTAGGGTTTCGGAAAACTTATTACATATTATACTATTGAGTTTTTATAAAACTTTGGGGATTAGTATGTTGATAACTTTTTCAGTATTATATATATATATATATATATATCAACTTGGTCCACTCATGTTTGTTTTGCGCCCCCTCAAGACTTAGAATTGAGGCATACAATCCCGGCTTCAAGGCATTTTTACATCGGCATCTTCGAGTCTTCTCGGTGTAGGACCCACTCCTTTGCTCATTTAATTTTATATTATTTCCTTTTAGTGTTCTGAATTAGTTGTATGCTTTGAACACGTTCCTCATTTGCATATTAATTATACTTAAATTTATAAGTCTTATTTATTTTCATTGGTTCTCATGCACACTATTATGGCTTCGTCACCTTCAGGTGTCGACCAGCACATGCTTACTCTGGTGTTCGGGGAATATCAGAATCGGACATGTCACATTTTATCTTGTGTCACAAAATAAAGTTGTGAACAATAAATTAATTTTGCACAAACAAAACTTTATAGTTATTTTTAAAAAATAAAACCACAAACTCATCCTCATTTTCACGTTCTGTTTATCTTTCTCTCTCTATTTCTCTTTTTCTTTTTTTTCTTTTAAAAAAAAAAAAAAAAATCTATTTTGGCTAATTTCCCTCACCAAAAGAAAAAGCTAAAGCAAAAAATGGAAAAAGGAAAGAGAAAGTGAAAACCCAGGAAGACACACGTGGAAAGACAAAGGTGGATGGCCCACAAAATTAGTAGTCCCCGCAGGTGACGTAACCAACCCTCCTCCGTACGTGCATTTATAAAAGGTTAAACAAAAATTTACTGCAGCCGTGACTACCACTTAGCCAAGTCAATCCCTGTCAGTTTTTCACCCCGAAATCGCAGGGTTTTGGGACGCGTTTAGGGGTTTAAGGCCGTCTTACACAACTCTTCGCCCACTCAGTAGTCGTGGGTGGGACTCAGAGAGACAGTAGTGCTCCCCTTCTCAAATTAGGGTTTTTTGGCGGCTAGGTTTTGACTAAATCCCAATTACAATTTGATTTCTCTGCAAATCCTATTGCTTCCAGGCTTTATGCGTTCCCTGTCCTTTGATATAAAAGTTCATTTCTCCAACTCCAATTTGGTTTTTTAGCCCCAGTTATCCTCTGGGTGTCTTGATCAAATTTGACACTCCAAGTTGTGAACTTTGATCATCCCTCTCATCAGGGTTGGTGGGTTTGTGAATAAATTTGGGATTTTGCACAGGTTTTGTGATTTGGGTTTTCTTGAATTGGAATCTGCCTGTTGATCTGATTGTGTTATCTGGTGCAGTTCTTTGATTCGTGCTTGCTATCATACATTGAATTTGTATAGGATTTGTTGGGGGATTGAATGTTTTGATCTTTATTTGATCGGTTTACAGAGGAAAGTTTCCGCTCTAGAGTAGTTTTCTGAGGTATGAATTTTTCTGATCACTCACAATTTAGGCCACCGCAAACGCCTTACAATGGCGGTGGCAGTGACGTGGTTAATTGCTGGCCGCCTGCGTTTTCAATGAACAATGATGACCAGCATTCACAGGTTGAGCAGCAACCTTTTAAAAGGGCTAGGAATTCTGACGAACGCCAATCGAATCCGATGCCATACCCGCCGATGAACTATAGGGTTCAGCAGCCGAGTGCCCCAGTTAACAAGGGAGCAAGCAACATTTTCTATAAGACCCGTTTGTGTGTAAATTTTAAATCCGGAATGTGTAGGAATGGTGAGAATTGTAACTATGCACATGGCATTGAAGATATCCGCCATCCCCCGCCCAATTGGCAAGAACTTGTTTCCATACGTGATGAGGATCGGCCATTGTCTGGTAATTGGGATGATGATCAGAAAATAATCCACAGGATGAAGCTGTGCAAGAAGTTTTATAATGGTGAGGAGTGTCCTTATGGAGATAGGTGTAACTTTCTTCATGAAGATCCATCAAAGTTTAGGGATGATTCGGGTAGGTTTAGGGAGAACACAGCAATAAGCATTGGAATTACAGGAGCACCAGTGGCTCATGGGAGTGGCTCTAATCCTCCTGAGGAAAATAGGCTTGTAAACGCGGGTATGGATGCTTCCCGGGGAAATGTGAAGCCAGTGTATTGGAAGACAAAGTTATGCAATAAGTGGGAGACAACGGGTAAATGCCCCTTCAGCGAGAAATGTCACTTTGCTCACGGGCTAACAGGTTCTCAGTGCTTGTGCTTGGTATCTTAAATTAACAGTTATCATTATGCTTGCTTCTCTGCTTAGTATGATCAATTTTAATATCAAATCTATGTTAGACTTTAAATTTAGGCTAACAATCGTATTTGTAACTGAATCATTGTTAGCTTTTGCAATAGGAGTCCTGGCATTTTACTGCAATTTGTAGACGAGGTTAGAGGAGCAATGGTGCTATTACTTAAAGCATGTAGGTTTCGTTTTGAATGACACATAAGCTGACTGGCAATGTTGTTTCATAGATTGAAATTATTCCGAATACAGTGAAATTATTCCGAATACAGCGTAACGGAGGTTCCTTTGTAAATAGATGTTTCGGGTAATTATTCCATTTCATTTCAAAGGAAACTGTTTCGGTCATGCGTGCATTTCTTTGATTCTTATTTCAAGGCCTATGCACGAGTGTATTGTGTGGTTGTTGGTGTGATTTTGAACTTTGGTATTCCTAATGCCTACTCTGGAAATTGTATATTTTGTCGTGTACTCGGTATATATGTTAACAAGCAATCTATGGCTGTGTAGCGTTTATTTGTTTTATACGAATGGCATGTCATTAGATGATTAGGGATTTCTTTTAAGATGTTTGTGTATCGAGTTTGTTTGTAAATGTTGAGGAAGGTGATTAAAGAGAAGGTTAAAAAAAATGTGGGAACTGCCCTTTTGATGCTAATACTGGTTTTCTAATATTGAACTTTTGATTTCAGAGTTGCAAGCGCCCGGTGGACGTACCGTTGAGGCAGAATTTCTGAATACCCCTCCCCTTCCGATACCCCAAGTTGTTGCTGCTGTCAACTCATCCGCAACTGCAATAGCAGCACTTCCTGCTTTAAACAACGATGGGGGGCAGAGGAAGAAGGGCATGCTAAAATGGAAGGGGTCCAAGAAGATCAATCGCATATACGCTGACTGGCTTGATGATGTTCCGCTGGTGCACCAGCACAACTTAGTCGAGAGCTAAATTTGAGTTCAAGCTCTTTTCTCGGAGGCATTTTCGAGTTGGTTCAAGAATTCCAGAGTGCTGGTGCCAAGTTTCGAAAGTTTTGATGTTGAGGATAATTTGATTACGGCGTTTGATCATTGTCTGTTGGTCAGGTCTATAGGTTTCTGGTTCTTGTTATTTATAGTATTGGTTCCTCTATCCTCCATAGAGATTGTTCTAATAATGTTGCAAAAACTAGCTCTTGTTTTTTGAAAGATCAAATAAAGCTTTTATGTTCAATTTCCATTCTCCTAATCTCTTTTATAAAGAAAACTCTTAAGTTTGTACGCCTAGATGTGAATTCTCAGGGGACAACTATAAGTTTATAACTCTTATGTTCAATTTTGCTTCTCTCAGTCTCACTTTACGAAGAAAAGGAGTTACCAAGTTCTCATGTGACCAAAAATAGCATATCACGCGCCATAAGTTGCTAAAGGCACTTGTGCGTCTCAATCAGTGACAGTTGTCATCACTCCAGCCTCCTTAGTAGGAGAAATTTTTAGGAATGCTGGGTACATCAAAAAATTTTGGTGTACCCTCACTCATTATGGTGGACCCTACCCTCACTTATTTTTCAATAAATAAATAAAATCAAATTCTAATGAGTGAGGGTACACCAAAATTTCTTGGTGTACCCGGCACTCCTAAAAATTTCTCCCTTAGTAGTTTGTCACCACCCACCTACGTTCGCTTTCCTTCTCTCTCCTCTCTTCGTCCACTCACCTCCTTTCTTTCTGTACAGAGTCCGCTCTCCACACCCTGACCAGACGAGCTCTTTCTTCCCCCGCCGCGGCCGCAGCCACCGCCACCATGTCCATAAACATCCAGTCCCACGCCTTCGCTGGCAATCCTCTGCTATCCAAGACCCCAAATCCCAGCGACCCGTTTTCACCATCCCAAGCCCTCGAGACCCTCAAGACCCAACTTTTGGAAGGGGCCCAATTGGTCTCTTCCCTCAGCTTCAAGGTTCTGCCCTTCAGAAGGGGCAGTCCTTTAGCCTCCTCCAGCCGTGGGGCCGGCGATTCCGCGCCAAATTGTCATCTGGGTTGGATCAGTTTGTCTGAGTGTAAAGGTTTCCTGGCCAATTGTGGGGTTCAACTGAGTGGAGAGTCGCTGGTTTATCTGGGTTCTCGGCCCGAAGACGATGTCGTTTATTGGGCAATTGATGTTTCTGCTGAGAGTAACTTGGTTACTGAATTGGGTAGCAAGCAATTGTGTTTTGTTGAGCTGAGGACGCTTATGATGGCTACTGATTGGGCTGATGCTCGAGCTATGGGGGAGCTGGCTATTGCTGGACATGTAAGTGCTTCTGCTCAAAAGTGCTTAAGAATGCCTAATATTTTAAAACTGACATGTTAGTGAGATCAAGTTCTTTGACTTGCAATGCGAATGTCTTTGGTATGTCTAGTGAATTAACCAATTGAAGTTTTTTATTTCTGTGCACCGTTTGTGTGGTGATCTCAATCAGTTCTGGAAATAGTTTAAGATATGTTGAATGATTTTGGTTTGATCAGGCCAGGGCTTTGCTAGATTGGCATAGTATAACACAATTTTGTGGACATTGTGGAGAAAAAACAGTCCCCAAGGAAGCCGGTAGGCGGAAGCAATGTTCGAGTGAGCTGTGCCGAAAGCGGGTGTACCCTCGTGTTGATCCGGTATAATTGTGCTTGTGAGTTTCCATTTCAAGCATTGGTTCAATCTCTTGTATAGTTGTCTCATACATTTGCCCTTTGAACAGGTTGTCATAATGTTAGTCATTGATAGAGAGAATGACCGTGCTTTATTAAGTAGACAGTCTCGATATGTACCTCGAATGTGGAGCTGCTTAGCTGGTTTTATAGAGGTAAGCTCTATGGGATATATCACTCATTCTTAACTCTTAATAGTTTTAGTATTACCACTCACTTTCGGGAGTTCAGTAACAGTTTAATTAGTTTCGATCCTTTTGTTGTCCTTAGCCAGGAGAAAGCTTAGAAGAAGCAGTGAGGAGAGAAACGTGGGAGGAGACCAGAATTGAAGTAGGAGAAGTTGTCTATCATAGCTCTCAGCCATGGCCTGGTATAAACTTTGTGTATGTGTTGTTTACAGATTATTGTACACCCCATATGGGTTTCTTTCTTTGTTTTATGTTGATTGATTGAGTTTCTGTTTTGGTTTGTTTCCAGTTGGACCAAGTAGCATGCCGTGCCAGTTGATGGTTGGCTTTTTGGCATATGCAAAGTCACTTGAAATAAGTGTGGACAAGGAAGAGTTGGAAGGTACCCACTAAATTAGCCTATGTTTACGATTTTATTGGACCTTCGATCACGTTTCCCCTTTTATGTTTCCCGTGGAAAAACTGCAAGAATGTAGTACTTATGCGAGGCATTGCATCTGATAGTCATAAAAGCAACGTTGTACGCAGCCGATCAGATGAATTTCTAATGTTTATTTCTCCTTAAAATTTTTGTTTAACTAGATGCTCAGTGGCACAGTAGAGAAGATGTAAAGAGAGCTTTGGCATTTGCTGAGTACAAGAAGGCACAGAGTACGGTGGCATCAAAGGTAGAACAGATGTGCAAAGGAGTAGAGAAGGAGCAGCGCTTGTCTGCCGACTTCAATGTTGAAAGTGGTGAACTCGCCTCCATGTGTATACGCGGGCCATTTTCAATTGCCCATCACCTTATCTCTTCATGGGCCTATCAGGATGCAACCGATGGTGCCGCAGCTCTAAAACAATCTAGCGGCTCTACTTGGAATTTGTAGCATCGTTCAATTCTTTTCATCCGTACTCCAAATTCCCGGACTACTAGTCTTTCGATAATCAAATAAGCTCGGATATATGTTGACCCTTGCCCATTTTATCGTCGACCTAGCCAAAGCGATCCATGGGGTCGATACATTTCTTAAGAAGAAGATTGTTTAGAGGCAGAACGGCCTGCCACTCGTCTGAAACAATGATTACGGTGTTCACCGCCCTCACCAGCAGGACCTGGACTGCAATTCTTGACGGGTTTCGTGCCCCCTCCGTGTCCCGTATTTTTATCGCTTTCAATTGTCAGGAATCACCACATGCTTCATGGTTTGTGTGTCAGGGTACCACAACCTCAAAGCCCTGTTCATAGCCATGAGACCAGAAAAACGTTTTCGCCGCTGACTTAAAACGTAAGTGAAGTTTTCGATGAAAATCGGAATTGGTATCTTCCAGAGATTTTCTTGACTTTGTAGCAAGAAAGTAACAATAAATTAACAAAATTGACTTTGTAGCTTTTCTTGGTAAAAACCAGCCATCTAAGAGAATACCTTTATCATCATAGCTAGCAGGGCTGCTACAAAGATTTTTGAGGTTCGGAACGACGTAAAAAAATGTGCTCTCATGTCATATAAAAAAAATATTTGTTTTCATATGTAAAACATCGATAAAATTATATTTAGAAAAACATTTCAAACTCAATAATTTATAAATACCGAATAATTAATTTATTTTGTATCAAGAGAAGGGAACTAAAAAACTTCAGGCTTTCAAGTAGATAGAATATGGGTTTTGTTTTCCATCTGAACTTTTAAAGCGTTTTTGTATAAATCGTGAGTTGTTTTTTCTTATTTACTAACCTCGTCAATATAAGACTAAAAAAATATTAATGTTTTTGAGTTTTTAAGGATATGTATAAGTAATGAATGAACACTAAATAAAACCTTTTGATGACATGTAATATTATTTGCAAATTTGGTCTAAAAATTTAGTCTACACATTATTTTTTGTTGAAGATTAGACTTGAATTGGAACATATATTTAAAAATAGCAATCCACATAGCTACTAGCTAGTAAATAAATTAACAACCAAACAAAAATTTGTAAAAATTGAAAAAAATAAACATGTACATAGCATTTTGAACTTAGGACCTCTCGTTAATTTTAACCAACAATAACCATTGTTTCTAATTAAACTTCTTGATCATTTAGCCAAATTTTATAAATTTATATTGTTATGAAAAGAAATTTGTAAAAATTGGAATGTAAATAAGCACACATGGTGTTTTGAATCTAAGACCACTTCATTCATTTTAAACAACAAAACCACCAATTCTAGTTAAATTTCTTTGTCACTAAACCAAATTTTATAATTTATACTCTTATAAAAACATAAATATATCACCCTAATAATTTTAGTGCCCCCAATTTTTTTGGGCCCCGAACGGTCGTCCTACCCGCACTGGGCCTAGGCCGGCCTGATAGCTAGAGACAAGGACATTGCATCAAAGGTTCTCAATTAGGTTTCATGGGCTGTGATGAAGCAAAACTTCTCCTTAAAGAGATGGCGAGTGATATAGCATTGGAAGAAATTAAGATGCAAATGGTCCCATTTTGGGTCCAGATGAAAGAGGTCCCTATGTATCTTAGCTCTTATGAGAATGCATAGCAAATTGCGGGAAAAATCGAGGAAGTCTTGGTGGTGGAGGACTTGGCACATGCTAGGGGTTTTCCTTAGGGCAAGGGTGATGGTTGATACCACAAACCCATTACCAGCTGGATGTTGGTTGGCCAAGCAGGAGGATCGAGACTCATGGGTGGAATTCCGCTATGAAATACTGCAGAACTTTTGTTACAAATGTGGGAGAATCGGACACGAAAGTGCTGAATGCTCTTTTCAACCAAACACGAATAGTGTCACAGGATATGGTGATTGGACGTAAACGAAGATGGTTCGGGATGTGCAGGAGATTACCAGACCGTTCAAATAGGAGGGGAGGGAAAGGGAAGGGGAAAAAAAAAAAAAAAAAAAAAAAAAAGGAGAGAATCATACTCCCTATAAATAACACATGAGAATATCTATCAAACTGATTAACGTCAAAATTTCAGAGTCTGTCAAATGATTCACTACTACTTTACACCATACTGCGTGAGAATGCACCTTTAACAACCCTCTCAGGCATATCCAACCTGATAGAATGATATGGAAAGGCCCGTATAATGTTGTTCAAATGTACTAAATTAACCATTAAAAATGCACTTTATTATCCCTGTTCCGGAAGAACATTGCTGAATTTTAGAGATATTTGAGATAATCAATATCATGTTGAAACCACTGAAGAAAATGGTTCTGAATTTCTTTGTATCACTTCCTACGAATATGGCCGGAACCATATTCACAAGAAGCTGGAATGTCTCCCGAATAGGTTGTACATAACAACCATTTGAGCCGTAGAGACAACCACGTGGTCGGCCCTAAGGCTAGGTTCCAGGACACTTTATTGCTTTGGCATGATCGAATGAGACACCCAGGACGAGATATGATGT
This sequence comes from Pyrus communis, assembly GCF_963583255.1. NCBI lineage: Eukaryota > Viridiplantae > Streptophyta > Magnoliopsida > Rosales > Rosaceae > Pyrus > Pyrus communis. The sequence continues at coordinate 11,202,010 of NC_084803.1, read as the reverse complement.
GTCATATCCTTAAAGCATTTCATGGGCATCACTTGAAATCTTATCTCGATTATCTGCTTTGCAAAGTATGCTCCTTGGGAAAGTTGAACATTCAACCTTCAATTGCAAAGATTATTCACGACCCCCCTAAATTTCTTCAGAGATTCAAGAGGATATTTGTGGACCTATCCAACCAACGTACAGACCATTTAGATACTTTATATGATGTTGGTTGATGCATCGACACGATGGTTATATGTTTGCTTATTGTCCACACGCAATGCTGCATTTGCGAAACTCCTAGCACAAATTATTAAGCTTATGGCTCACCACCTTGATTATCCAATCAAGTCAATTCGATTGATAATACTAGAAAGTTTATATCACAAACATTTGACGATTATTGCATGTCTATTAGGATTGAAGTTGAACATCATGTACCCCATGTTCACACCCAAAATAGCCTGGCAAAAGCTTTCATAAAACGCCTTCAAATGATAGCTCGGAGTTTGGTTATGAGAACCAATTTGTCGGTATCTGCCTAAGGCTATACAATATTGCACGCAGCTATGTTGATCCGCCTGAGGCCCACCGCTACCCAACCTCATTCACCGTTATAGTTGGTTACTGGATATGAGCCTGACGTCTCACATTTACATGTGTTTGGGTGCGTAGTCTGTGTGCCAATAGTGCCGCCACTACATACCAAAAAAGGTCCTTATAAAAAAATGGGAATCTATGTCGGTTATGATTCGCCATCAATTATACGCTACTTAGAGCCCATGACAGGAGATCTCTTTACCACACGCTTTGCAGATTGTCACTTCGATGAGACAGTTTTCCCATCCTTAGAGGGAGATAAAATTACTAATGTTTCTGTAGAACACCGTGAATTGTTGTTGATTACTCCCACTATGTTTCATTTAGATCATCGCACACCTTAGTCTGAAACTGAAGTACGACGCATTTTAGATCTTCAGAGCATTGCTCAAAGCATGCCAAATGTTTTTACTGATCTTGCGAAGGTGATGAGATCACATATACCCGCTGCAAATGCACTTGCAATGATGGATGTACTGATCGTATGCCGTAACACCACCATGGAAGGCTGAATGGTTCCCGAGGGTGGGGTGGCCACACCTCTTACATGGGAATGTATAATGGCGGCTAGCCAATCACCTGCTCCTACGCTGAAGCGTGGCAGGCTTCACCGTTCAAAGGATTCACAACCCCGAAAGAGGAAAACGACACAAATTAGTGACCCTAGTCTGAATCTGATCATTGCTTACTCATCCATTCCAACGCATGAGGTTATTCTAGATTAAGGTGATGTTTTAGATGAAACATACCGGCCTCCCGAGAATCGTGAGATTTCAGTCTATTGTGCCATATTGGATGAGGTTTGGAATCGAAATGAGATGAAAGTCGATGATGCATTCGCGTATACCGTTGCTTCTGACATTATGTTTAGTGATGACATTGAACCACGCTCCGTTGATGAATGTCGACGTAGAACAGATTGATCAAATTGGAAACAAACAATGTAGGTCGAACTTGATTCATTCGTGAAACGAAAGGTGTTTGGGCCTATAGCTCCTACTCCATCACATGTGAAACATGTGGGTTACAAATGGGTTTTCGAGATGAAGTGTAATGAGAAGAATGAAATAGTGTGATACAAAGAACGCCTCGTAGCGCAAGGTTTCTCTCAACGCCCTGGGATTTATTACAAGGAGATGTATTCCCCTATAATGGACGACATAACGTTCCATTTCCTTATCAGTTTGGTAGTTTCCGAAAAGTTGAATATGCAGCTTATGGACGTGATAATCGCGTATCTTTATGGGGATCTAGATACAGAAATGTATATGAAAGTTCTAGAATGACTTCCATTGATTGGTTCAAATAGTTCTAGACCACGGAACACTCTCTCAATTAGATTGAGAATGTCACTCTACCGATTGAAACAATCCGGGCGGATGGGTATAACTATCTGAGTGAGCATTTGACAAGTCAAGGTTATGTGAACAATGAACTATGCCCATGCGTGTTCATTAAGAAGTCACATTCTGGATTTGCAATCATTACAGTTTATGTCGACGATATGAACCTCATCGGAACTCTTGCAAAGCTTGATGAAATTGCCAAGTACTTGAAATCGGAATTTGAGATGAAAGATCGTGGGAAAAATTGATATTGTCTTTGCCTGGAAATCGAGCATTGTTCGGATGAAATACTAGTACATTAATCGAACTATACCTAGAATGTGTTGCGACGTTTTAATGAGGATAAAAAGAAGCCTTCGAGTACTCCTATGGTCGTTCGGACTCTAGATGCTAAACGAGATCCCTTCCGTCTGAATGATGATGATGAAGAGATTTTGGAGCCTAAAGTTCCATAACTAAGTGCAATTGGTGCTTTATTGTACTTGGCTCAATGCACTAGACCCGATATCTCCTTCGCTGTTAATCTTTTGGATAGATACAGCAATGCGCCTACATACAGACACTGGAATGGTGTTAAAGACATTTTCCGCTACCTTAAGGGTACAATGGATTTGGGCTTGTTCTACAACCCACAAATCCTCGAGAGGAGCCGCTGCCCCCCTCAATCATCGAGTTGATTCACGCCTTGTTAGTTACGCATATGTTGGTTATCTATCTAATCCATATAGGGCACGTTCTCAAACGGGTTATGTCTTTATCGTTGGAGACACTGCTATATCTTAGAGGTCTACCAAGCAAACACTAGTTGCGACTTCTTCGAACCATATTGAGATTCTCGCCCTGCATGAAGGCTCACGAAAGTGCTTTTGGTTGAGAGCAGTTATGGAACATATTCGAAGCACTAATGGTCTTTTTTCCATTGTTGACCTTCTTACGACGATCTTTGAAGACAATGCAACATGTATCGAGCTGTTAAAGAAGGGATACATCAAAGGAGGCAACACCAAGCACATAGCACCGAAATTCTTTTATTTTTACCAGCAACACCAGCATCAGAACATCTAAGTCAAGCAAATCCGTTCACAGGACAACCTAGCCGACCTCCTCACGAAGTCATTACCGAAGTCTATTTTTCAAAAGCTCGTCCAAGGAATTGGTATGCGTACATTATCTGAATTGAATTGCTTATAGTTCTCTTATTCATAAGTTATGTCTAACTCATGAGGAGTATCCTGAAGCATACTCATTTAAACTTAATGTACTCTTTTTCCTACGATTATGAGCATTTTTTCCACTGAGTTTTTGTTACCTAACGAGGTTTTAACGAGGCACCCATCTTAGGATGATCATACTCCATTGAGTTCACTACTTTCGTCCTGTTTAACGTTTGTTTTAGACATTATGCATACTTCTCACTTTTCTCCTTAGTCTATGGGTTTTCCACATGCCTTGGGTTTTACCATAGCGAGGTTTTGTGAGTTTTACTACCAATGCATACGTACTTACTTGTCTTTGAGACTCGTGTTCACCCATTATGCTGAAGACTTCATCAATTGTTCTACCTCATCTGCTGAAGATCTAATGCAATGTTTTGTTTGAGTATTTACACACTCAAGGGGGAATGTTACAGTCCTATCGGATAATGAATGTGATTGTGTAAATCCTGGTATATCTAGGAGTATCTAGTTTATTCCTATTAGGAGTTGATTATCTATTAAGAGATGTAATCCTAAAAGGTAAGGATTCTACCCATCCTACTACTATAAATAAAGGCATAAGGGGGTGATACAACACACACCTCAGAATTAAACTCTCTCATTCTCTCTTGTTGCCACCGGCCTCCTTTCTCTCTATTCCTTAGATAGCTCAATTAAATAGGCCTACGACACTATTGTTTTTATTTAATTATAAAAAGACATTAATGACCGTGAATAAAGCTTTTATGTTCAATTTCCATTTTCCTAGTTTTTTTTTTTTTTTTTTTTTTTTTTTTTAACAATCGATATTATCTACACTGAGAGGAGATGGGTGGGCTCAAACTCATAATGGGCTAACAATAATATGGCTCAAATTCGCCTTTGGCGAGAATTGAACTTAAAACCTTTTACTTACAAGTGAAGATGAATACCACTAGATTATAATGACATGTTATAAAGAAAACTCTAAGTTTGTGCACCCAGAAGTGAACTCCCAATGGACAACAAGCCTGAAGGCCTCGACCCCCGAAAGAAAACTATAAATTTATAACTCTTATGTTCAATTTCCCTTCTCCCAATCTCACTTATGAAGAAAAGGAGTTATCAAGTTCTCATGTGACCAAAAATAGCATATCACGTGCCATAAGTTGCTAAAGGCAAATGAAATATTATTATGATAATGTAAATATTTTATACCACTTTAAATAGGATGACTCAACTATTAGCATTCAATCTAGTGTTGTTATATTCACCTATCAGTGAACTCTCATATTTAACTTGTTTTAATGACGGGTTTGATATTTAATTTAAAAAAATAATTTAATGACAACTTAAATTCGAATACCTTTCTGAAAAATGTAACCGACTTAACTCATATTTACGAAAAATAAGCTCATTCTCTTCAAATTACTGGGAGGGCCCGAAGAAGGGGTCCGGTCCAAATATTGAAGGCTTCTGTTTACCACTTGGGCTGTCTGTAAATTGCACTTGTGTGTGGCCTCACGGCACCGGGCACCGGCAGCTGTGCGTCTCAATCGGTGACAGTTGTCATCACTCCAGCCTCCTTAGTCACCACCTACCTCCGTTCGCTTTCCTTCTCTCTCCTCTAAAACCGCCACCACGCAATGGAAGCATGGTCAGGCTCTATCTCCTCTCTTCTTCCACTCACCTCCTTTCTTTCTGTAGAAAATCCACTCTCCACACCCTGACCAGACGAGCTCTTTCTTCCACCTCCACCGCCGCCGCCACCATGTCCATAAGCCTCCAGTCCCACGCCTTCGCTGGCAATCCTCTGCTATCCAAGACCCCAAATCCCAGCGACCCGTTTTCACCATCCCAAGCCCTCGAGACCCTTAAGACCCAACTTTTGGAAGGGGCCCAATTGCCCTCTTCCCTCGGCTTCAAGGTTCTGCCCTTCAGAAAGGGCAGGCCTTTAGCCTCCTCAAGCGTTGGGGCCGGCGATTCCGCGCCAAATTGGCATCTGGGTTGGATCAGTTTGTCTGAGTGTAAAGGTTTCCTGGCCAATTGTGGGGTTCAGCTGAGTGGAGAGTCGCTGGTTTATCTGGGTTCTCGGCCCGAAGACGATGTCGTTTATTGGGCAATTGATGTTTCTGCTGAGAGTAACTTGGTTACTGAATTGGGTAGCAAGCAATTGTGTTTTGTTGAGCTGAGGACGCTTATGGTGGCTACTGATTGGGCTGATGCTCGAGCTATGGGGGAGTTGGCAATTGCTGGACATGTAAGTGCTTCTGCTCAAAAGTGCTTAAGAATGCCTAATATTTTAAAATTGACATGTTAGTGAGATCAAGTTCTTTGAATTGCAATGCGAATGTCTTTGGTATGTTTAGTGAATGAACCTATTGAAGTTTTTTATTGCCGTGCACCAGTTGTATGATGGTCTCAATCGGTTTTGGAAATGGTTTAAGATATGTTGAATGATTTTGGTGTGATCAGGCCAGGGCTTTGCTAGAATGGCATAGTATATCACAGTTTTGTGGACATTGTGGAGAAAAAACAGTCCCCAAGGAAGCTGGGAGGCGGAAGCAATGTTCTAGTGAGCAGTGCAGAAAGCGGGTCTACCCTCGTGTTGACCCGGTATGGTTGTACTAGTGAGTTTCCATTTCAAGCATTGGTTCAACCTCTTGTTTAGTTTTCCCATACCTTTACCTTTTGAACAGGTTGTCATAATGTTAGTCATTGATAGAGAGAATGACCGTGCTCTATTAAGTAGACAGTTTCGATTTGTACCTCGAATGTGGAGCTGCTTAGCTGGTTTTATAGAGGTAAGCTTTATGGGATATATCACTCTTTGTTAACACTTAATAGTTTTAATATCAGTATCAATGCTCACTTTCGGGAGTTCCGTAACAGTTTAACTAGTTTCGATCCTTTTGTTGTCCTTAGCCAGGAGAAAGCTTAGAAGAAGCAGTGAGGAGAGAAACGTGGGAGGAGACCGGAATTGAAGTAGGAGAAGTTGTCTATCATAGCTCTCAGCCATGGCCTGGTATTAACTTTGTGTATGTGTGTTGTCTACAGATTATTGTACATCCCATATGGATTTCTTTCTTTGTTTTATGTTGATTGATTGAGTTCCTGTTTTGGTTTGTTTCCAGTTGGACCAAGTAGCATGCCGTGCCAGTTGATGGTTGGGTTTTTTGCATATGCAAAGTCACTTGAAATAAATGTGGACAAGGAAGAGTTGGAAGGTACCCACTAAATTAGCCTATATTTACAATTTTATTGGACCTTCGATCATGTTTCCCCTTTGCTCTGTCCTGAAATTTACGTTTCCCGTGAAAAAACTGTAAGAATATAGTACTTATGCGAGGCATTGCATCTGATACGATCAGATGAATTTCTAATATTTTTTTCTCCTGAAAATTTTTGTTTAACTAGATGCTCAGTGGCACAGCAGAGAAGATGTGAAGAGAGCCTTGACATTTGCCGAGTACAAGAAGGCACAGAGAACGGCGGCATCAAGGGTAGAACAGATGTGCAAAGGAGTAGAGAAAGAGCAGAGCTTGTCTGCCGACTTCAATGTTGAAAGTGGCGAACTCGCCTCCATGTTTATACCCGGGCCATTTGCAATTGCCCATCACCTTATCTCTTCATGGGCCTATCAGGATGGAACCGATGGTGCCGCAGCTCTAAAACAATCTAGTGGTTCTACTTCGAATTTGTAGCATGGTTCAATTCTTTTCATCCGTACTCCAAATAGTCTTTCGATAATCAAATAAGCTCAGATATATGTTGATTTGGATGCTGCAGGGTTATGGATGTTTGAATTTTCTTCTTCTTCAAGATTCACATCATTCGATCATTGTAAAAGTTTATTGTTCAATTTTTATTTGATGACATTTTGGCTGTCCACTTGTAACTCATAAATCTGAGTATATATATTTCAAACCAGAAGTTGATTTTACAAGAGGTTTCATCTGAGTTGATTTAAAGATTGCTAATATCTTCAGAAAAGAAGAGAAATATGGCACAAAGCCACCCAGATTATGTACATTTTATTTAGCCATGTTTGCTCCGATCTCTTATCCACCGTTGCCGGTGACCGTTGCCCATTTTATCGTTGACCTAGCCAAAGCGAACCATGGGATCGATACATTTCTTAAGAAGAAGATTGTCCGGAGGCAGACCGCCCTGCAACTCCTCTGAAACAATGATCGCGGCGTTCACCGCCCTCACCAGCAGGACCTGGACTGCAATTCTTGACGGGGTTTCGTGCCCCCTCCATGTCCCGTATTTTTATCTCTTTCAATTGCCGGAATCAACACATGCTCCATGTTTTGTGTGTCAGGGTACCACAACCTCAAACCCCCGTTCATTGCCATGGGACTAGAAAAACGTTTTCGCCGGTGACTTAAAACGCAAGAGAAGTTTTCGAAGAAAATCGGAATTGGTATCTTCCAGGCTTTCACATATTTTTGATAAATATGTAAACAAGAAAGTAACAATAAATTAACGAAATTGACTTTGTAACTTTTCTTGGTGAAAACCAGCCATAAGTTGCATCTGCAGCAAGCACTCCAATCCTTACACGTCCTTTTTCCAGTGGCTTCAACTTTGCTTCCCTGAGCTCCCGGGCCACACACTCATCGACGTGAAGGAAGCACAGCGAACTGCACAGCGAACTGTATGAACATCAAATAACACATGAGAAGATCCGTCAAACTGCTTAGCGTCAAAATTTCAGAGTCGGTCAAATGATTCACTACTACTCTACACCGATATTCTTCAACAGATCAAAGCGTTTACTTTACTACACAACTCAAGTGGCCCTGAGGACCCAACAAATGTGGTATTTCAAGTGCAGTAATGCTATTCATACTATGTTCTTGTACTATATTTTCATATCATCTCATGGACCCATAAACCACATGGGTTTAGTACGTCTGGCCTTAAGGTTCGACTAATGAGCCATTTGGATTCCACTTCAATAGACCAGGCCCATATTTGAATTCACGGCCCACCCAGTGATAAGTATCCGATCCATAACTTGGGCCGTTGGGATGTTCCGCCCCGCCAACCACTGACTTCCACGCCATAGACGTAGAATTTACCGACGAAAGAGGAGCCAGAGTAGAAAGAAAGCAGCTATTTTCTTCTCTTCCTCGCTGAAAAATGGCTACCTTCTTCCAGAGGCTCTCCAAGGCGGCCCCGATCGCCTTCAGCAGCTCGTTCCGAGGCCAATCGAAGTCCAGCTTTCGTATTCCCTTCGGAGCTGTCGCAGCCGTCTCCGGCGGAATCTCCTACCTCTGCTACTATTCCTCGCCGGATTTGGTAATTTCTCCTGCTCATTTCATCTGGGTTTTGATCAGATCGTGCATTTATCTGTGAAGCAATGTGGTTTATCTCAGTAATTATTTTTCTGAATTACGGTGATACTGATGTTATTTTAGTGGTGCTCCCAATTGGGTTTCTCGAATATTTCATTTCTTTTGATGGTATTAAGCATTTGAAGAAATGGGTTTATTTGTGATGATTTTATTCATGTTTTCAACATTTGACTTATTTATTCATAATTTATAAATTAGAGGGCTGGGTTTGTGGTTGTCTGTGTGCTTCTGTATATCTAATTTGGATTTTTTATGTTGGTTTATTAGTTATATATTTGTTGGCCAATGGGTTGGTATTCAGCTTTCTCTTGTCTTTCCTACTTTCACGAAAGAAAAGCAAGGGGATTGTTCAAGCTTAAGGTGGTTCGTGTTTTGAGACAAAGTACATGCCTGCATCTTATAGCTTTGTAAACGTAAAAAACCCCAGGATAATCTATCCCTGTGATCGTATACCTTATCGTTGGATTATCTTTCTTTCTTATCGTTGAAATTTGATCATGTGGTTTTTTAAGGCTAAAGGTTATGGGATGTGAATATCGGAGTTGATGGTGTTTCATTTTAGGCATGTATGTTCCTTTCTAAGTGAAACTGCATGTGATACATTTGATAACTACAATTTTCGTAACATTTTGGGATTTGAGCTTACTAATGAGATGAAAGGTTGTTCGTTGTTTTCCTGCTCATTTTGGTATAGGTTATATGAGATGATCTGCCCATACTAGCAACTCATTTGTCATTAAGAGTTTAGGTCTCGAAGTCATTTTTCTTTATTAAAAACTAACACTCGTATTTTTCACAGGCTTATCTAGACGAAGTCAAAGAACAAGCTGGCCCAAAAGTTGGTGAGTCTCTCTCACTCCACATCCCATGCAACACTCGGAGAACATGACCATTACGAAAAGAAAGTTGGTTGGAATTTTCGATAAGACTAATAGTTAAATGAAAGGCTTTTGTTTACATCATGAACATAGTTTTGTTTTTAAGTATCTAATACTTATGGTTTGAAGCTTAATTTATGGAAACATGCTCAATAGATGTGTTTACTGTGTTTTCAGCACTTAATCCAGACAAGTGGATTGAATTTAAGTTGCAAGATACTGCAAGGGTTAGCCACAATACGCAATTATTCAGGTATTGTCCTCTAGGCTCTCTCCAGAAGCCTTGGAACTATTATTTGAAAGAAATTCTATATTGATCAGAAGCACTATAAACAAAAGTTTGTAAGGTGTCCTGATTTATGTTCTCGTAGAATGTTTAAACATCAATGTGACTGATTTTTCTTAGTTTTCTCCAAAATTGGCAGGTTTACATTTGATCCAACTGCTAAGTTGGGTTTAGATGTTGCTTCATGTCTCATTACGAGGTATTCTGTTTATAGCTACTCTGCTTTGTCTTGAGATTCCCTACTGATAGGAGTCTGTCACTACATTGATTGACTTTTTTGTCCCTGTGATCATGTACTCTAGGGCTCCATTAGGACAAGATGCTGAAGGGAAACCAAAATATGTCATACGCCCGTAAGTCTCTTTCTGTCCGCATGTCAAATGCTGATCTTATTTTCTCCCGATTTCGGGACTTGAATATAAGTCCTTGAATTCAATATTTCTCTACTTGCATCCATTTGTACGAGTGATTGATTTTATTTTGGCTTACCTTTATGCTCAGGTATACTCCTATTTCAGATCCAGATTCCAAGGGATACTTTGACTTGTTAATTAAGGTATGCTGTCAATTATATACACCTATTCTCCTGCTTTGGTTAAGTTTTTGAGGATTTATGGATCCTTAGATGTAAATCATGTAATTCAAGCTTCTTTCATTTTGTTGAAACTCTACGCAGGTGTATCCAGAAGGAAAAATGAGTCAACATTTTGCAAGCTTAAAACCAGGCGATGTAGTTGAAGTGAAGGGGTAATTTGTCCACATTCACAAGTAATAGTAGTGGATATGCTCTAAATCATCTTCTAATCAGGTGTATCTGTTCCTTGCAGGCCTATTGAAAAACTTAGATATACTCCCAACATGAAGAAACATATAGGCATGGTATGAGCGACTTGTATAGAATTCTATGTTTAAGACTTACAAATTTGCTCCACCTTTTATACAAATTTCTCGTGGGTTCCATGCATTTGCATTGTTTTAACTTTAGCATTTACAGTAGCGGTGTTCAGTTCTTTTTTGCATTGTCTGTTTAATCACGTGAATAGTTACAAAAGTTAAGACCATCGGTGTATGATAAATCTGTGTAGTCACTTTGTCTGAAGTGCGATTTCATTCCGTATTACAGATTGCTGGTGGTTCGGGTATTACTCCAATGCTTCAGGTTATTGAGGCCATACTGAAAAATCCTGATGACACGACTCAGGTAAGCAATAGCCTATATCATTAGTCTTCAGTCACATCACAAGATCATAACTGCAGTTTCATCAATATATGTGTACCTATATACATGATACTAACAGTGTAAATATATTTGTGATATTCAACAAAGTCAATTCCATGTGATTAATCACTGTATGACACTGTCCTTAAATATATATGTGTAAAATTGACGGTTTATGATGCCTAGGTGTCACTTCTTTATGCAAACGTCTCCCCAGATGACATACTGCTTAAACAGAAACTTGACATACTTGCAGCTAGCCACCCAAATCTAAAGGTACAATTTGTCTCATTGGAAGATACTATCTCTGCATCACTCCAAATTCGGGTATTTATCTCATGAAATGAGGCTTTATTTTCTGAAAATAAAAATGCAGGTATTTTACACGGTAGATAATCCAACAAAGAGTTGGAAAGGGGGAAAAGGTTACATATCAAAGGACATTGCAGTTAAAGGCTTACCTGCTCCTGGTGAAGATACTCTCGTCCTGGTAAGTGTACTTGTTGATATCAGAGGACCACATACTGGAGAGGCGCCATGTACTAGTCGATGTCACTTTTACTTCAATTAACTCATCGATCGACCTTCATTTGCTTGTGCAGGTGTGTGGTCCTCCTGGGATGATGAAACATATATCTGGTGACAAGGCTAAAGACTGGTCTCAAGGAGAGGTAAAAAAATGCGCTGTCCTGGTTTTTAATTTTGGTGTAAAACCAATACCATTTCTCTTATTTTTCTTCTGTGTTTGCTCATAAGTTTCTGTCTGTTTTGTTGCAGCTCACTGGCATACTAAAAGAACTTGGATACACTGAAGAAATGGTTTACAAATTTTGATTCATCGACGACGATTTAGCTTTGAAGAAGCAATCACTAGGCTTTGATTCAAGTTTTGTACAATAAAATGCGTTCTTAGGAAGCATACCTAACTCGAACTCAAATTCGAAATCTTTTATTCAATAAATTTGGGAAGAATACTGAATAGGATATAGTGTTATGAAATTTTTTGCATTGCCCATTTGAGTTGGCCGTTGATTTTCAAAATTGATTCTCATTGAATTCATTTACGGAATGCCAGAAATAAATAAGGTGTGCAGGGAGAAAAAGAAAGTGTGCGGAAATGATTTCCCATTTTGAAAACGAGTATCAAACTTGATGCAACGCGATCTATTATGTTCGAGTATTGAATCACAGATTGTAAAACGAAACTTACATATCGTTTGATTCTGCATGGGCAACCATGTGTTGAAAATTACATTACTTATATACCTTGCAAGTAAACAAGTCATTAAACTCATTAGGCGTAAGGAAGTTGACCGTCGGACTGGACGGTTGCCCCACCGGCAAACCGTGACACTCTTAATTTTTTACTATAAAGGAAAATCTAATATGTGTACGGTTACCTGAAAAAATTATTAAAAAAGAGCGAGTAAAAGAGCAGGGCCTATATAAACCGAAACGAGGAGTCGCCGCGCCAAAGGATCCGAAACGCCACAAACAGCAAAACCCGAACGACACACAGAAAGCACAGCACAAACCTCCCTCACTCTCTTCGTTCCCTCACTCTCATCCGCCATCGCCGCAGTATCGGCCATGCACATTTGTTAGCACCCTCCGACTCTGACATTTCTCTTCAAGTTTTTTTTTTCCTCTCACCATTTTCTTCTGATTTCCGCTTCGAAAAATGGAGGAAGAGTTGGTGAAGAGAAACACCGATTGCGTCTATTTCTTGGCTTCTCCTCTCACATGCAAGAAGGTTCGTCGACAAAAACAATAACCCGTTTCGCTTTTTTATTTGAATTTGATTTTACTTTTGTGTTTGATTTTGTCCAGTGCTGCGAGTTGGGGTTCTTTCTTTGTTTCCAATTGTTACGATTTGCCCTACATTTGAAGGATTTTTGGGTTTTAGTGTTTCTGAAAGAAGAGCAGGATCTAGGGTTACAATTGTTTGATGTATCGATTTCGAGTGTTCATTCTTAACTGGGTTCTGTATGCAGTGAATTTATTTTGAATTTTACTACATTTTAGTGTGATATTTGTTTGAGTAGTGACATTGGTGGTGGTGTTCTTTTTCAGGGAATTGATTGCGAGTTTCGACACAGCAAGATTGCGAGGCTCAACCCGAAGGAATGCTGGTACTGGTTGGCTGGGAATTGTCTCAATCCGACCTGTGCTTTTCGACACCCTGTACGCTCTTGTTCTCTTTTTTTCAACTGCATCATTGTGCTGTGCTCGACATCATTGTGCTGTGCTTGATTTCTTTATCCTCGGTTTACAGATTCTCCTTTCTAGGTTATGTGTAGGTTGGGACCTAGAACATGATATGTTTAAGATGATCTTACAGTTTCACAATAAAATACATGTTTTCGTCAAAACGATATTCTTAATAATTTATATATGTTTCTGGTTCCATGTGTGTTATCTTTTCATTGATTGTTTGTCCTTTTTAAGTTCCATATCACATGTCATTAGGGCGACAGAAACTCTTGATGTGTTGACGACTTACGCACATTTAAGTTAGTGCTAGTAATTGACATTTAATTTGTATTCTAAATTTGATACCCTATCATATCTTGAGGATTTGCTTACACCCACCTTTTTCTTTTCAGATGGTTTTATGTAACGTTTATCGATTCATGACTGTTTTAATGATCTTTGCCATCCCCTGGTCATTTGACAATGCCAATTGACACTTTTCTGTTTTGATAGCCGTTGGATGGGCATGGCGGAACACCATCAGAGTCTTCCCCGCCTTCTGTAACTTCAAACAAGACCAGTGTTCCTTGTTACTTTTACTCCAATGGCTTCTGCAACAAAGGTGATAAATGTTCTTTCTTGCATGATACTGATGGTAACGCATCAAATGGGAAATCTTCAAAGACAGCCTCTGCATGTAATGAAGCACTTGCACTTACTTCAGAAAACGAGGCAGCTGCAGGGAATGGAGCACTTGCACGCATCTCAGAAAGCAAGGCACCTGCAGGAAACGAAGCACTTGCACTTAATTCAGAAACCAAGGCATCTGTAGGAAATGACACAATGTCAGCGCCAAGAATCACACATCTCAACCCTTCTGAAACTGCCTCGAAGGCAACAGTTGGTACAAGATTCCAGCACAAAGAGAATCTTAGTTATTTTGAGCAGCGGGTACAAAGAGATGTTACACAGAAAAGTGTCTACACTCAGATTTCTATGTCTGGAGGTGAAGAGGCTGGTGAAATTAGGTCAGACTCGCCTCCAGAAGATAGCTCTATTCGTACCAAATCTCATTCATGGACAGATCAGAGTTCTGAGGATGAAGATGATGACCTTGTGCTAGAGGAACGCTGGGAATCCTCACCAGGATTTGATGTTCTTGTTGATGGAAAATCAGACAATTTGGGTTGTGACGATGATCAGGAGTACTTTCCAACACTTCACGGGGAGCACAGGGAGCTGAATAGCCGCTTCTTGGGCCATGATTTTGAAAATCCAGACGAGTATGTTCCCAAATATCCTGATGCTAAACTTCTACATGACAGAGATATGTACAATGATTGTCTGGATACCAGGATTATTTTTGGTAATCATGGACCAAATCCTGTCTACACGAAGGAGAGAATGTCGGATTTGATGTTCTCCAGCAAGAGGAAACATATGCCAAGGGAACTGTTCGATGGTGACGAGGATTTTTTGGATCTCCGAGACCGCCTGAGAAGGCGAAGAGTGACTGATGGTCGTTCAATTAATGGCTTATCAAGAAGGCACGAATCACTTGGATTGTTTGGCAGGCCTCAAAGACATGGACTAGGTAGGCGGTTGCATAGAAGATTGGCATCAGTAATGGGAAATAACACTTATGAATCACTTAGGGGGAATGGAGCTTTCTCCAATGGTGGAATTCAACGTGGTTCGCTTAGGCATGCACAGGAATATAGATCCAGGAAGCATCACAAGGAGAGAAGGCCGGCTAAGCAGCAGTTTCCTTGGTCCGAAATCTCGAAGAAACCATTTCCAAGGGAGAAGAGATGTGCGGGGCAGCCAACTAGCTTTACAGGACCCAAGAGCCTTGCCCAGATCAGAGAAGAGAAGAGGAAAGCAGAAGAAAATGGGGGTAGCATTGGGATACCAAAACGTGCGAGAAGAACTACAGTGGATTTCCAGGGTCCAAAACCCTTGAACGAAATTCTAAAAGAGAAAGGGAAGATACCTGACTAGAGGGAAGGAAGTGCTGCTGGTAGCAACTGAAGTACTTGATGAAGAGCGATTTTCAGGTGATGACGACAAAAAGTTGTGTGTTGTTTACCGTTGCTAGATAGAAATAGAATCATAGAAACACATTTTCCTTCATGTTACTAGATGAAGCTTGCATGGCTGGTGGTGCAGAAGCTTACAGGCCTTGTTCAAAGACCCGTTTTAGAGTCTGCATTTACTCTCGAATATGATAGTAACTGATTCGGAAGCTTGACAGAGTTGGTTGCAAGGCCTTGGCATCTTTTTTTGGCAACTTCATTTGCTTTTGTTATGATTTTTGAACACAGCCACATATCCTCTCATCTTAGTCATTGTCGTTTCTCGTTGATATTTGGTTTCTATTTTCGCTTCAATTTGTACAGTACATACTTACGTAGCTCAAGCGGTCACGGGCGTTTATTGTTGCCCGATGTCTCGTTGTAGATATTAGAATTCCTTTTGGCTGAGTCAAACACAGTGGTTTAGGAAATTACGAGTTCGAACAACAATATTGACCAAGTGGTGACCCATGTTGGATTGTTTTGGGACCCGACCCGCATTCATCTGAAGGTCCACACGGCTTGTACACAGCAGTGATTGACCGTTGATCCAATTTATATACTTTTCAGACCAAAAATAAAAGAATTATATATTTAGACCAGAGCTAACACGGAAGTTGGCCGACATCGGAAAATATGGAAAAAAATGTTACCAAATGATTTAATTTCCTTTCGGTTGATGTCCCGAACTTGTATGCAGAATGGGGGAGCAACAAATGTCCAACAACCGGTGTGGAATTGGAGCATTGTGAACACAGAAGTCGCCATGCCATTGGAAGATTTTCTTGCTAGCTTTGACGATCTCAACTTCGTTTAGGAACGTTTTTTTGTCTTCTATTTAGAAAAAGAGAGAGAGAGTGAGAAATTAATTATTTAAGTTAGAATGAATAATATCGATTAATTTTGTATCTATAATTTTTGCTATAATTGATTTTCCTTCTTCTTAAATTGTAGCTCCAAGTTGTTAAGTACATTTTACTTTTACATGATTTTGCTCATTCAATAATTAAAATGACGGAATAGTATATTTAAAGGAGATATTAATTTTAAATATAAAATTCAAATTTGATTATCTATGTGACACCTTGATATCTTTTAAAGGTTCTTTATGCATTCGTTATGTCTAAATAAAATATTATTTTATTACATTAAACTATTACAATAAATATTTTAAAACAAAAAACAATAATATCACTAATAAAATGCATTTAATAATTAATCTTTTTTTTTTTTTTTAAGTTGTTGTCAATTTTGGCAACAAGAGTAAGGACTGTCAATTCATGTCATGTTATATCATATTAAAATTTTCAGTTGAAAAACATTGTTACTGCATTTTTTTAACAGCTAATACTAGTTCAGACATTTTAACATGTCATTTAAAAGTAAAGGAGCTCTGAAAAAATCTTTTCAACTTTATTCTTTTTAGAAAGATTAGGATATTGGGTGAGTTTATATTTCTTTCTCTCAAGAGATTTATTGGTTTTTCCTAGTTGACTATGATTTCATTAATTCTTTCCTTATAAGATCTTCCAATTCCTAATAAGACTTGGAATTTAATACAAATTAGATTCGATGCCTATATAATTGCCTAGCTCAAATTTGTTGCATTCATCCTTATTCACATTTTCTGATAAACCAAAACTATCAAAAATATTTAGGGAGAAGAAATGAACACTAAAATAAGAATTAATCGCAAATTAGCGATTAGATTTCACCTCCTAATCTCTTTCCTCCTAACATTCATTTGTCACTCTCTCTCTCTCTCTCTCTCTCTCTCTCATCCCCATAGCAGCGAGAAAAGTCCAACACCGTATAAATAAACAAACTCATACCATTATAGCAACTTGGACTTGCAAATTTTCAATCCCAAATTCCAAATCCCATCCTTCAAATCCACATAAATCGAACCCTCCAGACTCCAGAAACAAAACCCAGATCGTAGATTCAGAGATTTATCATAAAATTTCAGAGATCAATCCGATGGCTGAGGGGCTTCAGAGGTCTGAGAGCACGTTTAGGAGGCAGGGCTCGTCGGGCTTGATTTGGGACGACAAGTTTCTACAGCAGGCGCTGAACCAAGTGGAGGCGGAGAAGCAGGCGGAGGCAGCTCAGCAGGCTGAGGGCGGCGGCGGCGGCGCGGCAGGACCTACCATGGAGCGGAGCCGATCCAACGGAGGAAAGGGGTATCGGACGGTCAAGGTTTCGCCGCAAGCGATGGACCCGCCTTCCCCGAAAGTCTCCGGCTGCGGGATCTGCGGCGCCTTTGGAAAACCGAAGCCGGCGTCGGCGCGTCGGCCGAGATCGAACAAGCGAAGGTCGTAGAAGTAATTAATTATTCAAATTTGTACTTAAAATTTGTTAGCTGTTTTTGGTTTAATTGGAACAAAAAACTGCATGCCCAGTTTTTCTTTTTTAATTTTCTGATCTTATTAGAGAATTGTGGGGATGAAGGTGTGATTTGTAATGTAATCTTGTTAAAAATTATAATTAAATACTTTTGGTGTGTCTGGCGAGCTACAATAATATCCACTTAGAATTCTTAATTATGTTCTAATTTTTCTTAATTGGTTTTTAGTTCCTGGGGAAGTTTTTGTGTTCACTTTTGGAGTGTCACTAGGTTTTCCGAAATTATGCATATTCTGAAGTTAATTACTAATTAAGCTTAGCGTTGTTTGTGTGATTCTCTCACCTGATAATTTGCATGTTGTGTTCTTGTTTACCAATCTTAATTACCAACAAGCTCTTTGTTTCTTAGGATTTGAAGATGTTCCAAGTTCGAATGCTCTTAATTTTTTATTGTTTGAAGATGTTCTGAGTTCGAATTTTTGTCACGTATTGATAATTTGATAGACAAAATAAAATGGTTGCCAATTGGAATTATAATTCAAATGCTATAATCCGCTTACTCTATAATTCAAATATTACCATTCGTATTCATGATCAGAGAATATAGTTGACGGGTTCGCATAGGAGCTGGCGTATACAATTGTTATACGTGAAATTATACGAATATTTCTTTGATATTTTTAAGCACGATATAGGCAAAATGCTTGATAAAAATGTCTCAAAAAAGATATTTCAGAACATTTTAAATGAAATAGATGTACCGCCGTATTCCTAATTTCATATACATTGTCATGTGAAAAAAAATACTGCATTTAACAATATATTATTAGATACGGAACACCATGTGACCAAAGAGCAACTAGATAAAATGGCGTTTCGATAAAACCTGAATCCGCTAACTAATCACCTCAGCAGATTCAAAGAAAGTGGGAGCCGGAAATTTGATCTATTCAACTACGGGCATTTTTTTCATGGTTAATGAAGGGAACATCAAATTTATAACTAAATTTTATAAATTAAATGATATAGAAGCTGATAATTAGATTATTATTTAAATATTGATTAACGTATTTATTTTTTATTAGTTTCTTATTAGTGTCACATTAGTTAGTTACAAAATTCGTCTACAAACTTAATCTATTTAACATTAATCCCTTTTTCATACGATTTGGATCATCTCTTGAGCTAATGGAGAGGATCCTCCTAACCAATTATTGTGGACCGTTGGATTTTTATCCAACGGCTACAAACAGAAGATTCCTTTAAAATTATAAGAATTGTAGCCGTTGGATAAAAATCAAACGACTCACGATAATTGATCAGGAAGATCCTCTCCATTAGCTTGGAGAGAATCCAAATCCTTTTTCATAAAAGTTTTTGGTGTTTTCGATGTGAGATAAGAAATAAGAAATAAAATTGTAGGATCTTTTTACAATATTGCCCTCTTGGAGGACAGCGCATTGCATAATGCAGCCACGCGGTAGCAGCTAGCAAGCATATCAAATTAACTACTTTTTTATATTAATATAATATAATGTCTGAAAATTGTTGTGTTTAGTTGAGAACTGAATCTGCTCCGGACTTTATTGTTTGGAGCTTAAGGATTAATTTATCTAAACCGTTGATTAGTGTGTTAAAAAAATCAGAAATGTTAGTTTGTATGGTGGGCTAAGAAAATAAGTTAAAGGAGACCGTTAAATTTAATTTGTGCAGCCCAGATTAGTTGATTATTAAGGTCTTGAATGGATCCAATTCCGTTTAGTTGGTGTTTGGTAAGTAGCAATTAGCAACTTTTGTTAAATTCTAATCATTTTCTAATAATTATTGTCTTTTGAAAATTAAGCGTCGGTCATTATATCATTCTACTATTTGTTGTCTTTACTTTTGAAAGAAGAATTGTTATTAGCACTCCAAAAATTTTATTTTACACTCCTCACAATTGTATTTTTCTTTCTAATTGTAGAAAATTTGAAGTGTCAAATGAGATTTTTGGAGTACTAATAACAATTTCCTTTAAGAGTTCTATTTTAATTTTGTTTAAGAATATACCACAATGAAAGTAATCCTTGACACTAACGTGCACTCCCCCAAGTTTCCAACGTTATTATATTTGCCAAGTGCAAGAGAACAAGAAATGGATGTAACATGAGGACATTTCAGGCGGATTCACTGTTTTTTTTAATTGAAAAACATGTTGTAAATGAAGAGATGTCGAACAAGCTTATTCGTTACTTACTTTTCAAACAAACATTTGTACATCTGTATATATAAATGCTAGTTCATTAAGATACGCAATAGTTCAAAATTAATTGTTCATCATCTAATGATTTTTTTTTCCTTTTAATACTCGAGAGTTTTCAGTCTCTTAGTATTACTCTTACATAAACTCGGTTAGTTTTACGTTTTTATAAATATTCAGTGTATGTGAGCTCGTATGGATTGCATCGTTTTTTTTTCTTTTACACTTTTAAAATGAGAGATGTTAAATCCCACATCGCCCAGGAGGGGAGAGAATCCTCTATGTCTTAAATGTACATGCACACCTCCATATAGCACGAGACATTTTGGGAACTCACTGACTTTTGATTTCATCGGAACGCCGAAGTGGCGAGTTCGTGCGAGAGCAATCCCATGATGGATGACCCATTGGGAAGTTCTCGTGTGAGTTTCTAGAAACAAAATCGTGAAAGCGTGGTCGGAGCCCAAAGAAGACAATATTGTGCTACGGCAAAATCGAGCTCGGGATGTGGTGGAGCCTGGGTCAGGATGTGACGAGATATTAAAACAAAAATACTTCAAACAAGGAAGACCAAAAGTCAGTTCTAGTACCAATTAGAGCTCAGCAATTTTTGCCCAACGGTATAAGGGAACATTTTTGTTATAACAACCAGAAAATAAAAATGATAAGGCATTTTAGCCAAAATAATCGTTGAGATTGGACTAAATCCTATCGATTTTAAATCATATGAACCATAGTGAGGAGTTATACCAATCTCAATGACCATTTTGACTAAATCGCCAAAAAATAATGTGAGAATATTCAAATAAATAGGACTAGTTGTGAAGAAGTTACAATTTATTTTGGTAGGTCCCAATAACAATTATTTTTTTTCTCAAACGTTGAATTTTATTAGATTAAATGTTAGATTAGCCAGTGATGGAGTTTGAACCCAATAACAATAATTAATTAAAACAAAATTGTGTGGCAAAGTTGACAGCTAATAAACTATCAGCTAATTCATCTTCTAATCCAATTTTCTATTGACAATTTGGCTTGCTTTAATTAGGTTTTTTGACGAAAAATAATAATAATAATAATCAACTAGGGTTAGGGTTAGGTCACTGCTATTGGATTTTGACAATCCAGGAGGATGCTCGCCGGATTCTCTGTGAGAATCCTAAAGATCCTCCAATCATATCCGTTTGTCGTACATCAAACGGTAATAAATTATTGTAATTTTTTTATTTAAAATTGAATATAAACAGTACCTGATAAAAACTGACATCACAATATACGATGAACGTATATGATTGGAGGATTCTTGAAATCCTTACAAGGAGGATTCGGTGAGAATCCTTTCTCTTTGACAATAACATTTTCCTGCACTTAACTTCCTCACAACAATCATTTTTGACCTTTTAAATACTATTTATTCACGATTTTCTTCATTGTTGACTTGTTAAGGATCCACACCATGTGAGCGTATGAATTTTTTTCTTCTGAAGATTGTAGAGTACATAAACAAAAATGACTCTCTTTATCTTTTTTGTTTAAAAAAAAATGAAATTGTTAGTGGCGGGTTCAGAATTTTTTAGTGGAAAATGACTTCTGTCAAACAGTTTGTTTCAAGGAGGGGATTCTCTATCCTCCTAATCTTTCTACCCTTTCATCCCCTCCTATTTGAACGGTTACGGTTAAACCACGTTAACATCTTATATTGATTTTTTTTATAGAGATAACAAGACAAAAAACAATATGTGAGAGGAATGGATGGAAGAGGGTGGAAATAGGAGGATAGAAAATTCTCCTTGTTCCAAAACAACCATGCTGGAGCTTAACTTCCATGAAAGTTCTACATTATGTGTAGCAAAAGGGGCAAGCAAGAGTAACAAACTCCACCACTCGCCCTTAAATCTGCCTCTAAATAGTCATATCAAATATCAGTAAGGTAGTTACAACTGATTACAATAAGATCAAGGGTTTAAGGCAACCTATAAAATAAACGATTTAATTATCACTGAATATTGCAAGATAAAACGAAGAGACAGAAAAGATATAATAAGAAATCGAATTTAAAAAATTGTTAGCATTCCTCGAATTTTAATTATTGTATTTGATTTGTTTAGCAGTCCGAATCAAAAGGAAATTATGCGTTTCCGGAAAGACCTTCCGTGACTTCATCGTTGGCTCGTAATTGCATATGTTCATATATATAAAATTGCGGGGTTTCTGTTTCCATACACTCCAAAACAAGCATAGTTTCCTAATTCCAGTATATTTAAAAGCTTAAGGATAATAATTAAAACTGATTAATCATAGTCTCACCTATTATTTATAGATAACTTTAACGAAAAGCGTAATGTTCATTTTTACGAAAAGTTATATTTTTACATTAAAAAGTTAATTATGGTATTATTCATTTTACTCTTTATTTTATCCTTATCGTTAAAACTTAAAATTTTCAAACTCTTTTCATCAGCTTTCCTTATTTATATGCTTGGCCAAACAGAAGAAGCCAAATTAATTAAGAAATTAGCAATCAGCAGCCGCAACCGAAGAACCTGACCGCCCCGGTATATATTCTTCTGCTTTAAGACGTGTTCAACAAAAAAAAGCCAGCCACAAGGGACCACGAATTGGTCAGACTCCAGACCAATCTGGCAACCCATATGTACTTTACTCCTAATCCCACCTTCCCTCTTTCTTTTTCTCCATAACTGCTCAT
Organism: Pyrus communis; assembly: GCF_963583255.1. Classification (NCBI taxonomy): domain Eukaryota; kingdom Viridiplantae; phylum Streptophyta; class Magnoliopsida; order Rosales; family Rosaceae; genus Pyrus; species Pyrus communis. Next base: position 11,179,601 of record NC_084803.1, on the reverse strand, counting down.
GATTGTTTCTCTTTTTTTTTTCCTTCCTTTTTTCCCCCTTTTTTTTTTATACAAACAACAGTTTGCTTTAAATAATTCAATCTCAAGTGCAGAGAAAAAACACATTGTTCTAGCAAATCTGCGTTGTTTCTATGTGTTTAATTAATTAATATTAATTTATTCATTATTTTGCCTCATTTTTGTTGATTTGTTTCGTCGAGACAAAACAATAAAACCCTAATTTTTAGTATCCTATGTTATGTTAATTTGCAGCTCCACCAGCTTCACATGCAAGAACAGACAACCAATAAAACCCTAATTAATTAATTAGAGCCCAACGACGTCAAAAAGAATAAACTCGGCTACCAGTCACATCTTTCACGACCAACTTGAAATCTCTTTTAATCGAACAGTCCTCGTTCTGTCAAAACCATAAAAATCTTGCGAATGAAATTGATCTTTAACCTGAAAAACAAGTCTCTCCAATGATTTATAAAAAGCTACATGCGGTAAAATTCCGAAATCCTAATCGAAAAGCTGCATGTGGTAATTAAAATATAACCCTAAACCCTAATCCAGAAGCTGCACGCCAAATTGCAGGTCATCTCTGGATACCATGGCCCACAAGCTCAATTTGTGTTTTCATTGATGCCTTTCTAATTACTTTCGTGAAATCTTTTTATGCAAACGGGTATTCTATGTTAAACTAATTTAAATTACGAAAGCGGTGATTTAAACTCAAGTGCATAAAGCAAAGTAAATCTGCTCTAACCAATGTGATTATGTGCCCATATTTGCTCCTACTACTACAAGTACTTCCATGACTTCAATATGGCTATGGACCAAACTTGGAAATATGATTATGTTCTCTAAATAATTAAGGTCGAATATTTGAGATTTATATAAGCACACTCTAATCCAGTGTTCTTGTTTAATACAATAATGATTACCTCAACCCACAAAAAAGGAATAAATAGGTAAATGCAGACATCAATCAGTCTACTGCTTTCTGGATTTTAGTTCTAAACAAGAGAATGCACAGTTTCTCCATTGAAAAATATAGGAAGCAACCTGTTGAATGGGTCACAAACGACCCGAAACCCGAGCCCACTATGCAATGCCATGCCGGCCCGTACAACTTATCGAACTCCTGCATAAATCAGAGAGCCCATGATTAATCAATGAATATTAAGTGACTAATCGTGATTATAAGTTGTTTAATTGTGTGACCAAGAACATGGGCTGTTGGAAGCAGCTGGAACATGAACCCAGTCCAGATTTGCAGACAGGTGGACAACTATAGCAGAAACACAAGTGCTGCCAATTCAGATCCATTGATTCAAGATCTAATTAACTCGCTCATGAAATCATCTGATCAATGGGCCCATTGATAGAGAGTCAAAAGAGAAAGGCTGCCTTGTAAATGATATACAACTACGTGTTTATTTCGTACATAATTGTTTGTTAAGCAACCTCATATTAATTCAAAGACCAAGAAGAAGATCTGTCTTTATCACCGAGTTCGTGTATGTGTCTATCTTATGCAATGCATTTCATGCGTCTATATGATCGTAGTGCGGTAAGAAAAATAAACACATGACTATATAAAACCAAAAACACTTAAAAATCTTCAAGCGTAGGAGAACCAAGAAATATATCAGATCTGGTGATCGGTGACTCAATGTCTATCTAAATATTTTCATTAATTCATCCCATGTGGTCTGTGGGGTTTGTATGTGTCACCGTATGAATATGATCACACATGAACCCAATCATCAAAAACAAGACCGTATGAATATGATCACACATGATCCCAATCATCCAAAATAAGAGATATGAAGGGAAGGAAACTCCAAAAAGAAACACCACTTAGAATCCAAGACCAAAAAAAGAAAATAATTTATCCTAAACATTTGTCTTGGGCTTGTTTCCCCTCGGGAGATTTTCGGGTGTTACTGATTGTACCGGTGATGGGGCAAAATTTCTGCTTCAAACCTCATAATATAAAACTTTTTTCTTTTGAAGGATTAACCTTAATTAGTTTTAAGAACAAATAATAGTGGTGAAATAAAGTAATTACAACATAACATATGTAGATCTAGGGTTTGAATTTGGAACTTACCTTTTTTAAGTTATAAGCCATGTGTCTTGAGCTAAACTTCTCCAAGCTGTCATAAGTTCGTCTAGCGCTACGAAAGGCATGAACTTGCATGAACCCAGGCATGTCCGAGACCAACACCTTCACTTGAAGAAATGAAGCCACTGATGCCAAATTAGTTTCCACATGAGACACAGACTTCCTCGCCCCCACCACTTCTCCTCCACCTCCTCTGCCTCCCCCTCCTCGTCTTCCATTTCCAAAAGTACCATCTAAACTATAAGTTTCATTCCCGCCCTGCTGCCTCTTCTCGTCACAATGGAGTACATCAGTTTCTGGACGAGGTTTTGGTTTTCTCATGGATAAATTGAACCAGTTTCGTAAAGCATGTGTTTTATCCACCATTGTAGTAACAGGCTTGGATTCCGGCTTTAAGTGACGGCCGCTGCTCGGATTGTATTTGTACGTGGACATGGCTCCTCCTCTCTTCTGCTTCTCATGGCTGGGAGTGCTACTCGCCATTTCTCAGTTCTCAGACTCTCTCTCTTACTATTTCATGTGTTATGGAGGTACAAAAAATTTATAATCAGGGTAGGGGGACTGTTTCGAATCACCAGGACAATCAATGGGGTATTAATTAATGGTTGATTAGGATGGCAACATAGTCTATAGTAGCAAACCATGTGTTTCTGCCTGTAATCTTGGATATTAAAATGATGTTGAAATTGCTATTTTTGTGACTAACATTTCTTAATTTTGATTAGGAGTAATAATGTTTCATGTCGTTTGTCATTTTTTATATTTACGTTGAATATATATACTAGTCGATCTAATTCATTTCGATGAAAAACTTCGTAATAATGTCTTTTATTTTTAAATTTGTGCTATCGTTAGCCATGCATGTACTGAGTTGTTTATTGATTTCGATTTATATAGATATTAGTCAAATCTTAATTCATTTCAAACATGAATAATACACTCAATCATGCATGTGACCTAATATTAATTGTATTTGCATGATCAATCAGTCATGTATTTGCATGATTAAGTAGTGATTAGAATTCGTGTTAATATATCATATCATTTTACGAGTTTTTTGTAGCTTGAAATTGGTGATGGTTGGATATTGGTAATTACTCGTTGGGGCATAATGGTCGCCGATCGATGGGCGGTTTATGTGGTTTTGTTTTGGAGACAAAGCAGCAGAGGACCCCCGACCTCCCTACCTTCCAGCGCTCATTTTGTTGGTGGTACACAACAAAATGGTCGCTGTCTTTGCTGTATGCTGTTATTCTTTATCCACATATATACATATATAAAAAAAAATTAAATTACAAGATTTGACAGCTCCTAACTTACAATTGACTATGATATTGTATATGCTAGTGTATATTTTATAACAACCTTTGTTTTCTTCAAAGCACCCTTCCTAGAAATTAACAGGATCACAAATTATTAAAAGATTATGATCTAAAAAAGAATTATTAAGGGCAACAATGAAAATTCTGTCTTAGACTATTCAATTTTTCATTTGTAATATTGAACAGAATCGATTATTGTTTCGGTCAGTTAGTCACGATATTATGATTATTTCTCACTCTTTAATTCAAAATTTTAATAATGTAAATTAAAATAGTTGGGCAGAAACAGAATCTGTTAGTTTGATCATGTTTTCTATTTTTACTTTAATAAAAAAATATATAAGAATTATATAGGAAAAATCAGGGAGGAAGAAAAGAGATTACATAAACTACTCTTGGCATTCGTTTAAGAGATTTTCAATCAGTGAAAAATTACTGCATGGGCATATAATTATCTATTAAGCATCACCATCGGGTCAACACGATCACATGTCCTATACTTCTTCCAATATGCTTAGAGGTAAAAAAGTTCCGAAATAAAATTCTCTTTTAAAAAAGATTAGAAGGTCAGATTTTACTTCCTCATAATGGTGCAGTTCACTTTTGATTTTATACGTTGTGTTTGATTTGATCAACGATTACTTGAGAATAAACGAACAGTTCGAATCATTAAAAGACAATATATAATAAAATTTCACCCAATAATATCCTTCAATAAAAAACACATTTTTTATAATTTTAAGATATATAGCGTCTATAGTTCTCATAGACTCAAAATTTAGGCCAATTTTGAACCACATAGCCAAAAGTACTTAGAACCCCATCTAAACAGTAGAGTTCACCAATCACCATATTATTCTCTTTCCAAATTAAATGTTTACGTAAATTGTAGGGAGCATATTTGTTAGAAGACATTAATGGATTTTGATTGGTGAAGTTGTATTTTAGTTCCTTATCGTTGGCACCATGTAAAATATAAGGGTATAACTGTGCATGTGGGGCTTCGGACTTGGAAGCTCCTGAGTGACCTCTCCCTTCCCCTCGGGCCCCCGCCCCCCTCCACACCCCCACCCCACCGCCCCCCCCCCCCCCCCCCCCCCCCCCCCCCCCCCCCCCGCCCCCCCCCACCCGCCCCCCAACAAAATACTTGTGGGTTAAAAGCTCAGCAACATACCTTTCATTCAGGAGGGTCTTTGCTGATAATTAAAGGAAGAGGAGCCCTCAGTCTCCTTCTTCATGCATTCATAAACAGTGTAACGCAAAATGATATAGTTTTCTTTGAAAGCGATCTGGGAGTCGAATACAAGATCTTAGGTGAAAGAGCGAGTCATTCTTAACTACTTAAGTTGCATGCCCCTTTCAGGAAAATCTTGATGCCAATTTGTAATTGCTACATAAACATGTAAGTGTATGGCAAAGCAAAATGACCTAGTTTTCTTTATACAAGCGATATTGAATAATGGAGAAATCGAACATAGGACCTCATATGTAGGAGTAACTATTCTCAACTACTTGAGTTACCTTACCCTTGCAGGCAAAATGAGTATTTAAGTAGACAAAAAATTGGTTAGGTTTTGGGATAGAAGAAAGCTTCCAATTTTTGTGAGGGTAGGCGAGTAGATTTAATAGGATAGTAAGTTTAGTTAAATCTAGTAGCTAAATTGTAGTGAGAGTCAAGAGTGTGGGAAGAAAGTCAATGAAACAGTTAAGAAAAAAAAAAAAAGGAATTAATGTTGGATGCAAGGACAATGTTATTTGGCTATCGTATATTAAAACTTCAATAGTTTTGGAACTTAATTTGAGGTGTAGTTAGCAAAACCACTTACAATTACAATTATTTTTCTGCTGCTTCGTAATATGGTCTAATGATATTCTTCTTCACTTGCAAGTGAGAGGTCTTAGGTTCGATTCTCGCCAAAGAAAAATTTAAACTACATTATTGCTAGCTTATTATGAGGCGAAGCCCACGCACTCTCTCTTAGTGTAGATAATATCATTTGTTAAAAAAAAATTGCAATTATTTTTCCCTTTTTGGGAAGCAATTAAAAAACTTGATATCACTTTTGCATTTGTATGCTATCAAATAAAGATTATTCTCTAGGTCAGTTAGATGTCACAGTTCTACAATCAACGCTTTGGCATTCATCTTCAAGCCATGGTTAGCTATAAATTCACACACCATTTTCATTCCTTCTAATCTTTCTCAGCTTTCCCTTTCTCTTTTCTCAACTATATTCATGCGAAAATTGCAGAAATGGGAGTTCCATGCAACCCAAAACAGCGACTATGAATGAAATAGTAGCTTGGACTGAAGGGAGTGTAAACCAGTAGAAGGTTCTCAAGAACACAGAAAACAGAAAACAGAAATACAATGAGAGAGATGAAGAAAATGAGAGAGAGATTAGAGAAAGAAAGGTTATATTTCCATATCTGAATATATTCGTTAGTTACAACTGTTTACACCAATAGTATATATCAGCAAGCATAGCTTGCTCACTAAGCTACAATCTTTAACAAACTAACTGCCCTCTTAATCTCTGGCCACATGTTTCTTTTGTAGCCATTGGATCTTAATACCTCTAACATCCCCTCACAAGCTCAGGAGCAGTGAAGTTGAGCCTGAGATTGGCACAATGTGTCTGAAAAAGTGGTGCAGATAGCCCCTTTGTAAGAATATCAGCATATTGTTCATGCGAAGACACAAAATGGACTTGTAGCTGTTGTTTAGCAACCCTTTCTCGAACAAAGTGCACATCAATCTCAATGTGCTTAGTTCTTTGATGCTGAACTGAATTACAAGTAAGAGCTATAGCAGATAAATTGTCACAAAGCAAAACAGGTTGCACAGATAGTGGAACGTGAAGAAACAGCAACAGTTGTTTGATCCAATCAAGTTCAGCTGCAGTTGTAGATAAAGCCCGATACTCAGCTTCCGTGGACGACCGAGAGACTGTGTTTTGCTTCTTAGACGACCATGAAATTGGATTAGAACCCAGAAAAACAACCAATCCAGTAGTAGACCTGCGATCATTAGGATCCCCGGCCCAGTCTGCATCACTATAGGCAGTAATCTCTAATGAACCTTTGATATAGTGAAGACCACAACCTTGTGTAGCCTTTAAGTAACGGAGGATGCGCTTAACAGCCAAAAAATGTGACTCCATTGGACACTGCATAAACTGACAAACCTGATGCACTGCAAAGGATATATCAGGTCGAGTAAATGTCAAATACTGGAGAGCACCAACTAAGCTTCTGTATAAAGAAGGATTATTATAGGGCTTGCCATCATCTTTGAGTAAACGATTATATGGCAAACATGGTGTAGCACATGGTTTGGAGAGCAACATTTCAGATTTAAGTAACAAATCTGTGACATATTTATCCTGAGATAAGAACACACCATCCTCTTTCTGCACAATTTGGATGCCCAGAAAATAATGAAGAGGCCCCAAGTCTTTGATATCAAACTCCTGAGTTAAAGAGTGAATAACTGCATTAATAGCTTGTGTTGCACTCCCTGTGATGATGATATCATCCACATATAAAAGTAAAATCACCACAGAGGTACCCACAGTCTTGACAAACAAGGAGGAATCTGCATATGTGGAGAGGAACCCCAAGGATGGTAGAAAGCTAGTGAATCTCTCATTCCATGCCCTTGGGGCCTGTTTTAAGCCATATAAAGATTTGTGTAATCTACACACATAAGCCTCATGTTTTGAATCCTGAAAGCCAGGGGGTTGAGTCATGTAGACTTCCTCTTGTAAGATGCCATGAAGAAAGGCATTCTTCACATCTAGTTGCCTCAAGGACCACCCAAAATGTGCAGACAGAGCTATAACCAATCTCACAGTGGTAGGTTTCACAACTGGACTAAAAGTCTCCCCATAGTCAATACCTTCTTTTTTATTGAACCCTTTAGCAACAAGTCTAGCCTTATATCTCCCAATAGATCCATCAGCATTCCTTTTGATCTTGAAGACCCATTTGCAGCCTACTAAGTTCTTATGCTGTGGGAAAGGTACCAAAGACCATGTACCTTGTTTATGCAAAGCTGAAATCTCATCTTGCATATCTTCATACCACATTGATGACTTTAAGGCAGATTTATATGTGGCAGGCTCTACTTGACTCAAGTCAACTCCCCCATGTTCATGAACAGCAGCTAAAAGTGCAATTTTCTTTGAAATACCACTCTTTGATCTTGTTTGCATAGGATGAAGATTGAGGGGTGGTATAGGTAAAACCACTTGGAGATGTTCAGGTTGGAATTCAGGTACCACAGGGAGTGTAGGGGATAAGGACTGTGTAACTGGTGGACCACTGGACTGATCAGAACTGGAGGATCCTGAGGGGGAACTTGAAACTGCACCTGCTATGTCATTGAGCTCAACAGAGGAGTGGTTGACATTAAGATTGGGCATAGGGCTCAGTGGAGCAACAGAACCTAGATGTGGAGACCCAAAAGATAAACTAGGAGTAGAAGAACTCTGAGTAGTTGGTAAAACAAGAACATTATTGTTATCCGGGATTGGAATCTGGGGTGATATGAATGATGGTAATGGTGCAGAACAAATAGAGTGGCTTTGAAGAACCAAAGACTTGTAAGGAAACTCAGTTTCATCAAAAATCACATGTCTTGACACATAAACTTTCTTTCTAGACACAACATAGCACAAATATCCTTTATATTTGGATGTATATCCCAAAAAGACACATTTGGTTGTTCGAGGTTCAAGTTTGGTGCTAGTGTATGATCTTAACCAAGGATAACAGGAACATCCAAAAACCCTCAGGTGTTGGATCACAGGTAAAACATTATGCAGCAATTCAAATGGGGACTTATGTCCTAATGTTGGAGATGACATTCTGTTAATCAAGTAAACTGAGGTTTGACAAGCAAATGACCAAAACAAAGATGGTAATGAGGCAATTTGTAACAAGGTAATAGATGTTTCAATGATGTGTATGTGTTTCCTCTCTGCTGTGCCATTTTGCTCAGGTGTATGGGGACAGGACATCTGGTGACTAATTCCTTTATCAAGAAGAAACTTTTGAAATACCTTACTTATATATTCCCCACCACCATCACTGTGAAGAACTTTTATGGATGTATGAAACTGAGTTAAAATAAAATTGGAGAATGATACAAATGTGGCAAAAACATCACTTTTATAGCAAATTGGAAAAATCCAACAATACTTGGTACATTGATCAATAAAAGTCACATAGTATTTGAATCCCTCTAAAGAAACACAAGGAGCAGGGCCCCACACATCACTATGGACAATATCAAATGGTTTGACAGATTTAGAGATCGAAGGAGAGAATGGGAGTTTACTAAATTTACCCTCTAAACATGTTTGACACAGGGAAGGAATGCTATCTGCAATACAAGATATATTGGACTTCTTTAAGATTTGAGAAACAATGGGATTTGAAGGATGACCTAATCTTTGATGCCAAAGACTGATTGTCACGTGTTTGCCAAGAAGAGCTACAGGTTGGTCTGTCTTAGGGCCTGGAAGAGAGCCTGGTGAGATGATAGGGTACAATCCATTGTTACACAATCATTTGTAAAGAATCTTCCTTGTGGCTTTGTCCTGAATCCAAAATGAAAATGCATCAAAAATTAACCAGCAATTATTGTCCAAACAGATTCGATGCACAGACAGTAAATTGTGAGACAATTTTGGAACATAAAGAATAGAATTGAGCTTGACATGATGCATTGGAGTTGGTAAAAGAGAGGAACCAATATGGGAGATAGGTAAACCTTCATCATTAGCAGTCTGGATTACTTCATTGGCAGGGTATGGGGTGGCCAATGAGAGATTACTCAACTCAGAGGTCATATGGTTATTAGCCCCAGAATCAGTGAGCCAAACTTGCTGCTGCATTGGTGCAGAAGGCACTGAAGAAGAAGAGAATGAACCAGTGCGAGTAGCAGCATGCATTGCATTCATTTGTGTAGAATAAGCCTTCTGAAAACAAGTTTCAGCACTATGATAAGGGTTTCCACAAATCTGACAGGCTGGAGAATCCACTGTATTCCTATACCTGCAGGTATCAGCAAGGTGATTTTGCTTCCCACAAATTTGACACCTTTGAGAAGTATTTGTATGCCTGAACCGGCAAGTAGAAGCCAAATGATTAGTCTTTCCACAAATTTGACAAGGTTGAGCCTGAAAACCATAGTTTTGAACCCTTGGTGGAGATGAACCAAGAATGCCAGGAGCAGGGCTTGAATGAAAAATCTTGTTAGGGCCAAACTTTGGATTAAAGTTTGAATGATACCGATTTCGACCCTTATTATTGCTGGTGAAGGACTTATAAACAGTGGAATGAGGACTGTTATGAGTAGGACCAGGACTGAAAACAGATTGGTGTTTGGAAGAGAAACTATTGTTCTGTGCCACAAGTGCAGTTAACCCAGGTAATGCAGATACACTTTCAAGTAAACCTTCTTCAGCAAGTAATTGAGAACGAAGATCTTTCAAAGATATAACAGTTTCACGACCCCTAATTACAGACCGAATGGTATTATATTCAGCAGGCAACCCATTAAGTGTAAGAATCACAACATCATCATCTTCAAACATCACACCGGCAATAGTTAATAAATCCCTTGCTTCTTTGATCTTCTGCAGATATAATGTGATAGAATCATTCCCTTTCTTTATAGTCTGAAGCTCATACTTGAGTTGAAAGATACTTGCTTTTGTAATTGTAGAAAACTGTTCTTTAAGTCTGAACCATAAATCTTTAGAGCTGGTACTGCCAATAGCACAGGAAATGGCAGCAGGAGATAAAGTGGCAGTAATCAACTGCATCAATGCTTTGTCATGCATTTTCCAAATCTTGTACTCAACTGTTATTGTTCGAATAGAAGAATCAGCACAGAGGACTGCAGAATCCGCAGATGATTCTTGAGCAAATTGCACAGGACACGATGTTGATCCATCCACAAACCCAATAATACTATGACCTTCAAGAAGTAATTGCATTTGAAAATGCCAAGCCAAGTAATTCGTATCATCCAATTTCATATGAACTGAATTTGAAACGGACGAAATCAATGAAGTAATCGGGGACTGCAGAATCTGTAACTGAGCAGCTGTGACCATTGTTGCCGAAATCAAAGAAATCTTGAAGTAATTTGACTGAGGAATTACCACAAACACTTGGTGTGCACACTGTGTAGATCGCAGAACCGGTAGAACGGGTATAGAAGAAGAACCCCAAATTTATCAGACAAAAGCACAATTTCATAGAAGAATATTGAGATGGAGCGGAAGCAGATCACGATCGAAGAACCGTCAAGCTGTTACCTTGTTCCGGCGATGATACCATGTAAACCAGTAGAAGGTTCTCAAGAACACAGAAAACAGAAATACAATGAGAGAGATGAAGAAAGGTTATATTTCCATATCTGAATATATTCGTTAGTTACAACTGTTTACACCAACAGTATATATCAGCAAGCATAGCTTGCTCACTAAGCTACAATCTTTAACAAACTAACTGCCCTCTTAATCTCTGGCCACATATTTCTTTTGTAGCCATTGAATCTTAATACCTCTAACAGGGAGCTGCCAATTCTTCTATTTTCTTTCCTCGACAAGGGACTTACAACTAAAACAGCTTAAAATATCTAACCCTGCAACCAAAGTCATGTGTTCTCCTAGCACATATTCTTTTGCTTGTATCAAAAAAAAAAAAAAAAAAAAAAAGTAGCGGTCATGTGTTGTAGGTAAGTTATTATTTTTTAACTTTTATCTGCTCACTGATGAAACTTGAATCGGCACATATGTACAACAAAAACAAAAACAAAAGTTAAAAAAAAAAAAAAAAGCACTGGTTATTTTCAACTTTTATCTGCTCATGCGATCTGCTGTTGTTTCAGAGCACTACAACTGACACGTGTGCAGGATCTGATAGGTTAGCTTTCTAGGGGCACAATTACAGATCTCAATCACTGTGCCATCTGGGGCATGGAAGAAAAGCTAATTACAGTTGATCCCACCTTCCTCCACCCTGCGCTTCACGTACTCGATCCCCATCGATCTCCTTCAAATTTTTCTCCACCAATGCCATGCTCTCACATTGCAAAGAAAACAAACAAATGTTTTTTTTTTTTACTTTTCTAGTCATTTCACATGACCAATAGTTCAATACTCATACACATATACAAAAGTTAATATTCAATATGGGAAACGGGAAGAACAATATGGGAAAGGGGAAGAAGAAGCAAAATAAGGCAGAGGCAGAGCCTTCTTTGGCCGAGCCTTCTTCTGTTCTTCGTCCGAACCTTCTTTGTCCTCCAAAAAAAGAGCTCCACGCGCAACAGCACACTGAACTTACAGTGTACAAAAACACCAAATGTCCAAAGACAGAAGCCCTGAACACATCGACAGCTTGAAATTGTAGAAAAAAAGTACTCGTGTGTGTGGGTAAGCTTTTATTTTTATTTTTATAACTTTATCTGCTTACTGATGAAACTTGAATCGGAACAAATACATACACATTCTGATTTCAGGAACATTTTCAAGTTGGTTGACCAAATTAAACGTAATATCTCTTCCTAAAAACTCCCCATTCATGCAGAAGGCAGGTAATCTTTCTTGATGTGCATAGGAGGGAGGCATATATGCCATCTGCTGCTGATGCTGTTGATGTTTCATTTGGACTACTTGTCTGATGATCTGGTGTGGCACTTGTTCTTATGAGCACTGCAGCTGATACGTGCTGCAGGATCTGATATAGGTTGGCTTTCTAGGGGTATAACGGGAACGTTGTCACAGTTACAGATCTCAATCATTGTGCCATCTGGGTCATGGAAGAAAAGCTGATCAACGTTGATCCCACCCTCCTTCACCCTGCGCTTCACGTACTCGATCCGCATCTCCTTCAACTTTGTCTCCACTAAGGCCATGCTCTCACACTGCAAAGCAAAGAAACAAACAAATGTTTTTTGTTTTCTAGTCATGCCACATGATCAATGGTTCAATACACATGCACATATGGAAAAACATAAGAAGACTTGTAGTTAAGTGGTTTAAAAAGTATGTTCTACGTTTGGATATATTGATAATCACATGATCAACCGTCTAACTACAGTAATTAGAGATTGATCATGTGATTTTCAACATAATATCATCCGCGATATCGGTCTTAAAGAGAAAAGGAAAACGAAAGATGAGAACATATGTACAAAAAGGAGCTAGAGAGAGACCTGGAAAGAAATGTGGTTATCCTTGGGATTAATCTGGCTAATCTTGGGCATTTTATCAGTGTCTTCAGATTGGAGAAGATGGATGCCAATGCCATAATTGAATAGCCTATATATGATTAAAATTAACCAAAATTAACACAAAATAATATATCCACTATAGTCTCAAAATCATAGTAGAGAGCTCACAATATATTATTTTTGGTTGAAATGGACACTTTATTCGAAAAGTAGGTAGCATAAGATTTATAAACGACAGTCCATGCATTCACAACCCAAACGTGACTACCAGGAAACAAAAGCGGAATCCTAACTACAACGAAATCAACAAATTGAAGGGTTCTTGTTGGTTTTACAAGTATATACAGATTATATATGATCTTGAATAATGGAAATTAATAACAGTGGTAATACATATACCATGCACCAGTGAAATCTAACGAGCCAGGCCTCCTGATTGGGAAGAACCCTAGATCATTCTGGTAGAAATCAAGGGATTTCTCAACTGATCTGCAAGCTATCGAGATGTGATTCAAGGACTTCAAATGCAGCGGATTTCCCATGCTCTCTTTCATATGATCCAAATGATATGATATTTGAAAAATATTTGGGTAGAACTATATTTAATAAAAAGGATAGGGACGAGAGGCATGGAATAAGCAAATATATAGAAAACTGGATTGAAGGCTAGAAATTAGGGTTTAAATAAATAGAGTTGGGAGGAGAGAAATGGAAGGTGTGCTGCTGCTGCATTTCGTAATGGCTTTTGTTTTTAGGTTTCTGATGATTTTTCCAGATAGGTGATGACCGGCCATTACACGTAGGTTCCACGTTGATGACTCATATCAAGATTGGTATTACTCATTTCTTTTTCAACACGTAAGGGCTTTTCTGACAACCTAGCTAAACTAGCTAATTAATTGGTGAACTTTTATTTCTCTCTGTTTTCTCATATTCCTTTCACCAAGTTGTTCTCATCAACTTATTTGGACCGTTGAAATTTGATTAAACGGCTACAAACAGGAGCTCATTTTAAAAGTTATAATAACTTTAGCCGTTAGATCAAATTTCAAAGGTCTGAATTTGTGACTCAGGTGGAAGGGACAAGTTGCATGCCTTTGATCACAGGTCCGGATTTGTGTAAAATTACATGCAATCCCTCCACCAAAATATTTTGTATTACCTACACTCTTATGCTATCGAGTTTGGATGATTTTTGACACTGATCAAATGTGAGTCGCAGTAATTAATAATTAGATAGTTGCTCACGTGTGGAAAGAAAATTTAAATTAAAGTATAAAGAGAGAATATGTTGCTCTAACTAACTTGAATACACCAAGGTCATGCAGATTTGTTGCTTTAATAACTTGAATATGTCCTAGATGCTTAAAAAATGAATCAACGACGGTCATTTAGGAGGGAAAGGAAACTCACACCGATAAAGAAAGGAAAAGAAATGTCACAACATAATATCTGTTAGGGTGAATTTTTTTTTAGGAAATTAGTAGGAATATAGTACATTCAAACAATTTAGAATTTCGAATGACAGTTAAAAATACATATTGAGATATGGTTTAGTCAAATTAAGATTTTAAATCACTTATAAATTTTATTGTAGTCAATTTAAATTTTAAAAGACATTTTAAAAGTTAATTTAAATTCATATGTAGTCAATTACGATTTTAATAAATTTAATTTAAATAAGTGTATACAAATTTAGGTGTAGTAAAAAAATTAGGAATTTGATCGGATTTCATTTTTTAGTGGATTTTAGTAGATTCTATGATAGAAGATATACATGTCAATGGCCATAAATAATTCCACCCTCCCAAAAGATTTCATTGGATCCTTCTCCCCTCACCACGCAACCTTACCGGCGGTTATCCACATCGACCAACCATCACCTTACCCACAACCCTCCTCCCAGCACCGCCTGGCCAATTTCCAGCCTTCTCTTTAACTTGGACGGCTTCAACAATATGAGAGGCCACAGCCCACAGGTGGATATTTGGAAGATGTCGTTCCCTTTTGCCTTGAGAACATAAACTTTGGACCTTCTACTTGATTTTCTCTACCTTGGCATGAATTGGTTTAAGTTGCAAGTTGTGTAGATCGGTTTAAGCTGCTCCAAATTCAACGATCTTCTTGTGATGATTACAGCCAACAAACACAAATGGTCGATCCAATTCCTTTTCCAAGTATGGTTCATAGAAGTTTGTTTGGAAAAGTAGTGTAGCACAGCTCCAACTTCTCCATATGCCATTTTTTTATTTCCAAGTACGGTTCCATGATAATATTTTTGGTCCACCTTAATACATTCCAAAGATTCTCCTCCACCTACTTGTTTGCTTATTAACTCATAAGTCAACCTAAGTGGAATCCCCATTTCTTCAACCAAGTCTACTTGAGTGGCTTGTGAGGCTGTGGATTTCGATGGGATTGTAATATATGAACATATTCTTTGTTTGTTAGGGATGATTATGTTGTTTAGCACAAGTATAAATATAAATTTCCCACTACGCTTATCCAACATAACTCCCACATGAGCACCACATCCAGTCCTCGTCTCTACTCTTGATCTTTTAATCATATCATTTCGCTTATCTATGGATTGAAACCCTTTTTTAGCACAAGAAAAGATTCTTGAAGTGAGTTCACTTGTCTTTTTTTTATTGCCACTACTTTCTCTTTGAATACTAATACTCGTAGAAATCATATGCTTCTTTTTCGATATCAAACTCTATATATTTTGTAGATTTCAATTTCAAAGTACCTTCTAGTCGTCATCTGGTTCATCCATTATATCATTCACTATCAAATTCTACCACAAAAATAAATCAAGATTCAGAAAACTTGAGCAAAAGCATAATTTTAATCCGGTATACAATACGTATACGAGACAGATGGTTATATACCAAAGGTTGTGACCAAAGAAATGTGCAAGTTTCATCTCATAATTTTAATCCGGTATACAATATGTATGAATTTGGCAGTTGAAAACCCAAAATTATGTGCAAATGGGTGTGATTGGACAATTAAAATGGCAGGAGTTCTAACCGTTGATTGATGCAATTTAACTAAAATCCAAAATAGGAACGGCTCCATAACGAGTGTCGTCAACTTGGTTACTCTCACTTCGACGCCTTTGATTCGGTCAAACGACGTTAACTTTATTAACGTGGCAGTGGAGGAAGACCAAATTATGGCGATGCCCTCACTTTGGGAAAAAAAAATGTATTAGTAGCTTGAAGGTTACAATTTTTAAGATCTAGTACTTATCAGCGAGTTTCTAGTATATGAATAGGAAAATTTTATTTAAACTCATGTAACTTCTTTCTACACACAACTTAAATTTTAAATGTGAATTATTTTTTTTACTTTATTTCATAATTACTATCAAGCACAAGATGTCACATCCTAGATCGGCTCCACCGTAGCACGATATTGTCCGTTTTGAGTCTCGACCATGCCCTCACGGTTTTGTTTCTGGAAACTCACATGAGAATTTCCCAGTGGGTCACCCATCGTGGGAATGCTCTCGCCCGAACTCGCTTAACTTCGAAGTTCTAATGGAATCCGAAGCCAGTGAGTCCCCAAAAGGCCTCGTGCTATATGGAGGGGGGCATCTACATTTAAGGCACATCACCCCCTCTCCGTTGGTCGATGTGAGATCTTACAATCCACCCCACTTAAGGGGAACCCGGCAAGGAGTGTCCTCGCTGGCACATCCGCACCGAACGACAGAGTGGCTCTGATACCATTCTATCACATCCCAGACCGGCTCCACCGTAGCACGATATTGTCGGATTTGGGCCCCGACCACGCCCTCACGGTTTTGTTTTTGGGAACTCACACGAGAACTTCCTAGTGGGTCACCCATCCTGGGAATGCTCTCACCCGAACTCGCTTGACTTCGGAGTTCCAATGGAATCCGAAGCCGATGAGTCTTCAAAAGGCCTTGTGCTATATGGAGGTGGACACGTACATATAAGGCACATCACTCCCTCTCTGTTGGTCCATGTGGGATCTTACACAAGCTAAAACTAACAATAAAATTAAAATTTATCAATAAACCCACATTCAATAATCAAACCCTGCCACTATGCAATCTTTATCCTATATTCATTTTAGCTAAATGTCGCTTTAAACCAACCCGATGGATGATGATTTTGAAGAATACTGATTTGCACAAGCTGTTAATAATGATGTAAATGTCACTTGTTCTGATTGAACCATGCTATTCAGCATCTCATAAAAGAGGCCAAGAGATGTATCAACATCTTTGTGGGATGCATTAGCTGAGATTATTGATGTCCAAATGATTAAGCTCTTACATTTTGCTTGATTAAAATCCCTTTGTGCTTGGTAAAGAAAACTCGACTTTGCATGTATATTGATGTATAATAGCACTTGCAGCACATTGATTTTTGCTTGATCAAAATCCCTTTGTGTGCAGACAAATTAAATTGTTTCTAACAACATAAGTATGTACTTCCTCCCTGACTTTCAGATTTGATAAATACCATACCATGGGAAAAATACTTGACAATGTCACGGTATTTGGTTTGCAACCACATGCCTGCATTATGCGAATCAAATTTAATGCCTCTTCGTGCCAGTTGTTCTGAACTAAATCAGAAATCACAGCATTCTAATTAGTTAACTTTGGCTTCTTACTATCTCGAAAACAACTAACAAACCCATGAAACATGTACCCCGAAACTAATGAGCCATAAGTGACCTCATCCTTTTCACTCATCTCATCAAATAATTCTTGAATGAGATGCAGAACACTGGTTTTTGAGTTTTTTTTTCTAAATGGGTGTAAAGATAAATTTATAAATTGAATTGGGTTTGTGAGGGTAATTTAGGTAATAAATTTGGGTTTAAAGAGATATCAATAATTTAATTAAAAGTAATATGTGTGTAGAGAGTAAGTTGGATATAGAAAGATGTTAGATGAGTTCAAATAAAATTTCTCATACGAACATACTTCTTTTCACATAACTTTCTCTCTCTTATGCCTTTAGGGCTGGTTTGGTATTCGCTTTGAAAAAAAATTGCTTCTGTTGTGCTATAAGAATAAGCTCATTTTTGTTGTTTCACGTTTTCGGTTTTTTTTTTCACCCAAAATTGTGAAAATAAGCTGTTTTTAAGTGTTTATCAAACACATTTTTTAGCTCAGTTTTTTTTATACCTACTTTTTATTAAAGCACCTTTGTACCGAACCAGTACTTAGCTTAGTGAAGTGAGGGGGCTTCCATACTTAAAGATTATTTTCTGGTAGGGCAATGCTAGGGAGACTAACTTTTTATACTAAAATTTGTAAATAGTATGACGTAGTTGTTGATGATTGAATTATTACTTAAATGTTTATTAACGTGCTTATTTACTATTAGTGACACATCATATCATTTACAAATTTAATTTTAAAAGTTAGTTTATCTAGCATTACTCTTTCTGATATGAGCTTTTAGGAGCCTTGCCTCCAACATTGCTTATTCTGCCTTTGCCTCTCTTCTATGCTTAGTTTCGTCTTCAATCGACTCTTTAGGCCCATTAGTGTCACTGTAGCAAAGTTTAACAAAATCCTACCAATATGAGACATTCATCGTTCATTGAGTTTCAAGAAGTTAAGTGAAACAATTTGGGTTTTAAAGAAAGGAAAATGACCCTTGTCAGATCATTTTATTGGAAATCCTGTAATCATAACTGTTCTTCATACATCGTGCGATTAGAAATCATTTTAAATTTAAAATTTAAAATTAAATATAAATAGTACATAACAAAAACTGATCGCACGATGTACGATGAACGATCATGATCACGGGATTCCCGAGATCCTCAGGAAAAGAATCCGACGAGCATCATTTTCCATACGAAAACTAAAAATCCAGTTAAAACTTAAAAGGTCAACAAGAATAACCCTATTAGAAAAAGGTTGTGCCATTCACATACATCTTTTTACTTTTCACATAAGGAATTGTTATAGCACTCCAAAAATCTCATTTGATACTCCAAACTTTCTATAATTAGAAAGAAAAATACACTTGTAAGGAGTGTAGAATGAGATTTTTGGAATGCTAATAACAGTTCATTTCACATATTATTATTAAGTTTGGCTATTGATTTTCTCTATTCATTTAATCGGATGATCAAAAATTAAAGAGGATGTATGATAAGTAAAAATGGGCGTGAGAAAAAGGCCCGGAATAGGCAAATACATCTTTTTACACAAAGCAATCCGTGACTTTTCCCTTTCAGTACCCAGCTCCCCACTTCCCGCTCCTCCTAGGGTTCTGCCCGAATTTTCTCTGAAAATTTTCACTTTCCCGGAAAAAATCGAGAGAAAATGGACGGAAAAATGGAAATCTCGCTCGACAAGCTTCCCATCAAGCGCTTGGAAGTCATTGAAGAAAACGGCCTTGAACGATTTCCTCCGTACGTCGTCGTTATTTACCGTCTTTATGTCTGATTTTATTTTCTCGGCAACCAAACAGGCATCAACTTTTTATTTTCTCGGAAACCCTAATTGTCTGTTTCTTCAATTAAAGTGATGTAGGCTACGACGAGAAGCGGCAGAATTTGATTCGGAGAATCGATTTCGCCTGGGCTGTGGAGAAGGACGAGAACAAGAAGCAGAAGAAGAGCTCGAAAGAGAGCGCGGCGACGCAGTGGCAATGGCAGAGCATGGTGGAGAACTTGCAGCTGGCGCACCAGGAGCTCTCCGTTATAATAGATCTCATCAACACTGTAAGTATTTCGATTTTCGTTCGATTTCGGGGAGACATTCATTTGAAGGAGCAATGCTTGCTGTGATTGAGTGATTCTAATGGAATGTGAATGTGTGCAGGTAGAAACAAACGATGCTGTAACAGTGGCTAGCATGACGCGTCCTAAGCTGCTTCCTAATGAAGCTATGTCTGATCTTGCTGTGTCTGCCGCAACCAAGCTTCAATGCTTCAGGGTAAATTTCGTAAATTTTTTAAATTCGGTAACTTTTTGTTTTGATTGTTCGTGGATATCTGTTTATGTGTTATTGATTACCATTTCAGCATCTTGGAAAGTATTTTAAGCAGTCTGCCAAAGCTTTGGACCGACAGGTTGCTCGAGAAGCGAGATTTTACGGTGCTCTAATCAGGTGAATCTGCAATGTTTAGTGATGCTCTGGCAGTGATGTTAGTTTGTTTGCCATTTATTTTTTCTTATCACCCAGCAAAGCCATTTGCTTTAATTGTGTATATTTCTGCGTCCATTGTTTGTATCACCTATAAACAACTTCAATAAGCCCGTTGGTTTCTTCTTGCACAGAGGAATTTGGGTAACTTAGAAGTTGTGATATTCTGTTTGTGCATGAGTGAAAGGAACTTGGTACGATAGTATTCATATATTCTTGAACAATATTCTCCATCTTGTATATTGACAAGCGGATAGATTGCAGCAGAACTGGAAAGTTAAGCGGCAGCGTATGGCAGCTTCAGCTTCTGGAAATGAAGGCTTTACCATTGATCTGTTTGACAATTCATTATATGATCGAGCTGCTATATTTCGTCCATCTGCTCTGTCTACAGTTCGTGTTGAACATGACTCGGCTGGCATGCTGGCGATTAATCTACCTCCAAATTCATTTCGATCTCTTCAATTTGGGTTTCTTGGTGCTGATCCAGGTGATACTCCAATTGAATCCAGTAAAACCAAAGCCTATTCATCAAGGGAAGCTGAGAAAGAATCTGTAAGTGATGATGAGTGTGTTAAAGAAACGCATTCACTTCTTCGTGAAGTTCATCAAGCAATCTTCGATGAGCAGGTATATTTTTCACATTCTTTTTTTCCTTATTTATCCCTCTTTCACACTTCTTTTTAATGGATTTTAACTCCTGGTCTTATGGTCCAGGTGTTTAATTTGGTAAATCGTGAAGCCTTCAATCAAACTCTAGGAGTCAATGTAACTGGAATACAAGAAAATTATTTGCAACTGAATATTGGTGAAGGAACCTCTGTGTTCATATCACTTATCCCATCTAAAGATGAACAAACGGCTGACAGTCCAAGCACCCAAAACATAGAGAATGCAATTTTACCTTTGGACACATTGGATGGCCTGCAGTTCCCAGAGGATGATAAACCGGAAACCCCAAAGATAAAGTCAGTAATTCCTGATCAAATTAGTTGTGAAATATATCTGCAACAGATTTTTCACCAGCATGTATTTGTCAAAGCAAAGGATATACCAACTTCAACAGGTGCTCGAGTATCTGGTCAACCAGCCAAAGAAGGTTCTGGACTTCTTGGTCATTTCTGTTTGTCTTTGGCTCATCGGATCTTTTCAAACAAAGTTCTTAAGGAGCTGGAAAATGTGGTAAAGCTCAAATTCTTGTGAAGACATCAATGCTTGAATTTAAATTTGGTTGAACTTTTTCTCACTTGTGTTCATGATTCTGTAGGTTAAAGGGGTACCATATCTGCAGCTGTTATCTCACCCCACTTGGCATTCACGGACATCATCATGGATGCTCTCTGTGAAGATTCCTCAATCTATTCTACATGCATGCCAAACCCGAGCATCTGACATGCGTCACATGAGGAACGTTGCCAAGTCTCAGTTTCATACTAAGGTGGTTGTAACAGATGATTGCATCAATGTAGAAGGGGAAGGTGCTCCTAATGTGGTTGGCCTGTTCAACGAGAATTCTGAGGAAATTTGTTCAATGAACAGATACGATTGCGACTTGGCAGATCTTCCCGTGATAATTTTGCAGCAGGTATTTCTTATATTTCTGAGGTGGTTTAACCGGTTTTAATTTATTTAAAAAAAAGGGTAGTGTTGTGAAAAACAGATTATTGGCAAACACACCATTGGTGTCTTGTGATGTCTGTTTGCATATGGTTGCATGTGGTACGCTACAACTCATGCGTGCTTAACATGATTGTGGAATTTGGCGACAGGTTGCAGGTCAAGTTATTCGCTGGCTTCATGAAGAAGCTCTTACGGTTGGAATAAAGGCAAAACGAGACTTTCTTTGTTTGTCATTTGAGCTGGATCAGGGCGAAACACTCAGTTTGGTGGCACATGTGGACCCAGAAGACAGTGAAGGATGTATCTCATGGTGGTTGGTCATAGACGGAGGGTTTATAGAGGAACAAAAACTCAGTATAGACGCTTCCGATGCTGCATCAGAAACTAGGAAGTTTTTAGGTCATCTATCCCTGGAAGTGTTATATTCAACACTGATGGACTTGGTTAGCCTGTGCAACGGAGGCGGTAACTGACGGTGAAGTAGCTGCTGGTTGTTTTTTCTTTTTTCTATGTTATGTACAAATGTCGTCGTCATGTAATCGATATACAATCCCATAACCCATTGTGGCATGTCCTTTGCACCCTACTTTTTGCCCCCATTAACTACTGTAATAAAATGTAACCTTGTTTTTGAGTGAGATGGCAATAGCTCTAGCATCCCGGACTGGCTGGCTCGAGATCGGCACTGCCGGATCCGAGAGGCAAAATATTATTGTGGCTCATAATCCAGAACACAACCCTCGGCCGCTAACAACATCTGAATGCAACATTCTTCCTTTTGCAAGCATGCGAAACAATGCCAAATTGAAGCCAGCAATTTGCTTGCTTGCCTTTGAAGCAGGCAATCAACAAGAAAAGCAAAAGTCAACTGGGGAGGATGAACCTAGACGTTTCGCGTTTGGGCCAATCACCCCTCGCCAACTTTTAATTGGCGTGACTTTTAAACCATCTCAATCTTTCCGTTGTGTAGTCAATAAATTCAGCTTTCTCTATCACGCGGAAAAAATAATAAATTTGTGGTAATTAAATCAATTAGTGACACAATTCTTTTAATGGTTGCAGCTGAGTTTGAATTTTTTTACCTACATAATACAAAAAAAAAAAAAAAAAATTTCATGATAACTAGTCAGATTTGTTATGCGAGTGTTCTCATTTTTTTTTCTTCATCTAAACTCGAATTCTTTTATAAGAAATTTTATTTGAACTCATTTAACCTATTTCTACATTCAATTTATTCTATTCACCCATATTGTTTTTTATTAAAAAATTAATAAATCAAGATATATTACCTAACCAAAAACATTAAAGAGGGAAATTTAAAAAATTTAAAATCAAAATTGGAAGCTTCTTTTTCTTTCCTGACATTCTTGTTCTCAAACGTCCACGAAAGGAATAATATCCTTAATTACTTCTTCCCCAGTCCCTGCAAACTTCCAATCCAATCCAGACACTTTCTTTCTTCCGTTGATCCAATTCTGTCTTCCCTCTCCAAACACCTGCACCCGCTCGCACAGACCCAAAAGACCAAAATACCCCTCTAGAGTTCCGTTAGTTACACAGCCTTTACACACAGCTCGCTCTCTCTCTGTCTCTTTCTCTCTGCTCTCCTCTACTAGGACTGCTGCGTGCTTCGGATTGGTGTCTGGAAATCGGAGAAACCGATGAAATTGGCGTCTGGGTTCCGACGGGAGGTTGAGTTCGGGAACTGTGTTTGAAGACTTTGAAGCATTCGTTGGAGGAAGGTATTGGACTCCAGGACCAGATGGGTTTGTTCTTCTGAAATTCTTGTTTTTTGTATTGGAATTCGAGATGGTTTTGCGGGAATTTGGATTTCTGATAAGGGTTCTTTGGTTTATCAAGATTTATTGGTTCTTTGATGAGCATGTGGTGGACCTGTGTAATTTTAGGTGATATTGGTGATTGGATTACTAGATTATTGCATTCAATTTTCATAGATACAGAAACACATTGCTGCTCCAAATTTGATTAGAGGTTTAGGAGCAGCAGAGAGAGTAGAACAGTTTACTACATTCCTTGTAGAATTGAATTTTGCCCGGTGGGGGTTTAATTAGTGATTGATTAGCGTGGTTTGGTCAGATTCTGCGGCTTGAGATTCTTATAGTTTGTGTAGTTCATATTGTTTGTATCGATGTCCAGTGGTACGCCAACTGGGGCCGGATACATGAGGCAGAGACATAGCCAGGGCTATGCATCTAGCGGCGATGATCTTGAGGATGATGCATGCTCGGTTATGCGCACTTCATCCCCACAAAGTCCGAAAGTTTGGTCACGGATTGAGATTTTTGAGAATGTCCTTTGGCTTGCCTCAGCAGCATTCATTGTGTACTATGGTGACAGGAAATCCAACTTGATATATCTCTTCTGCCATGATGAGCGAATTAGAAGGTATCGGTTTTGCTTGAATTGTTCTCAGTTTGCACCTCTAGTTATTTTGTTTGTTCATTTGTTAGAAGGGTTGTGCCTCAGGGTTGTGATAAGTGATATGTGTTACTGTTTTATTGCTAGTGTTATTGGACAAGTATACTGTATGACTTGGTTTTTCAGTCTTGTGTTGTTGGGAAACGATACAAGACATACTCGTGGAAATTTGGTAGTTTCCCATTGAATTGATTGCGTTTGCAAGCTTTGACCGAGCTTAAACTTATGTTTGATGTATTGCTTGCTATTTTTTGACAGAGCCTATACCTCTTCATTTCTGTTCACGCAATTGTAATATTAATTTATTAAATGAGAATTTGGATTATGTGATTTTGATTTATGGTCAAGTGATTTGTGCGTATATTTGCTTAAGATTTGGGTTATGTGTAAGACAAGCATAATCATGCTGTTTAGAAAATTCTTATTCTTTTAGCGACTGGAGAAGCAAGGTTTGCCTGCGTATATTCAGTAGTTGTCACGAATTATATGGTGTATTAACTTTTAACTGATCGGGATACATATACATTTTAAAGCTTTCATTCTTATCTATTTTATATAACTTGCAGATTGCCTTTATACCTTGGGATGGCGGGCATAGTTTTAAACATTATCATCTTCTTTTATACGAGTATGTCGGCATGGAGCGTAAGGAGATTTGACGAGAAATGGGAATTAGCAAGTATATCTGCTTTGCCATTTGTGACACTACTTGGCGGCATCTCCTTTTGCTTGTAAGAGGAACCATACTGCAATTCCATTTACATTCATCAGGTGGTACGTTTACAATTACTGCTTCTGACTTGCTGCTCTTTATTTTTTGGCAGCTTCTGCTTCGCTTTGTGGCCAATATGGAGTCTCTTGACGCTTCCTCTTCTGGTAAATCCTGTTTTTTCATCTTGTCATACCTTGTAGATTTACGTATTATTTTTGCTGTGGCAAACTGTCTAAGTACTGTTTGCATTACTGCAGTTCACGCTGTTTATGTCGGGCATGGTTATATGCCCATACATTATAATTGGGATATTTAGGCAACAGCATGATGTGCTGCGTACAGATTATGCCTCGGAGTTAGGTGATAAACAATACTGATCTAGATCAACTCAAACCAGGGATGGTTAGTCGCGTAAGAAGAAGATTGAAGTTTTATCAGATGCTTCCTTGCCATATTTTGCGAGATTGGCCGTTCTGTCATAGTCTTCCAAATCAGTCGGCTTCTACTTTTACCCGAACCTTATTCGGTCGATAAGACTGGTGGTACATCCATAGAGTTCTGTATTAACGTGAAGTGGATTGGTTGGGATGTAGTTTTTGTGATCTGATACCGGTTAGCGATTAACCATATAAGCACGTTGAATCTTTCGAATAGAAATGATGCTCTTTGTTGCTGGTATGAGCCATCTTCGCTTGGGGAGGAGGTTGTGAAATCACCTCTTATGTCCTTTTTTAATCTTTTCTCATTGTAAATGAGCAATGTTTGCACCATAAATTCTGTAGCTTTGAGAGAAACTTCACTATTCGATTTTGTATACCCCTCTCGATCTCGTTTGCTTGCCTTGGCTAGAACTGGCATGGCAATTAATTTTCCTAAACTAAAGAAAACTTTAGGTAGGAGTGTCCAACCATGTCATTTATAAGACACTTCTTACAAAAATATAAAATCTCGTATATTTTGGTCCACCCGACCCAAGCGCTAGTCCTACTCCGTGTGAGAGTCGCTTTGGTCAAAAAGCCCTACCGAAGTTTCTTTCATGACCAATAGAATGTGTGGGAGTGTTGAGTTGGAAAGTGCATGTGAACCCCACAAAGAATGAAAGAAGTCAAGTCACTATGCCTTGTCCCCCATCAAAAAGGAAAAGTGGTCTGTCACTACTCTGATCATTCTCTACTTAGTGCTCAGAATAATTGATTTGAGTTTGCATCGCATGGTGAATAAATGTCACACTCAAATTCCAACACAAAAGCTTGTACAATTATACCGTGCAACATAGGGAAACTCCCAATCTGATGGCCACGTTTGTTGACTAGGATTGGATTAGTGCATTAGATTAGATCACATTGTATTAGAGAGGTTAACAATATTCTAATGTGATGTTTGGTGCTACACAAGAATGAGGAGTTGGATTCTCTGAAAAATGTACTTGTGTTCAAAAGTCTAGGTTCCATTTGTCTTGGGTTTGCATATCGGGAACTGAGAAGGATAAGTATGTTCTTTACCAACCAAAAGAGCCTATGACAAAATATATATATACATATATATATATATATATATATATATTTGAGTTATTGAAGTGCTTCATAAAGATTTTTAATGGGGTGCATGTCATCACTTGTTTACCACTTGACCAATTATAATATAAATAAGAGGAAATAAATAAATAATCTCTCCTAATCATGGGTTGAGAAAATCCGTCTCCTCAGCTCAATTTGCCAGCACTACTTTTGGATTTGAGCAACCTTGGAATGCCAAGATTTCACTAAGCCCACAGTAACTTTCCAAATATTACATTGGATTAGTCAGGGCCAACCCTAAGGGGGTGTCAGGTGTGCGACTGTACAAGGCCTCGAGTTTTAAGGGCCCTTGAATTTTATTAACCTTTATAATGTACTACATTTGCTTTTGCACGGGTTCAACTCCCAGTAGAACCCTTTTGGGCCTTTTTTGAACTACATTAATTTTTTCTTTTCTCTTTAGTATTTGTAGTTTAATTTCTATCATTATAAAAGATAACTTTTGATGATAAATCTATGATTAGGAATATCATAATTAATTAAAATCCTTAAAAGTTTGAACATATAATCTTTAAAACCCCCCTTTCCATATATGACATCATTTAATCGAATACATGTCATTCGTTTATTCTTTTGGTAAGCTTTTAAGGATCATCTAGTTTTCATTCTATTTGAAGACCATTTAGTCATATATATATATATATATATATATATATATCATATAATACAACTTTGCTCACAATACTAAAGTGGAGGTGAATAGGTAATGCTCATTTCCTATTGATTACCGTTAAATTAATTTAGTTTAATTGATTTAAGACACGAATCTTGAATTCTAAGTAATCTAACGACAATCAACCGAGTGGGGGTTAGAAGCATCCTCACTTTAGGGAGTGAGAAAAAATGCAATAAAAAAACTAACAGTTCATTATAACATGCTACAAATATCATAACCAGTGATTTGTTTAACTAGTTCATAATAAAGAGCATGTGTTGTTCTGATTATGATATATGTGCGGTGATATGATATGTACATAGCAGCACAACATGCTTTTTGTGTTTTAAAGTAAGGAGTTTTGAACCCAAAAACATAAAGAATGCAGATACATAGCCACCAAACCATGCTTCTTTTGTATTTTTTTCTTTTGCATTTATATCAATTTATACACAAGAAAAAAAATATATAAAATATAAAAGACAATATAGCAACCAAAATTTAGACCTTGTAAGGGCCTCCGTTTGAGTCTCGCACAGGGCCTCCAAAATCTCAGGACCAGCCTTAGGATTAGTGCATATGAATTGCTACTCTTCAAAGATTACTTTTTTAATTCGCGCATGATTATTATTATTTTTTAAATTTAATTACTTCGCAGAATTATTGTGTTTTGATTTAAGAAGAATTATTTAAGTTGATAGTTTAATCTACCAAATAATTAATCTAAGGGCTCATATGAAAAAGAAGCCGATACGTCCTCAAAATTAGGAACTTAGGGGAGCAGTTCAGTTGAATGAGAATCCAAACTTTTGGAAAAAAAATAAGAATCCTAACCAAGCCAAACTCATAAATTGCTTGGCAGCAGAAAACAACGTAACATACAATTAGAAGCAGCCAAACAGGACTACCGTCTAGGGTTCCGCCATTAATTACGTAACTAAAGATGTTTGAGAAGAAGAGAAAACGAAGTGTCGACATCAACCAACCCAAAATGGACGCAGACTTGGACATGCCGGCACCTGAGGAGATGAACGAGGACTTGAATCTTCCCGGGGGTGAAGGGAAGGAGGTCGGCATGCAGGGCCTGAAGAAGAAGAAGCGCCTCAAGGTCGAGGACACCAAGAACGGCAACGAGGTTCAAGGTAACCGTCTTTAACTTACTCGTTTTTCTGAAATTTTGAAACTGTCATTTTTGGAAAATTGGTTTTCTTGTTTTGGGATTGGGGTTGATTGGCATGGCCATGGCTAGTTGTAGAAGGGTGTTGGCAGACAGCACCTTCGGATACCATGGAGAATATCATACAGCGCCTCGACTTACTTGATCGGATTCGCGGCTTAAGCATCCTCTGCAAGAATTGGAGTTCGATTGCATTGCGAAGAGGCATCCGCAGTGTTCAACAATTTCCTTGGTTAATAGGCACTAAACCAGCCTGGACCCGCAAGTTTGGCGGTACTAAACCAAGTCCCACGTACTTAGGGTTAGAGTTCACCATCCCGCCTGATGGTAACGTTATCAAGTTAGGGTTGTCAAAGCGGAATCAAGGGCGGTTTCATAGTTCCTGCAAAGGTTGGTTGATTATGGTCAATGAAGAAAACTCTAAAGTATTTCTACTAAACCCTAATTCTGTAGTGAAACACGTACTTCCTTCCTTGAGAAAAATCCCGCCCTTCCAAAGATTTGGAGTTCGAAAAGCTGATCGCTTTCTTCTTAAAATTGCACTGTCCAGTTCAAATATCTCAGAATGTAGGGTGGCAGCAATTTTTTCTTCTATGGAAATTGGTGTGTGCAGGCTGGGGAAAAAAGGTTGGAGCATCTGTCCGATGTTGGATGATAGAAAAGAGTCCCCTTTATGCCTATTGTTGTCGTCATGTGGCATGCTATATGTTTTGATAAAAAAACAAGGAGATTAAGAGTGGAAAGGTTACAAGTCGAACGTGACGCTTTGGAGATGATCATGAGAAGTTGGAATATGACAAAAAAGAAGAATCAAGGAAAAGTTATTCCACTGGTGGTGGTCGTCCTAATGGTTTTAGTCATGTAAAGGTCAAGGACAAGTCATACTTGATAGGATCATCAACCAACAATGAAATCTTGTTGATCCATCAGTTTACGGATCACGAAAAGAACGATTCTGGTACCCGGATGATGACTCATGATTTTTTAGTTTACAAGGTCGATCTGGATGAGGGCGGAAGCTTTATCGAGGTACAGAGTTTGGGGAACCAAATATTATTTGTAACAAGTCGAGGTTGTTCTTTTTCCTTGTCCGTGAGTAATTTCACAGGGTTGGAAGCCAACTGCATTTATTTTGCAGAGTTAGGAGTTAGTTCCTATATTGCTGTACGTAGTAAAACCAGCATGTGTGATTTTTCTCATCATTTCTGTAGATGCAAATTTCTTCCTCCTTGATCTTGGACAAAATTGCACCTACAAAACAATTAACACCTTTGGTCAAGGCCAAGAGCTTCATGCGCCCAAGATGAATTTTGTGGGGGGGGGGGGGGGGGCTTTGGCCGAAAAACCTCCGATGCCAAAGTTAAAATTTAGAGAGAAATTGTTTGAGAATTTTTAGAGAATTTTAGCAATAGAGTTGGAAGTAGTCTTTGGGAGAGAATGGATAGCTTTTATAGGTCAATGGCCGGCCTCTTTGGGTGAGAGAGGACCGGCCACCTAGCTCTTTTTGTGGGCTAGGTTCTTGATTTGTTTCAAATTGGAGTTATGAAATAATTAGCTAATTAATCAAAATAATTCCCTAATTAACTTAGCTAATTATTATCATAAAAAGGAAAGATGTGATAGAAAAGGCAGAAGGCATGGTTGATTTCTTTTGGGGTGGAGGATAAACGGCCTTATTGTGCTTTTTGGGTAAAATGGATGACTTAATTGACATTTAAGGGATTAATTAGGCAATTAACCCATTAATTAGTCAATTATTATGTTTTTAGAAGGAATGTTTTAGGAATTATGGAATGAATAAATTATTTAACTAATTGATTAGCTAAATAATGAGGTAGAAAATATATGGAATGAGATAGGTTTTGGGAATTACCTTGTAGATGAGATTTGATGAAATAGGTTTTGAATTGTTACCTATTTGGGGCATTTTCGACTTTGTTGAGGGATGATTGCCCGCTGCTCGCTCGTAGGAATCCCGTTATGCCTCAAGGGTATTTTTGTCCTCTTTTATCCAAAAATCCACGTGTGGTGAATATCTTTGGCTCCACAATTTCTACTTAGATGGTCAGAAATTTGGACAATCAAGAGAATACTACTATCATGCTTCACCTAAGCTCATGCGGGGACCGAGTTGGTTCATTCCAAATTTATGATAGCTTAGCTAGAGATTTTTTGTTTCTTTTGTTTCAGTACTAATTATTTTATTAGAAAACTAAATTTTAATCCTTAAATAAGATGAAGTTTAGAAAAATATCTTATACAAGATTAAAAATTAATTTTAGTCCCTAGACTATATTTAATGCCAGCATATGTATTCAATATATATATATTTTTTTATATAAATTTTATGAATTTAATTTTATGAAAATATTATAGCTTTTAATTCTCATTATGGTAGGCATCTTATATAAGAAAAATATTTTCATAGAGATTTTTCGGTACACTTATATTTTTGCATATTTTCTTATCTGCCACTAATTCATTACAATATATTTAGGTACGAACATTTCGGTACAATGAGTTAATATGTTTAGGTACGGACATTTTAGTACACTAGTTTAATATAATATATTTAGGTACTGATATTTCGGTACACTAGTAGTATCATATAATTAGGTGCGGAATTTTCGGTACATTTATGTTTTTACATATTTTCTTATCTGTCACTAATTCACTATAATATATTTAGGTACGGTCATTTTGGTACACTAATTTAGTAAAATATATTATGATATGGACGTTTAGGTACACTTATTAGAGAAAGTTAAATAAAATTGTATAATAATAAATTTAAAATTTAATGTAATAACATTAAATAAGTTATCTATTAAATATAAAAACAAAAATATAATATGAATTTGAATTAAGTACACATTAAGGGACTAAAATCAATAATCAATCTAACACCAGGTTTTTATTAAATTTTAATCTTCTTGGAAGATTAATGTTCAAAAATCCCTTATGTTATTTTACCAGCACTAGTACAAAATCTGTTTTGCATGACGGAAACTTGCTCGACGAAGCAAATTTTGTCACGCAAAGTTTGTTTGCGCGACAGAGGCAACAAAGCGTCACGCAAAATTTCTTTGCGTGATGGAACTTTGCGCGACGTACATAGACCTTCGTCACGTAATGTTGGGAAAAAAGCGGTAATCATCCTTGGTTTCGTGCCAAAATCTTGCGGGACGCACAATTGCATTGCTCAAACTACCTTTGCGTGACAAATGTCTTATTCGTCGCGCAAAACTATTTTGCGTGACGTCACATTCGTCGCGTAAAGTGGACAACTTTTAGACCTGTTTCAAACCTTGTAGCTAGCTTATTGCATACATTACAGAGGCACTGGTGTTAATTTTGTTTGGATTTCATCCATGTGCGAATGCATACAAACATTTCCTTTCACTGCTTTAATAGGTATGGGTGTGAAAGTATTATTTTCTTCTCAAAGTATTATTGTAATTAAGTATTTACTTTGTTCTATGTTTCTGTAGGAGTCAAGAAGGGGTTAATAAGTTTCTGATTTCATCCTCTTGCAGGAATCATTCCAGAGATTGTTGCACAAGCAAGATGGAACTAGAGCTGAGTGGGAATATCCCTTTGCTGTAGCTGGCATCAAAATTTCCTTTGTCTTGGCACAAATGTTGGATCTTCAATCAGGTACTGAAATTTTCAAGTGAGAGGATGAAAAATCTTGTACTGTCAGATAACTAATCGATGAAAAAGCATCACCTTAGCATGTTCATCTGAAGAGTTGTTTTATTCCTCCACCAAATTTTGAATTTTGATGTTGTGTTTATAATTTTTACGTGTTTAATTTGATTTCATGTTCATCAAATGTTTGCTTACCAAGTTTAAAGGATGTCAATTCATTGAAGTGGGCAATTTCAATTTTAAAGGGTATAATGTATTGCCCTGCATTCTAGTGGATTTGTCCACATTTTGGGTTGTTCCAGGTTCTCCATTACTCAAGAATTTAGAACCATAATGAATTGCCCTGCATATCTTGTCTCTGGCCTAAGAAAACAAGTACAAGTAAATTGTCATATGAAGCAATTTTGGGAAGCACTGATAACGCGAAAATCAACATGGGAAAATGATACATAAAGCATATATTAACACGGGAAAATGATACATAAAGCATATATTAACACATGAAATTTCGCAAAATATGTATAACCATCACTCAAGAAATAGACCAACTTTTGGTCGATATACTTATGATTTCAGCTTGTATTAACCAGTCCCTGATTTTTTACTTGAGTTCTATCTGGTCAAAACAACTATACCGTCTAAAAAATTAGATAACATTTGTAGAAACATTTCAATTGACATACGAGAACTGTAATTTAAGTATACAAATTCCACTATAAATGAACCAAATAACCATTTTATCTTACACAATATTCAGCTTATCTTCTTGGCAGTCGAAAAGTAGGAGTTATATGCTTTGCTATCTAGCCTACTCACCATGAACATACAACACAGTCCATACCCCCTTCAGCTGAACCCCACACGTGCGCGCGCACCCGCATACAAATACTTCAATTAGCATCTAATAATTGTAATTTTGCATTGTCCAACTTCGTTAATCAATCAGAAGCAAACAATTTCCATGACAAAGAAAGCAGAATGACGCACTGATCATATACAATATTTACCCCTTTTCTTGGCCATCTGAAATTAGTAACGATTATGTAGTCTACCCAGCTGAAATCTAGCTCCCCCACCACACACACACAATAAATTTTCATCTCTCTTCTTCTCCATTTCCTCTCCCTTCCTCGATCTATCCCTATTCAATAAGCGATTTGATTTTGTATATGTAACTTTGAATTGAGAATTCAAACTAAAATAACTAAATTTGTTTTGTACAGGATTTTTGTATACGAATATCATTGAAGAACGAAATTGAAGGTATTTTCTTTGTTAAAATAAACTTTATTAATTTTTGTACATCACGTACAAAATTGTTTTGTGTTGTACGAAGTTAATACTACTTAACTTTGTATATTTTTTTCAAGACAAACTTAGTTTCCCGTTTGAGAATTAGTTGGATTTCGTGCATGGATGCGAAAGCATGACTGTGGTCCAATTAATTCTTGAATTGTCCCATTTTTTGGACAGTTTGGGAATGCATAGTTATGTGTTGTAGTTTGCGGTTCATGGATTAGGTTTCGATAGTGGAAATTTTGGTAACATTTTCTGATGTTCTTCGAGTACACGGTAGATATTATGTATCTATGACGTTCACTTGAAGAACTGTAAGGAAATGCTGCCGAAATTTGCACGCGTCGAAATTTCATCCATTGGAATCATAAATTACGGCACATAATTGTGCATTCCTGAATGGGATAGGGCCCTTACCGAAGGAATAAGGTGACAAGACAATAGTTGAAGTTGTTGTAATTCTTGTTCTTTTATTAGGATTGCAAACAAAATGGACAAACAGTGGATACAAAATCATAATAGATGTGTTGTTGAGTACTTGGATGGAATAGAAGAGTTCGTTGATTTCGCAACTAGACACAACGTAGGTTCAACTCATATCCGATGTCCGTGTAGGAGGTGTAACAACTCAATGAGGGAGACATTCGAAAATGTTCGATTTCATTTAATAAGAAATGGGATGATGGAGACCTATACTACTTGGTATCATCATGGAGAACGATTAGACCAAGCTTCATCTTCATACATGACACGAGTGGGGACTGTTGAATCTAATATGGATCCTAATGAACAAGTTATGGATATTCTAAATGACGTTTATCCATACGCCTCGACCACCACCAATGAGGAAGGGGGAGATGACGGCCATCCAACCATGGACAGTGAGGCATTCAAAAACTATGAAAAACTATTGAAAAATGCCAAGCAAGAATTATATCCGGGTTGCGAGAACTTTTCGATGCTCACGGCAATTGTGGAGTTGATGCATGGCAAGATCAAGTTTCGTTTGTCAAACAAGTGTTTTGATTACTTTTTGGGAGTTATCAAGAGGATGCTTCCAAAGGACAATTGTTTACCTGAAGATCATAAAAGTGCCCAAAAAGTGTTGAAGGGTCTTGGATTGGGGTATGAAAAAATTCATGCATGTGTAAATAATTGTATATTGTTCTATAAGGAGAACATACAGTTGGATAAATGCCCTGTATGCAATGAGCCGAGGTTTAAAATGACATCATAGAATAGAAAGACCAAGATTCCACAAAAAGTAATGCGTTATCTTCCATTAAAGCCTAGGTTGCAGCGATTGTACATGTCGATGCATACTGCAATCGATATGAGATGACATAAAGAAAGACGGGTAAATGACGATGTGATAAGGCATCCTGCAGATGGAGAGGCATGGAAAGAATTCGATCGGATGTACCCTGATTTTGCAGCTGACCCGCGAAACATAAGATTGGGACTTGTCACCGACGAATTTAATCCATTCGGGGTTCTAAACCAAATCCACAGCACTTGGCCGGTCGTCGTGTTTCCTTATAATCTGCCACCTTGGAAGTGCATGAAAAAAGAATACATGATGTTGACTCTATTAATTACCGAAGATCCAAGAAATTCCATTGATGTTTATTTGCGACCATTGGTTGATGAGCTAAAAGATTTATGGGAAAACGGTGTTCGTACATACGATAAGTCTACTGGGCAAATGTTCACCATGCGAGTAGCAGTGATGTGGACAGTAAACGATTTTCCCGCGTATGCAATGGTTTCATGGTGGATGACTAAGGGTTATTTGGCATATCCAATATGCAAGGAGAATGTAACATCGTCTTGGCATGCGAGAAAAGTTTGTTATCTTGGTCATCGTAGATGGCTCTCTTGGGACAACGAGTGGCGTCATAATGATAAAGCCTTCCACAGCACAAAAGAGACTCAGTCAAGACCAAGAGAATGGTCCGGAGATGAGATTTTGGATCAGTTAAACCATTTGGAATTTGGTCATTTTGGCAAAGGGGTCAATAAGCCCAGACCAACTACACATCTAAACTGGACGCACAAAAGTATGTTATTTGAGCTCCCGTACTGGTCAAAGTTAAAATTGAGACACAACCTCGATGTTATGCATATTGAGAAAAATGTGTTTGATACTTTGGTCGGGACAGTTCTAGACATTGAAGGAAAAACAAAGGACACGGTCCAAGCTCGCCTTGATTTGGAACGAATGGGCATTAGGTCATCCTTGTGGATGAAGAAAGTTGGTGGTACATTGAAGAAGGGCCATCCTTTTTTTACAGTTAAGCCGAATGGGAAGAAAGAGTTTTTCAACTTTATTTCTTCTGTAAAGTTTCCAGATGGGTATGCTTCCAATATCTCACGTTGCGTGAACGTAAGTGGGTGTAAATTTTCAAACATGAAGAGTCATGACTGTCATGTGATACTCCAACGCCTTCTACCGGTTGGTATTCGACACTTATTGCCTCTTGATGCGGTGAAACCAATAGTGTTGTTGTCGAGATTTTTTTCACAGTTAACTGCAAGGTGTTTACGGAAGTTGGATTTTAAACAATTGCAGGACGACATTGTGAACGTCTTATGCAATTTCGAACAGATATTTCCTCCAGCTTTCTTTACAAGTATGATTCGCTTGCCAGATGAGGCATTGCTTGCCGGACCAATCAATTGTCGATGGATGTATCCAATAGAAAGGTACTTAATTAAGCGTGTGTGTGTATATATATATATATATATAAATATATGTATATATATATAACAAATTCATGATCAATGAACACTTTGAATAATTTGTATCTACCCTTTTATTTGTGCATATATCTTGGTGAGTTGAAAAAGTGTGTCCGAAATAGGGCAAAGCCCGAAGGATCACTTGTGGAAGCATGGGTTGCATATGAGTCACTTACTTTTTGTGCAATGTATCTTCAAGATGTTGAGACAGCTTTCAATCGTCCTCAATGCAATAATGACGGTGGTGTCAGAAAAGAGAAACTGTCTGTTTTTGCCAAAATTGCGCGACCATTCGACAATTCTGTAAAAGGCAAATCGTTTACTAAAAATGACATGGAGGTAGCACATTAGTTCATACTCAACAATTGTGACGAGGTTTTGCCATACCTTGAATAGCATGAACAGTTGATGAAGCGAGAACATCCTTCGCATTTATATGCCAAGAAGCACCGTGAATTATTTCCTTCGTGGTTTCACGAACATGTAAGTTGTATGTGTTTTGAATTGAGCATATTTTCTAAATTGTTCATGCACGTCTTTAAATTTGGTTACACTAATAGGTTAACTTTTTGTATATGTTATATTAGATGAACAAATTGAAGGAATTGAATTCACCCTCTTATGATGAAGAATTATATAATTTGGCGAGAGGACCGCTTCACATTGAATTGTTCTCAGGTTGTCATGTCAATGGGATCAAGTTCTTAGGGGCAACACGTGATGACAAGTTGTCTACTCAAAATAGTGGTGTCCACGTCCCGGGTGCTGGCGATAGTGAAGACATTGATTTTTATGGCAAACTAACTAATGTAGTACAATTGCTTTACAAAGGCAGGTGTCAAGTGATACTGTTTAAGTGTGTTTGGTTTGATACAAACCCACATAACTGAACGAGTGTTAAGCGAGATCATGGTTTACTATCAGTAAACACTACCAGATGTTGGTACGATGAAGACCCATACATTTTAGCAACTATGGCGAAACAAATATTCTATCTAGACGACCCTAAAGCCGGCAATGGTTGGAAAGTTGTTCAGAAGATTGATCGAAGAAGGCTATATGATATTCCGGAACTAGATCATAATGACAACGACGACAATGTTGCTGACCAACAGTTTTCATCTTTGATAGAATTTGGTGAAGAAACACTCCGGGATACTAATGTTGTCCAAGAACCATTTGTTGTAGTTGGAATTCCCGAATTTGAAATATCAATTGACCTTGGTGATCTGCCACGATACAATGCACTGGAAGAGGCAAACGAAGATGAGGACGAATGGAAATCCGAAAATGATAGTAGTGAGGATAACGAGAGTTATTATTGTAGTTCGGATGACGATTAATATCTAATTGTAAAGGAAAAACCAGGAGGTTAAGGAGAGGCAAAGTCAAACTAAAAAAGGCACAGGAAGAATCTGCTCCCCTCAAATTCTTCTTCTTTATATAGAAATTATATGCTTTGTAGTTTTCTTAGCTGTGATGGTTCACATTAAGTAATTGGTTCATTGGTTTCTTCTGTTTGCAGATAAAGTTTTCGCTTCTACTTCCTTAACAGAAGCAGTATACGAGCAAGGAGTGAAAGATGTCACCTTGTCTTCTTCGATTTTCTGTTTGATACAGAGATTGTAAGAAACATATATTTATGAGTTATGCTTATAGATAAAGTCGGAGGTCCATATTTGAAAAGTTTCATTCGGCAATTTCCTGGGTCTTCAGAAGGTAACTTGTCTTTTGTATCCTACCCACCTCACATACTGTTGGAAATGTGCCCTAAAACCAATCATATGATGATACTTTATGGACATTTCACATGTTAAACTAATCTAGTTTAATATTAAGGGCAAACATTATTGTTTGAGCCGTCTCATATAAATGTTATATGCTTAAACGACAAGTCCAAGGAATATGTGATTGGAAGAATGCGATCTAAAGAAGTTAGATTTATGAGACCATTCTTTCGTTGACACATCCTAAACGTTCCTGATCATAGGATTGTCAATTGAGCATTGACAGTCCGTTAAGATCAGTACGTGCTATGTCTTCTCTCAGGGAGAGTGACTAGTCTCGAGTCATTGGTGTGTGTGACATCAAGACAAGTACGTAGGTGCTCAATAGAGAATGAGTTCACTGAACACGATCAACGAAGAGTTCTCATATTCATGTCACATGAGAACTCATGGTTGGGATAATGCAAATTAGTCTTTTGACCTGAGGCATCACAGTTGTCTTGTGGTTAGGTCCTTAATCTTTGATTATGTCAAAGTCACTCCATCAGGAGGGTGTCCACGACATCGTTGGGGTTAAACCACTTAGCCATGGAGGCAAGTGAATGCGCAACAAGGGATCTCTAACCTTCAAACTGTTTGAGGGAGAATACTCTATGATATGATTAAGAATCTTTGGCCAAAGTATGAATGAGATTTAGGAATGTGTTCCAAATCACATTCAAGGTAATCATATAAGCACAAAACTCACATTGGATAGTAGACATGAATAAACTATCAAACCAAACAATGTGGTCAAGAGTATTGTATTAGAGAAAGACCGTATTGCATTTGTAATCCTAAAACTGAATAGGTTCTCCACCTCTTCTGATTAGCTTGGGTAACCATGACATGCTACTAGGCGTCAACCATGGTTTGTGGAAGCCCTAAAAGTGTATTATCACTAACGGGAGAATTGAAAGTAAGTTTCAATTCACAATCGATTTGAAAGAGTTTGAATCGCCCACTGCCTCGCTAAAAGGAACCTAATGGATCGTACACCGTGTAAGGTAGAGATTGAAGATTCAACGAAGATGAGTAAGAATAATTAAATGGTTTAATTATTTATGGCAAGGATTAATTAATATGTTAATTAATCAAATGAATAAGTTCGTTAAAGACCTCGGGATAGTTTTGGACCTTAAGGCCCAATGGGCTTCGAACGTCAAGTCCATTGACTTAAGTTGCATGACCACTTAATGAATAATGATTCACAAAGGCCCAAATAGCCCAATAAATCCCCTTAGGCCGGCCATTTAGAGGAGGGTAGTGAACTTGGCTTAATTGCAAGTTTGCCACTCCATTGTGAGATTGTATAAAGACATCTTTATAGCCATTTCATCCAAAGGGGTTTTCTTAGGAGTAAAGATGAGAACACAAACCTCCCTTTGCTCTCAAAGAGGCCGGCCACCTTGGAGGGATCATCTAGCAATCAAACTCCTCCAAGGTCACTCATTTCTTCTACAATATGCCTTGGTGTGGAGACTTAGAGGTTCTCAATTTTGGGAACTTGGAGAAACCTTTTCATCCATCCAAATCCATGAATCTAAGATGCAAGGAATGAAGGCCCTCTCTTTGGGTGATTAGCCTTTGCTTATGCAAAGAGGAATCTACAAAGGTATTGATTTCTCAACTCACTTTGTTTTGAGTTGAGTCTTGGTTCACCTATCTACTAGGCTTTGAAGTTCATGGGTTAAGTTTTGTTTTTGAGTGCATATAAACATGATTCCGCCTTTTAATTGTTAATTGCATGTTGTTGATGTTGCTCAAATGAACTTGTTTTTCACAAATCTTCCTTCACATACATGTTGTTTAGGAAGAAAATTTATATAGTTAGGCAGATTATATTGATTTTTTTCACAGAAAGGTTTTGCAGAATGAGGACTTTTATTTAAAGGCTATCTTTAAGATTGCGAATCTTCAATTCGTTCCTAATTGATTCTGTGGAGCATTAATTTTTTTTGCTAATTTGCTAACTATTGTTTACTAGGCATGACTAGAAATGGGCTGATGTGTCATCCCAATTTAATATGATAATTTTTCTAATTTCCTACTTCCTTAACGGAAGCAGGATACGAGGAATGAGTGAAAAATGACGCCTTGTCTTCTTTGATGGGCATCAATGGTTGTGGCTTATCCTTAGACTCATGTCCCTTCTTTTTCGATCCTCATCTCGCTTTTCAACAATTGATTTATTTTCTTTGGCACTGCAACAACTATTACTCCAGGTATGAAGGAGTGATTAGAGTATCTTTTTGCTTGGAATTTTTATTTTTTTGCTATTTCATTCCGCATCTCTAACATTTGGAATTTTAGGTACAATGTAGCAATCAAGTGTGCAACTATTACTCCAGGTATACACTACTGAACAATTATACATGCATTTGTTTTCTAACTCTAGATCCTGTATTAATATTTTCAATCATCACCGAGAGATTGACAAAATTCATGATATTGTTGTTATAATTGACAGATGAAGCTCGTATGGAGTTTAACTTGAAGAGTATGTGGAGGAGTCCCAATGGGACTATTAGGAATATTTTGAATGGTTAGTGAACTGTCAACTATACATTTTCAGCTTTTGAACAATATTCTTTTCAAATTACAATGATTGCTTTTTCTACAGGTACTATTTTCAGAGAACCAATTATTTGCAAAAACATCCCTCGCCTTATCCCAGGTATTATAATGTAATATGGTGATTCTATAGTTTCGTCGGATTAGAACAATGCTTATTGTTTCTGTTTTCTGGCTGGACAAGGACAAACGAGCAGTGGGAAGACATACACAATGAGAGGGATAACAGAGAAAGCTGTCATTGATATCTACAATCATATAATCAATGTAAGTTTAATCATCACAAACTAATAACAATTATGAAAGTTATAGTGAAGATTGTTGCTTTGACAGAGATTGCAAGTATAACATGGTGTTGTGTTGGATTAAGGATAACCTGAATACAAGACAACTATATAATATGATTCAAAATAATGAAATGTTGCACTCAACTGCCACCACATAAATTCAAATCTAAACTTCTGTTGTAAAATAAAGGGCTAATGTAAATGGACACAGACAGAGGAAACCTATAATGTAGAATTGGCTCTTCTTCTCTGAAATGTATATTGTTTGAGAACTATTATCAATTAACTTATTTTTGTAATTCAACCTATCTATAAACATCTTTGCGTTTTTGTAATTGTATTTATGAAATTAAAACAATTTTGGACATCTTTGGTTTAAATTTTTATAAATGATCTGTGTTGGCAGTTTAGTTCAGTCTTTTGTTATTTTTAATTGTATTATAAAGTTGAAATATGTGCTGGTTATAGATTTTGTGTTCTGCTATATAGAGGTTAAAAAATGGGATAATTTTCATGAATAAAATTTCTGCATTGTAGGTTTTCCCTTTGTTTCTATCAATTTACATTTACTTTCTGTTTTACAAAACAATTTTATACTTTGTTTGATAACGTTGGTTTTCATGGCTTGCAGTTAAGGATTGGTACATAGGAAAGCAGCCAAAGAATCCTGTTGTACAATCATTGGTGGTGCAATTTTTTGCTCTTTTATTAAATTGTCCATTCCTGCCAAATTTAAAACGGTGAGAGTGCAACAATTTTATTAAAATTTTTTTTTTCCTTATTTCACACTCCCAATCTCACAATATAATCTTTTTCTCACTCAGTGTGTGTGATTTTGTTGTTTTTTTGTTTTCTTTGTAGAATTTATGTGTGTTACTCTCACTCTTATTTTCACTCTTGCTCACAATCTCACAATATAATATTTCTCTTGGTCTTACTCTTACTCCGACTGTGACTCACAATTTCATACTTGCTCATTACTTTTTTGGGGGTATTAAGTTACTATCAATTTTTGTCAATGTTTATTCATATTAATTGTTCCGTGGCAGAATTGGAGAGTGTGTTCTTTGCAATCTTAAGCCAGAAAACATGTGGAGTATTAAGTCATACACAACGAGAATGTGAGGGACCTGGTAATGTAGAAAGGTACTGTGGTTGAGAAGCTGGTGGAGGAAACTGCAAGCAATGATCAACATTTGGGACATTTAATCAGCAATGTTGTGCTGCTGCATTTGAAACTGCAAGCAATGATCAGCATTTGAGACTCGGATTGTTTGTTTCCTTAAATGTTGTGTTGCACAAAAACAAACCTTGCAAATTGCAATGTATATTTTTTTCCTTAATTTAAAAGTTTGAAGTCTATACTCCCTCTCTCTATAAATATATTAGAGAAACCAAAAGCGGAGCTGAAAAAGCAGAGAGTCACAAAACAAAGATAAATTTTGATTCCCGTTTCAATCAACAACCACAAGTTCCTTTTTGGATTTTGGAAGAATTGAAAAGAAAATCAAAGGGGTTAGGTTTGGATTTTGGATGTTATTTGGTTTTTTAAAATACAACTTTGCGCGATGTACCAGCTAATGCGTCACGCAAAGGCTGTTTGCGCGACGTCCAATGAATGCGTCACGCAAATATTGTTTTGCGCGACGTAAAAGTCAATACGTCACGCAAAGAACTTTTGCGCGACGTACCAGTGAATGCGTCACGCAAAGTGTTTTTGTTACTTTCGTCACGCAAGATTTTGTGCTATCAACTAGCATAAATATTTTAAATTGACGATCGAATTAGTTCATTGTATTCATATAGGATCAAGGAGTGTAGCTGTAAAAAATCACCAAAATCGGAGTTAAAACTACCGTTGAATCATGATTTTTCGTTTATAACCGTCCAAATATTTTGTCCCGTTACTTGATCTCCGAACGTTTGTTTTTTGTGATTTTTTATGTATACGATATCGACGCATATACAAACAAGTTTGACGGTTCGATCGTTCAAATTAGTTTCCAACAATCCATATCTCATCAAAACAATAGATTCACTAACACTTTTGGAATTTATTTATACTTTCATTAAGTATAACATAAGATTTTGTGGTATCCACTAGCGTAAATATTTTAAATTGACGATCGAATTAGTTCATTGTATTCATATAGGATCAAGGAGTGTAGCTGTAAAAAATCACCAAAATTGGAATTAAAATTACCGTTGAATCATGATTTTTCATTTTTAACCGTCCAAATGGTTTTTCCCGTTACTTGATCACCGAACATTT
This sequence comes from Pyrus communis, assembly GCF_963583255.1. Lineage (NCBI taxonomy): Eukaryota > Viridiplantae > Streptophyta > Magnoliopsida > Rosales > Rosaceae > Pyrus > Pyrus communis. The sequence continues at coordinate 11,136,983 of NC_084803.1, read as the reverse complement.
ATTTTTTGTGATTTTTTACGTATACGATCTTGACGCATATACAAACAAGTTTGACGGTTCGATCATTCAAATTAGTTTCCTACAATCCCTATCCCATCAAAACGATGGATTCACTAACACTTTTGGAATTTATTTATACTTTCATTAAGTATAACATAAGATTTTGTGGTATCCACTAGCGTAAATATTTTAAATTGACGATCAAATTAGTTCATTGTATTCATATAGGATCAAGGAGTGTAGCTGTAAAAAATCACCAAAATCGGAGTTAAACTACCGTTGAATCATGATTTTTCGTTTTTAACCGTCCAAATGTTTTGTCCCGTTACTTGATCCCCGAACATTTATTTTTTGTGATTTTTTACGTATACGATCTTGACGCATATACAAACAAGTTTGACGGTTTGATCATTCAAATTAGTTTCCTACAATCCGTATCCCATCAAAACGATAGATTCACTAACACTTTTGGAATTTATTTATACTTTCATTAAGTATAACATAAGATTTTGTGGTATCCACTAGCGTAAATATTTTAAATTGACGATCGAATTAGTTCATTGTATTCATATAGGATCAAGGAGTGTAGCTGTAAAAAATCACCAAAATTGGAGTTATAACTACCGTTGAATCATGATTTTTCGTTTATAACCGTCCAAATGTTTTGTCCCGTTACTTGATCTCCGAACGTTTATTTTTTGTAACTTTTTACGTATACAATCTCGACGCATATACAAACAAGTTTGACGGTTCGATTGTTCAAATTAGTTTCGTACAATCCATATCCCATCAAGTTCAACGGTATATATATTTATTAAGTATATTTAAATTTATTTATTTTGTATGTATAACACTTAAGAAATTGAACGATATATATATTTATTAAGTAGCTTTAAATTTATTATTGTAGTTCGGGTCGAGTTTTTGTTAGAAAAATATATTATTGTGGATTTTATGTAAAAAAAATTTGATTTTGAAAGGAATAAAGTCATTTTATCAGTATTTAAAATAATTTTAAAAAAAAAAAAAAAAAAAACCTTGCATGACACCTTAATGTAGTCGTCACGCAAAAACAATTAGCGTGACGTCAACTTGAATACCTACGTCACGCAATTTGTTACAATTTTGACGTGCAATTGTAAAAATAAGGCGGTTTTTTTGAAATTTCCAAGTTTGGACATGCGCCCTTTCTTATACCCAAACTCCCGTAGCCTTCCTCATCATCTCACCCTTTCTTATACCTGGACTCCCGTAGCCTTTTTTTTTTGAAATCTACATCACTGGGTCTTTATCCCTTCCTCATCATCTCGCCCTCTTTCTCCGTCTCTGTACCGTAGCCTTCCTCATCATCTTTTATATTTTGAACTCAGACCTCTGTTTTGAATCCAGATCTTTCTCCCTCTCGTTCTAAACGACGGGCATCCACCACCCCTTCGTCATGCTTGTCTCTCTCATTGAAGGTAAGTCTAATTACAAATTATGAAATTGTGAAATTAAGGATTTTGATTGTGAATTGAGATGAATTTTAGAATTTAGGGTTTTAATTTGGGATAAATTACTAAGGCATGTGATGGATTTTAGGGTTTAAAAATTTTTGAATGGGATTTAGGGTTTTAATTTTGAAATGGGGATTGAATCAGGGTTTTTATTTGGGATAAATTATTACGAAATGGGCTGAATTTTAGGGTTTAAGAATTTCATTTTTGTTGTTTCTTGTTTGCAGTTTGAAGATATTTTGGTATACATTTTCAATTCCTAGCCAACCAGCAGGTATTGACCCAGATTTTCAATTCCCTCATCTGCGTTAAGCAATACGCTGCCTGTAGTCCCTCTTACATCTGAATTCTTTTTGTGTTTTCATATGCTTAAGTTTGAGTTTTTATACGCTTGTTGTCGTTTGGGTTTTTGTTGTTGCTACTGTTCTTGTTCTTGTGTTTCTTACTAGAGTGTTTATTGGGCATGCCTCAGCCAATGCATATTCATCATTGGATTATCTTCTTAGTGGTAAATACTTGAATTCTGGCAACAGTGGCAAAAAAGAAGTTATCTTACTTTCATTGCTTATGTGTCAATTTTAAACCTGTTAGCTGGTAACTATTTTATTTTAATCTCAGTCAACATATTACTATTAATGCACTGTTATCCATATCTTTGAAATGGTTGCGCATATCCAAATTGGGATCCACCATTTAATTTTGATAAGTTGATTGAAATCAGTACGCACAAAATCATCAACACCGGCTAGCTTCTTACTGGAATCTTTGTGATATATGTACCCTTGTGCTCATACAATTATTCATTATTATAAGCTATGCGTATAGATAAAGTCGGAGGTCCAGATTTGAAAAGTTTCATTCGGCAATTTCCTGGGTCTTCAGAAGGTAACTTGTCTTTTGTATCCTACCCACCTCACATACATGTTGTTTAGGAAGAAAATTTATATGGTTAGGCAGATTATGGGTTAGTTCATAGATCTTTGGGCTTCGATTACCAAGGAATAGAAACTTTACAAATAAAACCCGAGGATTGGCATTCGATTGCTGTCATTTTATATGTATATGGTTACAATTATCTACGTTCCCAATGTGCTTATGATGTAGCACCAGGCGGATTGTTAGCTAGTGTCTATCATCTTACAAGAATAGAGTATGGTATAGATTAACCGGAAGAGGTATGCATAAAAGTATTTGCCTCAAGGAGGAATCCTAGAATTCCATACTATAATGATTTTTTTCACATAAAGGTTTTGCAAAATGAAGACTTTTATTTAAAGGCTATCTTAAAGATTGCGGATTCTTCGTTCCTAATTGATTCTGTGGAACATTAAATTTTTTTGCTAATTTGCTAACTATTGTTTACTGGGCAAGATTAGAAATGGGCTGTTGTGTCATCCCAATTTAATATGATAATCTTGATAGTGAACATGTAATTCTTTATTTTGTTTTCCCCAGGCTCCTGATCCCTGAAATTACTTTCGGAGAGGATTAATCTTTTTTATTTTCACATTTCATAATATCAGATAATCTTTACAATGTATGCTTACTAGTGCGTTTACTAGTGTTCACCATGTTATAGTTGATACTGATATAATGAAGTTTTCGTACCATTGATTGATTACAATGTCTGCTTACTAGAGTGTTTACTAGGCATCCTGATTTAGATAATCTTTACAATTTATCACATATTCCTAGTGTTGGATTACCCATTCTTTTTTGTTTCACTTGATGCAATTTGTTTTGTTGGTTATGAAAATGGATAGGTAGTTCCTCTTGTTTTCAAATTAAGAATGTTCCTACCTACTTATATTACTTTGGCTGCTAATTGATTAGTTTCAAATGCAAGAAAGGATTAGTTTCTAATGTTATATTTTTACGGTTCAAAAGTGTATAGATGTCGCAGTTGATCACTCGTTGTCGGAGTGTAACCAATGCGCCTCCCGCATTATCAACATCTACTACTCCAAGCGTGAGTGCTCCATTGATTGGGGAGCCTACACCTCTTACTGAGGCTACTCTTACGTCGTCTCAGGTGCCCGTATCATCGACATCATCAGTGTCAGTTCACCCGCTCAGTGCACAGCGGCCTCATCGACGTCGCCGCGAGCCGGAGCCTTCTGATCACGCTTCCTCGTCCTCTATAGTCCAGGGTGAGGCCTCCTAGCTAGGTAGTTTTTTCTAATTCTCACTACATTGTATTTTTTTTCATTTTAGAACTATTATTTTTATGATTGTGAAAATTTGCTAGATTGTGAAAATGTGTTACGGGTTGTGAATTACTGTTATTTGACTTTTTAAGGTTTTGGGAAATGATGTACTATTAGGGGAGGATTTGCAGAATTTTCTGTACAAATTTAAGCTTAGGGTTTTCATCATTTAAGTTTTTTTGGGCAGCTAAAAAAAACACCAGGGGGCCTAATCGAATGCTGAAGGCGGCACAGAACATACGTCTCACCGCCTCCTTGATCAAGATTGCGTATGACTCGCGACATCATGGAGCGGCTACCTCACAGCAACATAACATCGTCGCTACTAGCTGTGGTTATGTTATTAAGCATTGTTGTCCTATGCATTGGGAGTCTTGGGCAGATATTCCCGAGGAGACGAAAAAACTGGTGCGAGACAAGTTGTCGGTTAGTATATTAATTTTTAGCCTTTTATCATTTTTTAATTATGTTTACAAATATTATAAACCAAAGTATATTATCTTAATATTATTAAATTTTTTTACTATTATTTTGTTGTTTTTAATATTTGTAGGTCAATTTTCATCTTAAGGACATATCCCCCGAGGTCTTCGCCTACTTAGAGGAGATCTTCGCAAATCGGTACAGAAATTGGAAGAGCGATCTTCATGTGCATTTTAAGAAATAGGGTGATCCGGAGACTGCTCGCCTACATGGTTGCCCATCCGAGTTGGTGGACCGGCAGGATGATTGGGACTGGCTTTGCAAGCATTTTATGGACCCAAAATTTGTTGTATGTACATAATATTTTAATAATAATTCATTACTATTTTACTTATTTTTTTAAGCTTTTTTAAATAATTTCTTTCAAATAGTCGCACTAACATGTACAGTGTGTGTTTAACATAAGAGATCTGTTGTTGGCAAGATAGCTCGGGAGTAAAAGACACTTCTCCACCATTCCGGTTCGAAGCCTTTTTCATATAGGCTTGATGAACGACGTCAGGTAAAAGTATATTAATTTTGAAATTTCATACAATTTTTTTTTTATTATTGATTAATAAAATTTTCTTAATGTTTTTTTTCTTCAGGAGGGTTCCAAGTTCTCGAATATCGACTTGTTCAAGGATGTTTACGTTTGACCCGATGATGAGAACACTGAGCAACTTCATGTAAGTATATGTAATTGTTAATTTTCTTATATTTATGAATCGTTCAAATATTATTTATATTTTGTTATTAAACATTATAAGTTTTTTCTTCTTTATTATTGTAGGCTGCTATGGTGGAAAAGGGAAATGCTATTCTTCAAGAAGCAACATCACAACTTCCCCCGGAGACCCCAATCGAGGACGTCACTATACCTGAGGATGTAGGTTTTCAGATCCTGACTGAGGTCCTGGATCAGAAGTTCGGTCGTCGTCATGGCAAGGTTGTTCGATGTATGGGGAAGGCGGGAGTTCGTGAGATAGGTACCTCCTCTTCCAGATTGACCATAGGAGAGGTATTTGCCCTTAAGGAGGAAGTGACAACCTTGAAAGGTAAGCTTGCGGCCCAAGACGAGCAAATAAGGGCCCGGGACGAGGAGATGAGGGCCCGAGACGAGGCCCGAGATGAGCAGATGAGGTCCCAGGACGAGCTAATAAGGGCCCAGGGTGAGCAGATGAGGACCCAAGGCACGCAGATGGGTATGATTCTACAGGCCTTAGCGATGTCCGGTCTTCAAATCCTTATGCCAGCACTTGATCTTGCTCCACCTTCGACCTCCCAGCCATTTTGCCCACTCGATACCCAGTAGCCTGATGTGTCAAACTTAGAAGATTACTTGTAGTTTTTTCTTTTGTTTGGACATCTTGTACGTACATTTTCATATATTTTAAAATTAAATACTTTTTTCTTTGTTTATTAATTATTGTTTAGAATTTAATTACAATATTTATTAAAAATTAAATAAAAATATTTTTGTCAAAAAAAATGAAAAAAAAATAATAATGGTTTGCGTGACGAAGAACCATACGACGTCGCGCAAACCCACTTACCCACTTTGCGTGACGTAGGTACATACGTCGCACAAAGCGGGTTTGCGTGACCTAAGACATGCGTGGCGCAAAGTGGGTTTGCGTGACGTAGGGACCTACGTCGCGCAAACCCACTTAGCCACTTTGCGTGACGTAGGTACATACGTCGCGCAAAGCGGGTTTGCGTGACCTAAGACATGCGTGGCGCAAAGTGGGTTTGAGTGACGTAGGTCCCTACATCACGCAAAGTGGGTTTGCGTGACCTAAGACATGCGTCGCGCAAAACTAGTTTGCGTGACGCACATACCTACGTCACGCAAACTAGTTTGCGTGACGTAGGACATTTCTTCGTCCCGCAAACCCTGCTTTCACAGCCTTGGCGCAACGATTGGCGCGCGACGAAGGTTCGTCGGGCAAATATTTGCGTGACATTTTCTTGATTTTGCGCGACGAAGGACCTACGTCGCGCAAAGTATTTTTTGTACTAGTGCGGTGTTATGCTTTGCAATTCTTAAATTAAGTTATGTACTATTATCTTTAATTTGTAACCTTGTTTCTTGGTGGCACTAAACCAAGGCCCAACCTATGGTATGCAACGTTATCAAGTTAGGGTTGTCGAAGCAAAATCAAAGGCGGTTCATAGTTCCTGCAAAGGTTGGTTGGTTATGGTCAATGGAAAAAACCTCTCTAGTATTTTTACTAAACCCTATTTCCGGAGCCAAACACAAACTTCCTTCCTTTCAAAATATCCCACCGTTCGAAAAATTTTGAGGTCGAAAAACCGGTGACTTTATAAAAGAGTTGTACTTTCCAGTTCAAATATTGCAGAATGTACGGTGGCAGCGATTTTTCTTCTGTGAAAATCGATGGGTGCAGGCCGGGGAAAAAAGTTTGGAGCATCTCTTGGGTGTTGGATGATAAAAAAAGTCCCGTTATGCCTCTTGTTTTCGTCATGTAGAATGTTATAAGCCTAAAAACAAGGAGATTACGAGTGGAAGGGTTATAACTCGAACGTTACGGTTTGGAGATGGTGAGGAGTTGGAATTGGAGTTGGTTCATGACACACAAGAAGGATCAAGGAAAAATTATTCCCTTCCACTGGCCCTGATAGTTTTAATGGTTCTAGGCATTACGTGTGCTGTGTAAATGATTTCAAGTTATACGACCAACACTGAAATCTTGTTGATCCATCAGTTTATAGATCACATAAAGAACGTAGAGGTCCCCAAACAAGGACTAATATTTTTTTTTTTGTTTACAAGATCGATCCCGAGGATGACAGAAGCTTTCTCAAGGTACATAGATTGGGGAACCAAATATTAATTTTCTAGAGTTAGGACTTGGTTCCTATATTAAGGACGCAGTAAAACCAACATTATGGTTAGGACTTAGATGGTAGGAAAGGAATTTCAAGAGAATACTACTCTCATACTCCACCTAAGCTCATGTGGGGACTGATGTCTTCATATTTTCATATTTTCATATATTTCTATCATTTATTATTTTGAATTTTGTATATTTGAATGGATTAGATGCACTGAATTATATTGTTTTGATATTTAGGCATACGATAGTGGAGCTACATAAAAAAGAAGAATATAAAACGAAGACTTGGGTGCCTATAATAATGTTTTACGTGCATATTTACTAGAAGCAGTAATGGATGGGCGCGAAATAGAGTTTGATCCCATGATGAACTAGTGCTTATGCGGCAGCAGTGCAATGATTCCTCCATGGACCAGTTTTTGGCAATACAAAAAGGCTTTAAGGGAATTCATTATTAGTCTATTATTTTATTTTTCCTTCTTAATTAAGGATTTATATACCACATAAGGTGACCGTTATTAGTTGAACTCTTTTTTAATAATTTAAAAAATGAGTTTAACCATCAATTATCACATCATATATTTTATAAAAATGATTTAAAATTTTAATATCTCTAGCATTTATGAGATTAATCCGTCACCAAAACAAAATATCATCATATTTCACAGGGGGTTTGAGGCAAAAGGCAAAGTTGGAAGACCTAGATTAGAGTTGTTTTTAAAAAAAAAATTTTTTTATCCATATTGAGTATCTTTTGCTATTTGTAATGCACTTGATTTTTATTTAGATGCTTGATCATCATCTAGGTTTAAATTAAGTTGATTTTTTTTTTTTAAAACACCATATTATCTACACTAAAAGGGAAGGGTGTGTGTTTACCTTCTTGCAATCGATACCATGAATTCTTATTTGGAGATGTCATGCATTTAGGGTTTATATGATTTTCCAACTATTTCCATAACGCTTGTAAGGATAATTTTGATACAACCAGATGCCATGACCATTAAATAAACTTGGAGAAAATTGATTATCAATATATTGGGTAATTACTTGTTCATAACATATTAAGGGGATTAAGTAGAATTAGTTACGGTGAATTCGTATGCCCTAGGTCTGGTTTTGTTTTTAAATTATTATTTCAATGTGTTTATTTTCAAGCTTAATTTAAATTTTCAGTTTAATTAATTCAAATCTTCTCACTTTTATGTTAAAGCTTATCAACTATGATTGTTTCAATTTGCTTAGTAAAACTTTTAGAATCAATTCGATATGTGTGACTATGTGGGACAATATTTATACTTATTTGTTATACCATCATCTGATTTATATACTTACAAACCCTAAAATTCGAGAATTATTAAAGTTAATTTTAATTAATCTAATTTTCGCAACAGAAACTGAGTTGGTTCAAATCCCATTAAGTCATTAACCCCACAAAGAATGAAAGAAGTCAAGTCACCGAACCTTGTCCCCCATGTTGGGAAAGACATGTTTCAACGTCCATCCCCCTCTAAAAGGAAAAGTAATCTCTCACTCTGACTCTGATCATTCTCTACTTAGTGCTCGGAATAATTAACTGGTTTGAGTTTGCATCATATGATGAATAAACACCACACTCAAATTCCAACACAAAGCTTTTCCTCATGGCCATGTTAATTAAGTGACTGGGATTGGATTAGTGCAGTAGTTTACGTGGGATTGGAAAGGATAACATTATTCTAGTGTGATGTTTGGTGCTACACAAGAATGAGGAATTGGATTAATGAAAAATGCACTGGTGTTCCAAATTCTTGAGTTCGGATTCTCTTGGGTTTGAGGTCTCGGGTCTGAGGTCATGCGATTGGAGTAGTTGGATTAAACGCTTGTTAAGTTCTTGTTGTAAAGTATAAAAAATCAATTGAAAACTCTTATTCTTTCTAAGTTTCCCCATCAGAATATTTTGAGAGACTAACAAAAAAAAAAAAAAAAAAAAAAAGATTAGCTAAATATATACACACTTTTGCCATCTTCCTAAAACTTTAATAAACGGGTAATGCTAGAAAAATTTTATCAAACTAAATGATGTGTCATCAATAGGAATAAACACGTTTATTAACACTTAAGTCGTAATCTAATAACTAACTTCCATAATTTCATGTCATTTAGTTTACAACATTTCGTCTCCCTAACATTACCTTTAATAAACCAGTGAAAAAAGTATTGGTTAGTGGGAATTTTACTAATTGATTTCCTGTTTGGATGATTTGGATTATTCCCAATCATGGGTTTAATAAAGCAAAAAACAAAAAGAAGTAGGAGCTAATGATCTTGCTTTATTTTTATTCACTTGAATTATAATATCAAGTCAAAAATCAGCCAAATGATCTTTAGACCAACTCCAATGGTGGGCTAAAAGCCAAATTACCTCCCAAAATTTCCCCCCAAACTCACTCCAACCCAAGGGGAAATTTTGAGCTAAATGTTAAATGTTAAACCAATGCCAAATTCCCCCTGAAATTTAGCCCAGAAATCGGGGTGGACTCTATCCAATATTTATCGAAATTTAAATTTTTTTAGATTAAAATGTTCATAAAATTAATTTACGATAGTCTACATTTTTTTTTTAATTTAATTTAACAAAAAAAAAATAGCCTAAGTTCATTCTTTAATAATCCCTGACTAAAATTTTAGAGTAGAACGGTTGGAGTAGAAAAGCTGTTTTTGGGCTAAAAGCTAAATTTTTTGGGTTTGACTTTTGACCCAACCATTGGAGATGGTCTTAGGAGACAAATGGTTAGGAATTAGGACTAGCTGAGATTTTTTTTTTTTTTTTTTTTTTTTTTTTTTTTTTTTTTGGTAATTTCAAATTAGTCTCAATCTTATAAAATGTTCTAAATAATTACTTAACATTTTAAAAATAAGATATTTGGTATGTTACCGGGGACTTTAACAATATGTTTTTATGACATTAATAGTATTAAATGACAAGATGGACAAATACTAAAGTTGGTTTTCACTAATCGACGTCTTTGGAGTTCTAATTCTTCAAATGACCTATTTTAGCCAAGTTAAACCATAAATTTTCTTAGCTAAATGGCGTCAATTGAATCTATATAGATGACTTGAGAGTTAAAAACATGTTTAATATTTGTCCATGTCATCATTGAACTCTAGTGAACATAACAGATGTTAATTTTTCAAAACTTTGGGTAGTTATTTGGAATATTTTAAAATGTTATGACCAATTTGAAATCAGTTCTAAAGATTAGTAGTTATCCAAACTCAACCCTTATTTTATCACGTAGCAAATTTTTATTGGGTGAGTTATTCATTTTTAAACACATATGATTGAATGATGCTACTAAAACTATAAAATGAATAATTGCATGATAGACATCAAATGGATGTTATGCATAGATTTTCAAGTAAAAACAGTCTTCTTTTCTTTTTTCAAAGTGCGGTGTTAGGCACATAATTCCTTCTCGAAATGTTTGAAGATTGAAAAGTTGTGTGAATTGGAAATTATACCAACTATTTTGGTACCTTAACGTTCAATGTTGAGTATTCTACCACCATGACATGTTTTGCAATTTTTATGGGCTGATAATTTTAGCACTCCAAAATTCACTTTGAAAGCTTTCTTCTGTAAATATTTTGGCACTTCAAAAATCTCTTCTAGTTTTTTACATTCCTCTACTCTCCTGCGTGGGACATTCTTGTGTGTTACTAGAAGTAATACTTTAGTTGTAATTTAGAATCTCTTCTCGCATGTAAAAAGTGTATTTAGTTATTTCGAGAGTATCGATTTTTTATTATTTTATATGAATCTAATTAACCCTGTTATCATGGTTGAGTCATTGTTAACAAGTCTTATGTATACAAAGTAGTTTAGGATAATAAACCACCATTTTCACGGGTAAAAAGAACATAAGAAGTTATAGAAATGTGGTCACATTTGTAGGTCAACTAGATATCCCTTAAGTATATTTGATTTCAAAGATCCAATAAAATTCACACGGGCATTGATCCTATCACTTAATTTCACTAATACAATATATTAATTACCAACATTATCCGACAGTGTGATTGCCACGCCCAAAAGTTTATCCTTTGACCTCGCTATCATTTTTGTAATGCATAAATTATTAATATCACGTGACAATGTTACTATTATGCTTAAAAGTTTCTGTTTCTTTTCTCCACTACTTATAAAAGATTATTGAAAATATATAGAAACAATAAAATACGGCAGCACAAATTAATTAAGTTGGTAATCACAGATTCATAAACATCTGGACTAATTTGATCATCACCAACACCAAGCAATGACTAATATTAGGATTTGTTTGTAGTGACTAAAATACCCTTGGTGGAGTACGAGTCTCATGATAGTGTGGTGCGGTGGGTCAACGCAAACACGTAGCTTGGATTAATCTTGTGTCGTTGTTACCATTTCGGATTTTTGGTGGAACCGCGTTTTGTGATTTATGGAGAGATTTATTATGTTGGAAAGACGGTTTGATATATTAAGTGTCATAATATAAGTTATTAAGTAATTGCATAAAAAAATTTAGCCACTTGTAAGATAACACTTGGTGTACCAGACCGTATTCTCGATACATTGAAATTTTTTTTTCTAATTTGTGGAGAAATTTTTCCTTGTGACCTGAACATGAGTGGTACATCACGTGTTTTTTCACAAGTGGTGGGAAATTGTATTTTTTAATTTATTAACTTTTTAACACACATATTTCACCATTTGTATAATAACACGTGGTGTACCACTTCATATTCCGATTACACTCAAAAATCTTTTATGATTTGTGAGGCTGTGGTGGGCTCGTGGGGCACCTCTTATTTTATTTTTGAATCTTTGTCTATATCCTATTATTCTTCATCTAATAAATAACACTAGCTTATGACCAAAAATATAATAGAAAATAAATAACACTAGCTACATTTTGTTGAAGTTCGGTTTCTACTTTATAGGGTCTATTTGGATTGTTTTGTGTTGAAAATGTTCTTTGACAATTAAACGTGTTTATAGTTTTAATTGGCGAAAAATCAAAAGTATTTTTGTATCATATGTGTTATTTTTAAAGGTATACATATTCGATGCTTTTTCATATAACACTTTCAAGTATTTTTACTTAACATATATTTAATGAGAACACTTTTAATAAAGGCTTATGAGAAGAATACTCCGAGTAATGCTAAAGAGACTAAATTTATAGACAAAATTTAGTAAGCTATATAACATGAAAATTGATGATTTGACTATTACCTAAGCATTGATAAACATGCTTGTTTTTTATTGGTTACACATCATTTAGTTTTGTAAATTTTGTTTACAAACTTAATCTCCTTAACATTACTTGAGTACTTAATTGAGAAACAATCTCAATTGTTTGTAAGTGAACAATGAAAAACGGTAAGACACTAGTTTGGTATGAGTTTATATTATATGAGTTTCGTCTGCTTTAATTTTCTCTCTTAATTGTTACCTAGTTGTCACTTAGTACTACAGTTTAGTAGTATTTTTCATCACTTGTAAATGAGAGGTCTTAGGTTCAATTCTCGCCAAACACAAATTTGAACCATATTATTGCTAGCCTATTGTGAGGCTAAGTCCACTCTCTTTCCTTTAGGGTAGATAATATCATTTGTTAAAAAAAAAAAAAATTATTACCTAGTTATTTGTGTAGTTTTATAAATTTTGTTTGTTTCTTAAAATTTACTAGCATTTGCCTACACGCTTTGTATGTATGAACATATTTTTTTAGAAAATGAGAAGGAGAGAGGGAGAGAGAGAGAGAGAGAACATGGGAGAGTGGGAGGTTTTTTTTTTAATTTTTTAGTTTTTTATATTAGAGGTATTTTAACATCACATGTAGGTGAGACTTCAATAAAAAACAGTAAAATTTAGATATGTGAAATTACATTATTGCCCATTATTTTTTTTGTGTGATAGAAGATTAATTTATCTTTTCACCCTCTTTTGATTGACAAAGAAGATTTCATTAATTAGTAGAGATCAAATTTATATGTTAACAGTTGAGATTCGTGCTTTTTTTTTCTTTGAAGAAATTAAATTATATGGAATTGTGTATTATTATTAACAAAAAGTTTTAAATGTATAATTAAAAAAAAAAAAAATTGACCCTCAAATTTCCCAGTCTCTTTTCCACAAAGTCTCAAAGCAAAAGCTAACTTCCAATCTTTGGTTTGTTAATTATTACTTCAATTTCTTTCACAAAACAACCACCAAATCGTCATCACTCTCAATCAAAACCCTCTCTTTCTCTCTTTCTTTCTTTCTTTCTTTCTTTCCATAATCCTCCAATCCTTGGTTTGATAATGGTTTTGGTTTGCCCCTTCCTTTTCCTCTCTCTCTCTCTTTTTCAACACTTGTGCTTGGTGGGTTGTGCGGCTGAGGTGAAAAATGGGCCCTAAACTCCACTGAGACATTTTTGCGAGAGGGGTCTCAATCTATTCCTCCACTGCTCTATTTGCCTCCTACTCTTTGTGCTGCCTCGCATTTGGAGGTTTTGGGTTCTCTTCCTTTTCGTCTTTTTGTTGAAAATATGAGATCTTTGGAGGTTTTGGGTTGTGATTTTTGAAAATTTGGAGGCTTTTTCCAAGTGAGTTTTTTTATTTTTTATTGGTTTTGATGAGAGATGAAGTGAACAATGTTGGGTTTGTGTTGTTTTCCAATTGGGGTTCCTCTTCCTGTGATGTTTTCAGATTGTGATTCTTCTGCTGAAAGTTGAAGATTTGAATTTTGAGGTGGAGTTTTTGAAGTTGAAGTTTTGGTTAGGTTCAAAAGTAGGACATTATGATTGAGAGATTGGTAATTTGATTTCTGAGGTGTCGTTATTTTGCTACAAAAGCTGGTATTGGGAAGTTCCTCAAAGGAAGAAAAGATGGACAGAAGGATACAGCCTCCGTTGGTAAGTTTCTCTTGTCATTTATTCTACCATTTTTCATGTTTTGCTTCCTATACTGTGCCCTACTGATCTTTCGTTTTCTGACTCTTACATTTCGAATTGTCCGATTCTCCGGTTTTTCTTTTGATGTGTGTGTGTGTGTGTGTGTTATAAGTGTTGTAACTATGGAAAATAAAAACATTAAGAAGGTGAATGGATGGTGGATGAAGTTCAGCTGTGTCAGCTTTCATTGAATCCAGGGAGAATGCTGGTTGTATGGTTAATTGTTGATGAAAAGTTTATATTTTGTGAGCTTGGAAATTGTGTATCATAAAGTGCATGTTTTGTCCAATAACTTCAACGGAAATCGTATATCAGTTGGATTGGTTCCATTTCCAACCAATTTGGAATTTCTCTAGTAATGCAAACATCCTTCATGCCTGTTCTAAGGTGTAAGAGGCAACGAAAAACACTAAGGGAGGACAAACATGTGAACAACAAGGTTGCAACACAGACAATCTTCCTACTTGTTGGTACCTGTAGAAGAAAATTTTGGCTTCTCGCTAATTCAAAACCTATACTCCTGTCAACTCTGTTTTTATCCTTTTGGTTTCTGTTTCCAGGATTGTCTTGTTGCCGAGTGCTGATTTTAAGTTTGTCATAGCTCAAATATATAATTTACATTTGCATGAGTTTCATATGTGTTTAATTGGCTGCAAACCTGTTGTACCCCCGTTTGTGATATTGAAAGGAGTTCGTCATGCTAGTTGTTCATGAAAATTATTAGAAATGATGGAAGATTATCCATGCCACCTGCTCCCTCGTGGTAACGACTTACCACGAGATCTGGGAAACTGTGTTTGCATAATGCATTTGTGGAGTTGCCGTATTTCCAAAGTAAAATGGCCTGGTTGATTGTTTAAGTAATATACATTTCGCTTTGCAGGTTGATTCAACAGCTTGCTTATGTAGAGTAGATGCTGGCCTTAAAACTGTTGCTGGAGCTAAAAAGTATGTCCCTGGGGCAAAGCTCTGTCTTCAACCCGACATTAAATCATCCATTCATCCAACTAGGAGTAAGCCTTCGCGTGGTGAGAGTAGCCGCATTCAATCCCCTCTGCTTCCTGGACTCCCCGATGATCTTGCTGTTGCTTGCCTAGTTCGGGTCCCAAGAGTTGAGCATCGTAAGCTCCGCCTGGTTTGCAAAAGATGGTACCGTCTTTTGGCTGCTAACTTCTTTTACTCCCTCCGTAGGAACCTTGGCATTGCAGAAGAATGGATATATTTAATTAAGAGAGATCGAGAAGGGAAAGTCTCTTGGCATGCTTTTGATCCCGTATACCAGCTCTGGCAACCCCTCCCTCCTGTCCCTAAAGAATATTCTGCAGCCCTAGGGTTTGGTTGTGCTGTACTCGGTGGCTGTCACCTGTATTTATTTGGAGGAAAAGACCCGCTAAAGGGATCAATGAAGCGAGTCATTTTTTATGATGCCAGGACCAATAAATGGCACCGTGCCCCAGATATGCTTCGGCGGCGCCATTTCTTTGGCTCGTGCGTTATAAATAACTGCTTGTATGTTGCCGGTGGGGAGAATGAGGGAATGCATCGGTCCCTGAAATCAGCTGAAGTCTATGATCCCAACAAGAATAGATGGTCCTTCATTTCAGAGATGAGCACCGCAATGGCTCCCTACATTGGGGTTATTTACGAAGGCAAATGGTTCTTGAAGGGGTTAGGGTCTCATCGACAAGTTTTGAGCGAGGTCTACCAACCAGAAAACGACAGCTGGTACTCTGTGTATGACGGAATGGTTGCAGGCTGGAGGAATCCAAGTGTTGCTTTAAACGGGCATCTCTATGCTTCGGAATGCAAAGATGGCTGCAAACTTAGAGTTTATGACAAAGCGACGGATTCTTGGAGCAAGCATATTGACAGCAAGATGCATTTGGGTAATTCTAAGGCTTTGGAGGCAGCTTCCCTTGTTCCCCTCAATGGTAAACTTTGCATCATTCGGAATAACATGAGCATCTCGCTGGTTGATGTTTCGAAATCCAGCGATGTTGGCCAGGCAAGTGCTGAATATCTGTGGGAAACTATAGCAGGTAAAGGGCAGTTCAGGACCTTGGTCACGAATCTGTGGTCAAACCTCGCCGGCAGGAACCGCCTTAAAAGTCACATAGTTCACTGCCAGGTTCTTCAAGTTTAGAAACTGTAAATTTGTATCAAATTCAAAGGTTCACTCTTCTGGTTCGTATGTTTCTGAAAATTTCATGATTCGATGGACTGCATATGTAATGTTGAAGCCTAGAGGCTTCGCCCTGTCTGACGACAGGGATTCTAAAGTCCATCGGTATATATACTTGTGTACCATGTGCTAGGTGTTCGACAATGTTTGTTTTGGTGAACTTACTTACTCACATATACGATACACATGCTCGTTGCTATGTGCAACTGTTCCTTTTCTTTCATATCGCTGCGCTTAAACGAACAACAATTATGAGATCTGCCACCTCTCTCGGTGATCTAAAATTCGAGAAATTTAATCACGAAAACTCAAAACTGTTGTACATGAATCCGAGGACAGAAAAACATTACACATATCAGATACATAAGTTTCTGCATTACACTGCTTCGGGAAGCTCCTGAATGCCAATTATTTGTTCATGTTTGTTTTCATTTTTCATCTAACAATTGGCTACAAAAGAATACAACATTTCCAAAATTGGTATAAAAAAAAATAATAATCTCCCTACAATTTCATCACATACCAACACCTACTTATTGCGCCTTCATGTTTAACCCGGTCTCACATTGCGCGAGATGTGATCTTGCCATGGAGAAGCATCTTTCCTTCTGCTTTTTGTATTCATTGTATCGCAGGAAGAAATAACCAAGATAGTCGAAATTGATCGGAGAAAACTTTGCCTGTATACGATTGAACGGAATTATAGTCGGCGATAAATTTGATGGTTTGGGAGGAGAAGCACAAATAAGTAAGAGGTATACCTGGATTATTCCCCATACAGCCCAATATAAGTGTGAAGCTAACATATATGTATTTGTCTCAACATAGAGAGCTTCAAGTTCCTTGTCTGATACCTGTTGGTATGGAAAATATGAATGAAAACTTAAGGAGTAGATTATCATCCGTTAACATTAACTCCGCCTTTCAATTAACGCCAGAATTATTAATTTGAAACCAGTTTACCTCAAGTGGATTTTCAGGTTGTAAATAATGCCTCAAGAAGAAGTATTGTTCATCCTTATTCGGGCATCTGCATGGACACCGTGTTCAACAATCAAAGGTAATCCCATAAGATCGTGATGGTATGAAATAAAAGAAAAGAAGATAGAACAAGAAACAGAAAACATACGAACTGTAGTCGCATTCATAGCCTGCATATTCATTGAAGTGATTCCCAATGTCGAAGCCTCTATAATTGTATGATCCGTACTCAAAATCGATGAAGTAGAGTTTGTCTGGAAACTCATCAGAAAAATCAATGTAAGTGGAAGGAAAAAAGTGAAAACAATATTACTTTCATTTTATAAAGTTATGAAACGAAAAATTGAATCTATTCTAGCTTTCCCCCCAATGCATGTCCAAATTCTATTTCAAGCACCAGGAACCAAAACTACCATCACGAAAATCTCATTCTGTTTCATTTCTGAACACCTTGGACATCCAATAACGATGGTGGGCACAGGAAGACATCATAACCCTAGCCCCTAGGCAACTATCACGAACAGATATTTAGCAGGATTGAATTCTGACTATTCTTTTAACATCATAGGAAGATAAAGTTCTTTTTAGCAGTCAATGATAAGAGACGGTGAAAATAAGTGTGGAATACCTTCTTCGTCATTAACCATTATATTTCCAGAAAGCAAGTCATTGTGAGCGAAAACGACTGGAGCGTTAAAACGGTCTGTCAATTCCTGTTCCATTATCAGGAGAAACATCTAGGTAAATATGCACAAAGTACATTAAACAACACAGAAACAGAAAATGACAGTTGGAAACAAACTTTTTGATACAAATAAATATATTCCTTTATCGTTTCATCAACATATCATTGTTAAATCACTTCTGCATTTGCCTTCCACACATCATTATTATGCCAATTTCTACATACTTTCTAAGTTGATTAGAAGGATAGCCGAGTAAACAATGATGGTGGTGATACCTTGAGCTCAATCATTTCATTGTGAACTTCACTAAATGAAATGGTCTTATAAACTTTCTGCTTCTCATTGTCGTCAAATTCAAGAGCAGATGCTGCAATGAGAAGGTGACTCAATCATGAGAAAACTTACATGTATGAACTTATGTTAAAAATTATATGAGCTGTAAACCCGCCCATGAAAATCAGGCCACTTCCAGCCGCCTAATATCAATTTAGCTAACAAGACTTAGAACATAACATATATGAGGCAGGTAAGACTAAGAGATAACCTTTCTCAAAGAACTTGAACAGGTCAATCCACAACTGAGGTTCCTTGGAACCTGGAATTTCCACTTGATGGAATCTGCGCAGTTCCTTGGCAATATCGGCAGCCAGCTTTGGATTTCTCATGTCTGCCAAGAAGGGAATAAGTTAAAATCATGTCAATGGACAGATTCAGTTCAGCAAGAACCCTGAAAATGCATATGATTTACTTCAACGAAAGTGACCTCCTGTCCCTGAACTTGTATGCCAGTTTCAATTGCCTCAAAGGACATTTATTTCAAAATGAGAGTTGACCAAGAGATTATCCACTGACCGAATGAGAAAAGATTTTGAAGGGTGGAAGTGGTGGAGTAAAGGGGTGAATTAGTCCATCTGTTTTTTAAGCGTTGTATAAAACCTGAGAACTCTTTATATTGTTTACTTGATTTTCTGCTTTCCCTTCGAGCTTCTTTAACAAAAAACCTTACTTTAAAAATAACATATAACCGAAGCTACCTGATGGGACTAGTGTACGTGCATTGATAAAAGATTGCACCATCCCATTGGCAAAAACTCCAAGCAAATTTGCACCAAATCCGGCAGCGGAGAGGTATTTGATTGCCTGAAGACAATATGCAGTGAGAATTTACAAAGCAAAGCATACAATTAAAACATCACCAATAAGTAAAGATAAACAATCAGTATAGTCAGAAAGACATCTCATATAAACATCAACAGAAACACGAATTTATGGCAGTTACATTAAAAAAAATTGCAAATGGGGCATAATCCAAGTAGACGAAGAAGTACTCAGATCAGCTTTACCTATAAAATAAACTAACCACAACTTTAAAAGAAAGGAAATGTGAGAGTTGAGTAAATGAGCAGCCAACCGGACCACAACGGAGACTTACAAAACAACATTACAAAACTTCTCAAAACTACCTGCAGTTCGCGTTCCCTATTGATAACATAATCGGTATTAGGCCCGTACAACCGCACTGTCACAGACACGGTATTTCCATTCTCTTCCTTCACAGTCACCTTCAGCACTGCATATATCAACGATCACTAACTCAGTTCAGCTCTACACCATAAAACACTCAGAAAAATCGAATGAACAATAACGAACTCAAAGTTTTGTTTTTCGATAACAAATTTTCACAAACGATAACTTCTCTTAGCTCATAGAATCCAAAAACAACAAACAAGAAGAAGAACAGCACTCACATTGATTTGTGATGCCGCCGGAAACTGTCTCCACGGAGAAGAGAGAGTTCTCCAAATTTGACCATTTCTTAAACAGATCCTTGCACAATTCTCTGCAAATTCAATCACATAACACATTAAAATATTAAATTTACTCCTTATAAAGTAGACAAATTAATTAAAAAAAAAACGAAATTGAATCCATTTTTCATATTTTCCTCTCGTTTCCTGCAATTTCTCATCCACCAAACTGGATTTTCAAAAAAATGTATATATAAATATCAATTATTTATCTGAGCTAAAACAAGTTGCACAAAACGAAACTGAAGGCCGTAGAAATTGAGCATATATACATATATAGAGAAAGAGATAGAGGGAGACTGACATGATGAGGGGTGAGATGTGAGAGAGAGGGAGGGAGGGGTCGACGGAGAAGGAAGAAGAATGGATCTGAGAGGTGGAGCAATCTGAAGCTTGCTCAGCTACCTCCATGGCGTTCCAGATGTTCTTCACCGCTCCCATTTCTCTCTGATTTTTTTTTTTTCTTTTGGCTGAATTTTTTGCTTTAATTTTCAAACGCAACTACTCTTTCCGAATGTACAACCGAAATTTCCAAAGCTCCTGTTTAACCGGGTGATGTGGATTGTGGAATGACCGACTTGGGCTTCCGACAATTTATCTTTTGCCACGTGTGTCCTGTTATGTTAGAAGACCGACACGTGGTCCTATCAAGAAAAAGCAAGATCCTATGTGGTCGACTCCGAAAAACAATATTTTATGAGGAATTAGTCGATGACTTGTATAATTTTGTTCAAACGATAAAAAAATTAATATTCAAATTACTTGTATAAATTGGGAACCCATGACTTGTATTAGAAGGAATCAATCGCGTATTGGTTATACAACTCGTATTTAAATTTAATATAGAGATTTAACTTAATTACAAGATGAGAAAGTTCGCTATACTTACGTTTATGAGGAATTAGTCGAATTAAAAAAATAAATTTATAGAGATTATATTGTAAAGTTAGGAATATGTATATGTATGAACATATGGAATTCGTAAACACATCCTAGACTTTATGTGATGTTCCCAACAAAGAGGAAACCAAATAAATAACAGAAATATATAAATTTATTGATATGAATAATTAATTATAAGTGAGGTGAGCCACTTATAGTTTGCCAAGTGTTGAATTCCGGTTTGCGATTTGGCCTAGTGTTTATTCAATATGACATGTGTCAGCGATAGGTGTTGAACTGGCAATTTGGAAGTATGCGGTGTGGACGACGAGAAATTTCATCAAATAGGTAATGTGAAAGCAAATGATTTTAGAAATGTCATAGTATTGGTAGTGTGAACGAGAGAGTTCGTGTTTAGAAGTTTCATCACATTTGGTAATGCGAAAATATTTTAAATAATTTTAGTGTTGTGAAATATTCGAATTCAAGTGTATAATTGTAAACATACTATTTTAGTTATCTCGGTTAAAATAAAGTTTGCTAATAGATTTACTGTCTATGAAATATTATCCTCATAAGCGTTTTTTTACTTGAAATATTAACATGTTAAAAGTTTTATCAAAAACTCAAGTTATTTATGAAAAAACACTTTGAAGTGGTTTTCTCCTAGGCGCTTTAATGCTTTTATATTTTTGTGTCATACTGTGGGAGGATAAAATCTAGTTTCGACTCATGGGCCACTACCAATCATCAAAGGGGAAAGTGTTGTGCAAGGTAAAAAGCCCACAAGAAATATACGGACATAAGGGAACGTGCTTAGATAACTACCCCACTATGGAGGAGAAGTGGGAGAGGGCGATAGGTCGTGGTACTTGTTCCCAAAGTATGCAGTCATATGACAGATGACCACTAAAGAAGTGGGAAAGGAGGATTGGTTGTGGTGCTTGATCCTCAAGCATGCAATCCTATAAATAGGGAGAGGAGCCAAAGAACAAGGTACGTAATCAGAACCCGAGAAGATCCAGAGAATAGAAAATCAATCGATTGACTTGAGCGTCGGAGTATCTCTTCCAGGTACCACCCGGGCAAGCTACTGAAGAAGACTATTCGGTGGCATCTCTAGCGAAGGATTCGGCGAACGTGAGGATTGTGGTCAACGAATTTGTAGAGGCATTTCTTCTTGTGAGAAATCTTGCTCCAACACATACATAACTAAAAGAGTGGTACTATCCACATACTCGTTTTTTATCTCCCATACAATTCTCTCAATTTTCGATGTCGGATCAAATGATTTGAAGAATATCAAAAAATAAAAATTAACATAGACTATAAGAAAAGTAAAAATGAGTGTGATAACACCTCTCAACCAAAAAACTTTTGATCGCCGTGTTTGCGCTGCGGGACTTTATGGGTCACGGGCCTCGATTTGTAACAGGCCAAAAAGGACCGAAGCCCAATTACTTTTAGGCTGAAAGGATGAGATAAATCTTGAGTTTTAATTACATCCGGGTCAGAAAGACCCGGATTTCGTACTCGGTAGGAAAATTACTACTTTGAATCAATCACTCCTGTTCTCCCCTCTCAACCGTCTTTCTCCTCCGCCAAAACCTTCGCCGCTACTCCGTCCCATCGCCTCCACCAACCCTCTCTCACTCTAATTTTTTCTTCCTCTCTCTCTCTCTCTCTCTCACTCGCTCTCACTCTAGAACTCACACGGTACACAGACGATGCAGAGGCAACTGCTGAAGAAGCTCAGACTGAAACCTCCCAATGGACTCACCCAATTCAACCAACGAGTCCGTACACATTTCTCACTCTCCCAAGCTTACATTCCGGCCGAATCTCTCACTTATAGTTCCATCTGCTTATATCACCATTTATGGGTTTGGTTGTTTTGCAGAGAGAGATGCACAGCAGGAACAAGAAGGCGATGGAGTTGATAGCCAAAGGCTGGAGTGCCCTTAAGGAAGTCGACCGAGTCATCGATTACTGCGAGCTCAACGATCGCCGCCTCATCCCTCTCTTACGGGTAATTTTTAATTTATTTTCTGATGTTAATTGTGTATTTGCTCTAACCCCATCTGTGAATTTGTATTTTTGTTTATGGATTTGGATTTAATTTTTAATTTTTGACGTAAATTATGTATTTTTCTCAAACCCCATTTGTGAATTTTTTTTTTTTTTTTTTTGTTTATGAATTTATTTTTTTTAAATTTTATTTTAAAGTTTTTATTGTTTGAATTTGTATCAGGCAGCAAAGGAGAATTTTGAGTTGGCTTTGGAGGCTGACAATTCGAATACCCATGCCAGGTATTGGTTGTCCAAATTGCATTTGAAATACCATGTCCCGGGAGCCTGCAAAGCTATGTAAGTGTGATTTCTCGGAGTTTTAATCGATTCGTTTAGGTGTTTTTCGTGTTGCTTCACTGATGGTGATGGTCTGCATTCCCTACATTACTACACTGTATTGTATTTTAGAGCACCTGGATAAGCATTTGATAAGAAAAAAAAAATAAACGAACAGGAAAAGTAGGTCATGTAAGTTATATTTTCGTCTTTTTTGTCATAACAGAGGAGCTGCCTTGTTAGTTGAAGCAGCGGATATGGGTGATCCGGATGCACAGTACGAACTCGGTTGTCGTCTTAGAGTTGATGTAAGAATTCTAAGAAGTTTGTACTTGAAGTATAGAAGTTTTGTATTTATTTATTTATTTTTGGTATGGATCAGTTTAGCTTTCTTAACGATAGTTTATGTTTTCAAAATCTATGAAGTTTAGTGATTTCCGTTCTTGAGTTCACCCCTATTACTGATTTTCCAACTGTTTTGGTTTTCCGTTAGAATGAATACGTCCAGTCAGATCAGCAAGCTTTCCATTATATAGAGAAGGCTGTTGACCAGGTATATTTTCACAATGCAGATACAAATTATAATGATTCTGAAATGTGGTTCAAAGCCTTACTTGAGCTCGCTATGTTCTAGTTGCATCCAGGTGCTCTTTACCTTCTGGGTTCTGTGTATCTGACGGGAGACTGCGTGAAAAAAGATATGGCTTCCGCGTTATGGTGTTTCTATAGGGCATCAGATAAGGTAAACGAGCTCCTACTACTCCCTACTCAGTTTCAACAATGGATCATCGACAAGGGATATGCATGTGGGTGGAAACTAAGTACTGGTGATGGAAAAATGGACATTGTTTAAACAAACTTAAATTGCTTTAGTAGTTGTAGATTTTTGTTTTGTAAAAATGGTGATCTTTGAAACGGGCTTAGAAATACTTGATGAGCTATTATGACATTTACATAGACGAGTAAATTAACACTTTCGTATTTCTTGGCTTGAGTAGACACTTTCTTCCACTTCCAAAATGAGTTTTAAGTTTCATGATCCAAAACATGGTTGCATTTTGCCTTTGTAATACCAAACCCTTGTTTCTCCAAATAATTTATTAGTTGTAGCAACTCTCTCTCTCTCTCTCTCTCGCGTTGGACTAGTGCACCATTTTGCTTTTATTCCTTTTAATATATGCAGGGACATGCTGCTGCAGCTATAGCATTTGGATCTCTTCTTCTTAGAGGTCTGTTCTTCCAACCACGCTTCTTTTGTTTTACGTGAAACTTGGTGTCCACTCATATTCATAGCTGGTGTAACTATGAAGGATGTGTAACTATGAAGGATGATTTGGGAGTTTCACAGTTTTACTGGTAGTTTTTTGCGATCTTTCTATAAATAAAAAAAAAAGGGGGTTCTGGATAGTGATATTATCACTAACTGTCGAACAATTGGCATGGCTATATTTTATTTTTCTGCATTCCCTCATAGGAGATGACAGTGCGGCAGCACCAAGAATTTACATTTCATTTGCCAATTTTGTAATGATTTTTCTACCCTTAATGATAAAATTGCACGTCTTAGGTGCTGAAATCCCAGAATCTGTGACGAAGTTTGCTTCAAAGAGGGGTCCTTTGGCCAGAAAGGAAAGCATAACAGATCCCATAGAGATGGCAAGAGAACGATTCCAGATTGCTGCGAAAGCCGGGTGTGATCTAGGACTGAAATGGTTGGAAAGACTTGAGGAGGAAGAGAAGCATCTATTGACTGGATCTGAAATGGCCGAACAAACTTAATGAGGAAAATGTCTGGTAATCGGACATTCTACTGACGGGATAGAACTCTTCGAAGATTTCTCGAGACGGAATTGATATGCGTCCATATCAAAGTATGCCACGCCACAATCCGATCCTGTAAAATCTCTACCCTGCATGAAGATTGAATCTTTTGTATTCATTCTTCATATTTAATGTATGCCCCATAGTAGGTTCCATTTTTCTACCTTTTCCCGGGAGTCAATAACTATTCATAACTATTATACAGCGGGATTAAGTTCGAACTATCATGCAAGCGGGTGGAACACTGCTCTGGCTATCTAGCTTATTCACACAATGAGTCAATCACAGGTATTGACCTCGTCGTTCATGGAGTCACCATCCGTGGATAGGAATACAAACTACAGTGCTCGTGACATCGATGAACTTGAGTACACAAAAGCGAGCATCAAACTTTTTGCAACGGAATACAGAATTTGGTGGTATTTCATACAACTGGTGGAATGATATATGTATGACTCGTTTGAAAGTGTTTTTAATATGACCAAAAGCGCTTTTAGAAAATGTTTTTGGATTTCAAAAACACTTGCTTCTTCCATGAAGTACTTTTAAGTGTTTTTTCAAGATTTACTTGAATTTTTACTAAGTATTAGTTTCAAAAACATTTTTATTAAATACTTTTTCAGCTATTTTAAAAGCACTTCAAACAAACTTGTAAACTCTATCTCCATATGACTTTGTAATTTGTATTCGTATTTTGTGATGATGTAGTTGTTCTATAAAAAGGTCTATAGATGTTTTAAAAGTATAAAATACTCAAAACTTTTTAATCGTCAAATTTCGAATTCAGTTAAAACATTTAGGGAATACGAAACTTCAGAGAGTATTATTGGGGCCACATAGGGTTTAGGACAGCTACTTAGCCAAAAGTCACAACATGCACGTAAGAGCACTTATAGGAAGGCCTTCTATGGCGATTGTTAATTGAATCTCCTCTATTGAATAGTAATTGGCTTTAATGAACAATAATTGTCTTTTACATCTCCACTCCTAAACTGAATAACCATGACAATAGGTAATAAAATATTAGTATTTTTTATTAATAAAAAATAATTTTATTTGTAATTTCGGATAGGATTTTTAACCGGTCTCGTTATGCCACGTGTTATTATACTAGGATTTCTACCATTAGATTACAGAAAATTTGAAATCCAACCCTTCAGATTGTGCCACGTGGCATAACGGTAACATATCATTTTTAAAATAAAAAAAATTTAAGTTCAAAAACGTGGATTCTTGATCTGGAATCGAATAGCTCAGATTGTGCCATGTCATCTAGCTATTGGGGGAGTTTTGAAATTTTTATTGTTTTTTTTTTTTTTTTTTTTTTTTTTTTATCATTGGAAATTGAACGGTCCAGAAAAAAAAGCCATTGAAATCCAACGGCTAAGAGGGTGCCATGTTGCACCTAGTAACAACCACTTTCAGACTATAACGCGCATGCCCCACCACCTAAAATATTGTCTGTAATGCGCCCCCATGCACGCGTGTGGTGCACTCACCTGATGCAAAATTTTTTATAACGTGGCTGACGCCATGTTGACATCAACATTGCATCACAAAGCCCTTAGGCACTTGGGCCTTGAACTCATGCCTACCCTCTCCTATGGGCTCCCCCTTAACCCAATTGCTCGAATGGGCTGGAGCTAGTTTGGGAGGCAATTGGATTGGATTTGCTCCCTGTCCACGGGGCTACCCAGCATGCTGGAAGTGCTCATGGCGGTTGGTTTTCTCAATACAGAAGTTCACTTCGCATTCTTAGTGCGCGTTAGAGCACGAAAACGTCCTACAATTCCCAGCATAGCAACTAGCCACATCACCACCTGAAAGATATTTTTTTGAGAAACGATCGGCCTTGTTACTGTTTTATTGGGAACACGGTGGTACATTACATGTTTTTATGTAAATAGTGGAAAATTTTTATTTTTTAAATTATTAACTTTTTAATACACATATCTCATCATTTGTATAATGACAGGTGGTGTACTATCTTGTATTTCAATCACACTGAAAAATTTCTCTCCAATACGAAAAAGAGAGGATCCTCAAATAACATTCGTTTATTGTATATCGTGCAGTCATAAATCATTGTAAATTTTTTTATTTAAAATTAAATATAAACAGTATCTGAAAAAAATTGATCGCATGATATACAATGAAGGAATGTGATTGACGAATCTCTGAAATCATGTAAAGATGATTCGGGAGGATCGGATTTGGATCCTCTCCTGAGCTAATGGAGAGGATCCTCTTCATCAATCATTCTGGACCGTTGAATTTTTATCCAACGACTACAATTATTATAACTTTAAAGAGATACCCTATTTGTAACCGTTGGATAAAAATTCAACGATCTAGGATAATTGATAAGAAGAATCTTCTCTATTAACTCATGACAGAATCCAAGTGCGGGAGGATCCTCTCTGAATACGTAATACCCAATTAAAAGGGATCCTAAAAAGGCCTCCACGTCACACGAAACCAGGGCCGTTGAGAAAAACAAAAAAGAATAAAAATCGGCGAACAAAAATTCGCGGGCTCAGCATGCGCGCATTAAATGAACGTGCGAAAAAACCATCCATCTCTCCATCGCGCCATCGTGCGAAAATGGTGTACGTATTTCAGAGAGAGAAAGAGAAACAAGAGAGAGAAAGAGAGTGATTTTACTACACACTGTCACTGCATCCTTTTCTCTCATCGTCTCCATCGTGCTTTATCTCTCTAAAATACCTACACCATTTTCGATATTCGAGCCAAACCTCCGTCCGTACGGCTCCCCGAAACCTTAATCTCTCTCTCTCTCTCTACATTTGTATAAGATCTTTCGTTTTATCTCCATTTTTCATCTGAGAATTTGTTTTACAGAAAAAAACCATCACAGATGACAATGCCTTGTTCCGATTCCTTAACCGAGTCAAAACGGAACCCGACTCGCAAGCCCTTTAACTGCTACGTAGCTCCGCACCTCCGAAACACTGGCGGCGGCTCGTATGGTTACGGTTACGTGCCCCCAATCGAGTCCACCCAGTACGGCTTTAGGCAAAGCTACACTGGCCGTCCCGGAAAGCAAGCCGACCGGAACGGTCGGGGTCGCGGCGGCGGAGGACGAGGTGGCGGTCACTTTTGGGCACAACCGCCCCCAAACCCGTTTGATAATGTCTCTGAGAAATTTGATCAGCTCAAAGTCACTGAGGAAGAAAGCGGTGGCAATGGCGGTATCAATTCCGAAGCCTACGAAGACATCCCAGTGGAGGCGAGCGGCGAGGACATTCCGCCGCCCGTGGACACGTTTCTCGAGATCGATTTGGGCGAGTGTTTGAACGAAAACATCAAGCGGTGCAAGTACGTGAAGCCCACGCCGGTTCAGCGCCACGCTATTCCGATAGCCATGGCTGGCCGCGACTTGATGGCCTGTGCTCAGACCGGGTCCGGCAAGACGGCTGCGTTTTGCTTCCCCATCATCAATGGGGTCTTAAAGAATGGCGTCGAGTGGTCGCCGGCTCGCGCCGGGGATCGTGCTGTGTGCCCTACCGCCCTCATTTTGTCTCCGACGAGAGAGCTGGCTGGTCAGGTATGTAAATATTTGCTACATTGTGGCCATGTTTGAAGTTCATGTGCTAATGGGTTTGTGATTTTAGCTTAATTTTGTTTGGCGTTTGCTCTTTTTTGGGTTGGTTTTTTAAATTTTTGGGCAGATTCATGATGAAGCTAAGAAGTTTGGTTATCAGAGTGGGGTGAAGATTGTTGTTGCTTATGGTGGAGCTCCAATTTCTCAGCAGGTCTGTGTCGATTTCAAGTTATTTTCTGCTCTGAAGTTTGTGTCGATTTGCTATCATTGCAAGAAGTATGATGTGTTTATTCATTTCTTGGCTACTGATATAAAGCTAGCTTACTCCATTCGGGCTTCCGTGCACTTGAAAGAAATATCGTGAATCATATAAACATTTTTGTGTTTAAGATTAGTGAAGTGTAGGGTAGTGAGGGTGTTTTGTCATTGCCTTTTCTCTTTTTGTGTTTTTACGATTGTACTGCTCTATTTTGTTGTAATGTATTTAGATGTGTTGATTCGGAAGACTTATGGTATCGTTTTTTGTGTTGTGTTCATTGGTAATGATGGCTTGGTAATCCTTGACTCTGCAGTTGCGTATGCTGGAGAGAGGCTGTGATATTCTTGTTGCAACTCCTGGGCGCTTAGTGGACATGATTGAGAGGTCGCGAGTTTCGCTGAGAAATGTCAAATATTTGGCATTAGATGAGGCTGATAGGATGTTGGACATGGGTTTTGAGCCTCAGATAAGGAGGATTGTTGAACAAATGGACATGCCTTGCTCTGGTGCAAGACAAACGTTGCTTTTCAGTGCTACATTTCCAGATGAAATACAGGTGCACCAATTAAACTGCTCTTTCGTGTGATTAGATGTTATGCTTGGTGTGTTGGTTTATTCTAGCTGCTATTGCATGCTTGTTCTCTTTTAGGTTCGATAATCAATCAAAATCTTGTGGCTAGCGATAAGCATTTACTAAGCATTCATTAATTTGTTTGTGTTTATAATTACCATCTTCTGCAGAGGCTTGCTGCAGATTTTCTGTTAAACTACATATTTCTCGCTGTTGGAAGAGTTGGATCAAGCACAGGTCTCATCACACAAAAAGTTGAACTCATTGAGGATGTGGACAAAAGAAGCCATTTGATGAAGCTTCTTCATAGCCACCAGGCTCATGGAGCTCATGGAAGGGTATGATGACAATTTGAGAATTCTCGAGCTGTGACTGTAGCATTGATTTGGCAATGATATCGTTTTTTTTTTTTTTTTTTTTTTTTTAATTTTATATTTTTTATCGAAGAATGTTCTTAACCATCTTATGGTTTTTGGAAATTGATACTTTTCAAGATCTGATGCTGAGGTTAATATTGTTCGTGCTTCAGGTTGCTTTAACCTTGGTGTTTGTGGAGACCAAGAGAAGCGCAGATTCTTTAGAAAACTGGTTACGCGTGAATTGTTTTCCAGCTATAGCAATACATGGTGACAAAGTGCAAAAGGTTAGATTAACATTTTGTTCTTTATTCCAGATATCTTATTGTTTATATGAAATTCTTGTGGTTGTGTGCACCATTTATTCTGTATAGTTATCGAATGTTTTCTGCATTTGTTTCAAGTACAATGAGGTTTTGTAGTTGTATGGATTCTTTTGCTGTCTTGCAATTGTCGACATTTGGGGTTTGTTTCAATGTCTTCAAAACTTAGGTTAAACATGTTATTCTGGACTGGTAAAAAAAATTTATTGTCTGCCCTTGATGCTATCTAAAGTATTATTTGACTTGCCAATTTTGAAGGAGAGGGAGCAAGCATTGAGATCGTTCAAGTGTGGCAAAACTCCAGTATTGGTTGCAACTGATGTCGCTTCGCGAGGGCTAGACATCCCCCATGTTTCCCATGTCATCAACTTTGACCTGCCAAAAAGCATAGATGACTACGTTCACAGGATTGGACGAACAGGGCGTGCTGGAAATTCTGGTCTTGCAACTGCTTTCTTCAATGCCAAGAACCAGCCACTTGCAAAGGGACTCATGGAGCTGATGCAGGAATCAAACCAGGAGGTTCCAAGCTGGCTGAGCGAATATGCTGAGGGCGAATCACAGACTTATAGCATTGGTGGCAGTCGGAACAATAGGTCTGGTGGCAGTAAGTTTGGTGGCTATGACTTTCGTGGGGACTCCCAATATGCGCATGACAGTTATTATGGTCCAAGCAGATATGGCTATGGAGATTATTCCGCTGGCACGTCTGCTGCTACCTACAATGATGCTGCTGTTCCAAACGGCTACGGAAGCTATGAAATTATTGTTGCGGATGGGTGGGATTAGAGATCTGCAGGAACACCTTGGGTAATATTTACATAGAGGGTAGTAATGTTAATAGATAAAAGGTGCAGAAATAGTTGCTGAAGACTTCGGTTACATGTTGGATATTAAGTGATTAACCAAATGGTTGCTTTTGGAGGATTATGGCTCTTTCTTTTGTTTTCTTTTTTTCTTTTGAGTTAGGAATATTCTCTCCCAGATTTACAGAGCAACCACATTTTGTAAAAGTATGTGATCCAGAATCCCAGTTTAATGGATCA
Source organism: Pyrus communis (assembly GCF_963583255.1). NCBI lineage: Eukaryota > Viridiplantae > Streptophyta > Magnoliopsida > Rosales > Rosaceae > Pyrus > Pyrus communis. The sequence goes on along the minus strand of NC_084803.1, from coordinate 11,106,163 downwards.
GTATGCCCTAGTTTTATATGAATGTGGTCTTTTGCTTTTTAGTATCGCCCTCTACAAATCTCAAATTTTGGTGTTGATTTTTTTGCTGATATGTTATACTGTTCGTGTTTTAAAATTCATCGATTGGATTAGGGCAGGACGTTTTTTTTTCTTCAGGCTGTTTGTTTTTGTGTTATGACTGATGAATATTGAGCACTTTAGACAAAGTAGCCCAGGTGGTGAGGGATGGCGGGATAATGGTGTTTAGTCCTGGTTCTATTTTGGTCAATGGAGATTGGAGATTCGAACTTGGTATCTCGTCCCTTTGAAAAATCTGTTAAAACCCCAAGACGCATCTACTCAGATTGTACATAGTAAGAACATATAAGAAACACAGTTTTTATAAATTTGTAAGTGTGACCACGGCTAGCCAACCGCCGGTTTTGTATTTGTCAGCAAGGTGCCCTTGGTAGTCCACACCATGTACAACTAGCAATCAAACTCATTTTCCTCCCCTGAAGACAACTTGAACTTTTCTTGACCCCCAAGAAACGAGTTTGAGAGCGTGATGAAGTAAAGATTACTTTCAGTTTGATGATTGTCCAGCCAAGCCCTGTGTATATATGGTTCAGTTTATGGACTAAAAAGAAACCACCTAGCTACTTTTTGATGGATGATCCAAAATTGCAAATTCGGAGTCCATAAGGGCGCGTATTAGATTTCTTCCTCGTTCTCAGTCAGTATTCGTTTGCATGCTTCGTAGCACATGAAGGAAATCCCAGCAGCTGGGACCAATTTCATGTAGCTCGGCCCTAACCCTTTGTACAGGCCACTGATTCCTTCACTTGCAAGTATGCTCGAAAGAGCGTCAAGTATGTGCTTGTACTGCCTCCCACTGAGAGCCCCAACCTGCATTCTCTTCCGAGCCACCTCAAGCGGGAAAGTTGCACCGCTCGAAATTGCAGCAGCTGCTGATCCGATCAGGAGAGTCGTTATGTTTCCGATTTCCTCCTTTTCGAAAGCTTTCTTGTAAGCTTTTGAGAGGGCGTCATAAGCAAAATAGTTGGCGGCAGCGTATGGAATTACGCCAATTAAACTCGGGGTGAGGCCCCTGTATAGCCCTGCAGGTCCCTCCCGTTGGACAATTTTTGATACTGCGTCGAAAAAGTTATTGTACACTCCTCTCTGCAATCAAGTAAAATATGTGACTTTGAGTACTGATACCAAGAAAACAAACCAATGAATTCAATAGTCCTTTCTGAATTTCGGGGTCTGATTTACCTGGATGGTTAATCGTGTTTTTAACAACTCTAGAGGGTATGTACACAAGGTTGAGCTGAATCCGGCAACAGCGCCTGCGATTGATGAAGCGGGGATAGGGATTTTCAGCTCTTCACCAGGTCGAGTTAAGTGCTTCTTCACCGTGTCATAAGCAAATAACTACCCAAGACCAGAGTCAGAAACATGAAGTTATACTAGTCGGGTTATGGAACGGATGTTTGTTCTTTATAAAGTTAGAATATCATTATCGTTGACAAAACCCATCGAGATGTTATCAATGAACAAACATTAGCGAACATTCTGCATAAAGAATTTCAAGACCAAGATGAATTCTTCGTGTCGAGTATCAAAATTTACACATAAAATTCACTAGTATCAATTCTTGGCGATCGTACCTCAATAGCCTTGCATGGAGCAACCCTGATGACATTGACCAAAGTACCCCTAAACAAGCCCTGCCATCCATCAGCTTCCATGATAGAATGAAACACTTGAGAAGTACTGGAGTGGCGACTGCCCCCCACCATCAAATGCGTCCGTATCGTCTCCAACGGAGCAACCGCCGTCCGCGACACCACTCCCGCCACTGCTCCGCTCAGCAGCCGCCTCAGCGAAGCATTCCCAACCTTTATTTTCAATCTCAAACCCCCACCATTACCATTAATTTTCTGAATCTTCAACAGCTCTTCTGCTTCTGCAACCTCGAGCAATGCCTCTGCCTCCACCAACTCATCAACCCTGCCAATCCGAAACCCGGAACCCGGCGTCGACATGTATGTCATGTACGTGGAGCTTAGAAGCTTTGTGGTTTGGTCTATGGAGTTCTGAGGACTCGGTGTGATACCAAATCCTCTTGCAACTTGAACGCTGGCAAATAGTCCACCGGACTGCGAAGGATTATTTAGAGGACTGCGTCGGATTCTAATCCCGGAAGAACAAGAGAATACTACATCGTCGTTTGTATTTCCAGTACCCTGCAATCTTCTTCCACCCATTAATCCAAAAGCTTGAAACTATATAAAGATCAAATCTTTCAGCAGAAAAAAGAGCTGGGGTGGATATAAAATTTGATATTTTTGGAGGAAGAGGAGAGAAACACTTTCTACTTCTGCATTTGTTGTCTCTCTGTTTTCTTTGTGGGTGTGAGAAGAGTAGGGTTTTGTTTGCCAACACTCCCAACTTTTTTTTTGTCGACCAACAGTCCAAAACTAAGGACAGCCAAGTATATTTGATTCTTTTGGGGTACAACACTCCTTTGGAATTATACTTTGCGCTTATTAAAATATAAATATTCAATTTTTTTAGATTTATAACTTTGTTTGCATTTACTAACTAGTAATGTTAGGAAGACTAAATTTTTTTAAACCAAATTTGCAAATCAAATGATATGATTATAGATAATTGAATTATTAACTAAATACTGATTAACGCGTTTTTTTATTTTTATTTTTTTATATTGATGACACAACATTTGACTTACAAATTTAATTTAAAATTTTGATTTCCATACCATTATCTTTTACTTACACATGATATGAATTATTTCATAAACACACATTACAGTTCTTAATCCAATACATGAAAAGAAAAAAATTACAGTATCTCATTTCAATTAGGGTATGCAAGGCATGGATGTCATTCACGTGTTATACCTGAACAACCATGTATGAAATTCACGAGAACATTATTTATTTTATATACGAACAACTAAGGTCATTTCCATTCATAATTTCTATCATTTAAAATAATTTTTGAATTACGGCTTATCTCATATCAAATAAGCAGAGCACACCATTGATTTTAATGAGTTAGATTTTCATATTTCGGACAACGTATCCACTTTCTGTCAATGTGTATCTTCGTGGTACATTTGTTTTTTTTTTTTTTTAATTTTGTAAGATGATTTCTTAGCAGTTTGAGGCCACGAGATTCAGATAGAATTTGGTTGTTGATGTTTCAAATATGCCTTAAGTAGAATAAAGTTATATTTTGATTGGAAGACCCTAATCAACTACGTGGCTATGTTTAATACCAAAAACCACACGTCCACAAATTTCATCGCAAAGGTATGTAATTGAGATTATCTGATTCTCTCTGTCCAGAGCCAACGTACCTAAAAATTCAGACTACTAAATTTAAATCTTGCAACTCCCATTAGCCTATTCTACTGGATCACTTTATACAAAACCAAGCCCTCGAACGGCCCTGATCTCTCTCTTGAACGGTCCAAATTTCCGAGTCTGTTGACCGGACACAGATATCCGGTTGCGAGGAACGCAACATGCACGCACAATAGAAATTGACCCACTTGAGAGAGAGAGAGAGAGAGAGAGAGAGAGAGAGAGAGAGAGAGAGAGATTGAAAATATTTCTCCTGAAAAATAAAGGAGTCTTACATAATAATCTTCGATTCCAAATGATTAAACTTGTAAAACCTACATCAAAACTCCCACAGCTTGTAAATGTCATGACTAATAACAAAGTCACTTTCCCTTTCCTTTCGATGAAGATCCCTTCTTTAATGGCTTCTTCTGGATGTTCTTCTTCGGTTTTAACGTGCTTGAGGACATCCCCGGCTTGTTCTTTCGCTTCTTGTCCTTCTTGACATTGTACATGTTAACAGCCTGTGTCACAAAAATTCAATTAATAAGTGGGACTCAAACCATATGAATACGGCAGGAGAAAACATTTGACAGCGAAAGAGATGAACCTTGTCGACGTTAAATATCTCATGGGAATTCTTAGAGATTAGCTTGTTCAGTACTTTATCTGTTTGCTCCTTCTCTTGTGATTGTTTTCCTTTTCCTTCTACAACCGGCAAAAACTGAAAGCAAAAGCCGAAAGAATAAGGGGCAGGTACTTTATCAGCTTATTGTGATGTGCAGTTAGTTGAGCATGGCTAGGATGAGATTTACATACCTTGCGGAACTTTCCTTTATGTTTAGGAGGCTTTTCACCAGGCAATTTCTTGTCAAACTTACCACCGCTGGCCGTTGCGGTTGCTGCTATTCCAGCTACATTACCCAGTTCATCTTTAGAAAACTTCTTGGCTGCAGACTGGGTTCCCGTTATGGGCAACCGTGTGGCAGCTAGCTGAACATGGCTGTAGAAAAAAGTTTAGTTAGATTCTGCGGTGCAATGCAAAAGATACATTCAATGATCACTAATACTTTCCCAAAGAGTGATTTCCAACATAAAGGCTAGCTTATCTCATTATTCTGGTTAAGGCTCAGCTTATATTGATTTGTAGTTATCGATTGCCCCATTGGATGTCTAAGCAGCTAGGCTTTGAATAACATGGAGTATAAGGACAAACCTTGGTAAAGCACCGACTTTCGCAGCTTGCTTCAAGTTCTGCAACCTATTCTTATCTTGCTTTTCAACTCTTTTCTTCTTATCCTCTCGCCTTTTAGCAAAAGGATCCTCCCCTGGCACTGAAAAAAGTAACAAGCATGAGCAAGATTATTTCGAGTTACCTTGGCAAAGCAAAGCATGCATTTCAGTGCTTACGAAAGAAAATAACTCTTCTGAAAGCATTAAGGCTTTGAATAAAATTACCATCATTCTCCTTCGCCTCAATGATAGGTACACTATTCTCATCATTTGCACGATCATATCCAAAGCGACGTTTCCAAGTTTCAGTTGGCTCATCATATGCAATCTTGTCTCTTTTACGGTTCTTGATACCTACAATACATATCAAAAGAATGTAACCACCACGTATAAGTTCAGCTTAAGGATATTCCACTTTCTCAAAATCTTAAATCCAACTACCTTTCTCAAGGCCCAAATGCCTACATATGAGAAACCTAGACAAAGTCTTAAAGGGGGGAAGAAGAAAGAAAAAAAGAAACAGAAGAAAGGTACTGTTCGACTCATACAGTAATGACTAACCTTTTGTTTTGGCAAAAGTTTCCCATTTTGTTGGAGGTTTAGGCACTGGCAGCTGTAGAAAACAAAAGAATATGCCATCGGCAGTCAGATGTTTATGCTAAGAATACAATAGCAACTCTTAATTCGGTTACAGAAAAAAAAAAAAAAAAAAAAACCAGCAGCGTCAACAGCCCGTTTGCATACGCTAACATTCTAGTCAACCAATTTACATGAGAGGAACTGTAAATTGGCAGCACGACAAGGGGGATCAACAAAAATCTCGACAATTACCTAAACCGCCTTAAACCTTCTTTTAAAACAATAGATTGTGAAGCACTATACATGTATTCACTATCGAATGCTTATATACATGATCAAACGTATTAAAGAACGTTGTTGGAGGATCGTAAACTAAGACGAATGACTTACATGCTTCTGTCTAGGCAGTTTAGTTTCGGGACGCGGCAACTGCACAATGGGACCGTCTATGTCCTCAGTTGAAGGTAAGTTGAAAAGGCTATTCGCAATAGCTTGAACCAACTCGGTCCCTTTCGTTATACATTCCTTCACTAATTCCTCCCTAAATACAATGAAAAAAACAAATCAGATTTTCACCCACGGAACAAAAACCTATCAGGTAGAAAATTCACTATTCCACAAGACTGCAACTTTACCGCTGGGAATTCTCCGAATAAAAGTCCCAATTTCCAAAATTAAATTTTCAATTAGTTTCTGGACAGCAATAATACAAAAGCCCAAAAGTATAATATTAACACAAAATAGAGATAAATTGAATAATTAAAGAAAAAAATCACCTGGAGGAGGGGATGGAGGGGAAGCTGTGATGAGGGTCGAAGGCCATGAGATTACCCAGATCGACTTGAATCTGCTGCTGCGGGGTCTCCATTGCTGCGACCTCTTTTGGTTTTGCAGCTCGCGACCTGAAAGCTGAAGAAAGAAAAAAGCTAATCACTTCAGGTTTAGGGTTTTTGTATAAAAACGAAACGACACAAAACGCGGCGTTTCTCTGTTTGCCGTATACTCCAAATACACACTAGATTGGGCATATCCAACCAATAACAAGGTGCCACATGGCTTGGGACTTTTCCATATCGTTACATGATTCATTTAGAACATCATTAGGCGTTTCTCTGTTTGCCGTATACTCCAAATACACACTAGATTGGGCATATCCAACCAATAACAAGGTGCCACATGGCTTGGGACTTTTCCATATCGTTACATGATTCATTTAGAACATCATTAGCTTGATGTCCCGATTTCATGTTAGGAGTCCTTCTACCATAAATCGATGTATAACATATACTACTTTTAATAGTTCAATCCACTCATTAAGTTCTTTAGAAATTTTTAACGCACATTCATTTATTGAATTCAACAATGTATGTCATATGAACCTATAATTAAAAGGTTTTACATAAACTAAACATGACCTTGTCATGTCGGAACAAGAAATGACGCCTCATATTCTACATTTTTCACAAAGAGTCGCATGATTAATTTAAACTACCGTCACCTTGACTTCTGCGTTTCATATAACTCTTCCTGCGGGAAGCTGGGCCAACTGAGACAACTGGGCCTTTTTTGTTTTTGTTTTTGTGGATAAACTACAACTGGGCCTTTTGTTGCTACCGTTTTTGGGCTTAATATACGTGGGAAGTAGTAACGACTTTTCAACCGTCCTCAAAGCCACATGAAAGTACCAAACTATAAAAATACAATAACTTCCACTCCCCCACTAATAAATCAATTTTCCCCAAAATCCTCCACTGTGTCGGACTCTGCCCCAAATCCCCCGCACCATGAAACCCTAATTCGATCAAAATTTTCAATATCCAGTAATTGATTTATACCAGCACACATCTCCTTCAGATCCATCTCACTTGTAAGTCAAAATTTCCCAAAATTATTTCAACTTTTGTTCATTAGTCAAATCAAATTGCTGGAATTTGGTTCTTTGTAAATCGATCGAATTCAATTTTCTATGGGGTACTAGTTTTCTCGGAAAATATTTGCTGAGAATTCTTTGTTTTTGTCTTCTGAGAAGATTTCGAGATGGACGGAAACAAAGACGACGCGTTGAAATGCTTCAGGATTGGGAAAGATGCTTTAGAATCTGGGGATCGAAGCCGTGCCGTAAAATTCCTCACGAAAGCTCGCCGTCTCGATCCGGCGCTGCCCATCGACGATCTCTTATCGTCGATTGACGGCAATTCCAATCCTCAATCGGGTTCGGATGCTGGTGGGTCCGCCAATGGGCCATCTGGGTTGGGTTCAGCTAAGCCGTTCGACCAACCATCGCTTCGCCAGAGGGCTACGGCAACTGGGTCGTCGTCATCGAAACCGTCGGCTGGTGTGTCGTACACGGAGGAGCAGATTGCGATGGTGAGACAACTGAAGAAGAAGAAGGATTACTATGAGATTTTGGGGGTGGAAAGGAGTTGCACTGTTGAAGATGTTCGAAAGGCTTATCGAAAACTGTCATTGAAGGTTCATCCCGATAAGAACAAGGCACCGGGAGCTGAGGAAGCGTTTAAGTCCGTTTCAAAGGCGTTTCAGTGTCTCAGCAATCAAGAGAGCAGAAAAAAATATGATGTTATGGGCTCGGATGAGCCGGTGTATGAGAGACGTGCTACCAACCATGGAGCGCATGGATTTAATGGATTTAATGGCTTCTATGATGCGGATGTCGATGCTGAGGAGATCTTTAGAAATTTCTTTGGAGGAATGGCTCCGGCAACCCAGTTCCGGGGATTCAGTTTTGGGCACAATGGAATGGGGCAGAGGGGCGGTGATCATGGCTCTGGTGGTTCCCATATTCGGACTCTAATTCAGTTGCTGCCTGTGTTGCTTATTCTGCTTCTCAACTTCATGCCGTCCTCTGAGCCTATACATGCCCTTTCGAGGTCCTATCCCTACGAATACCGCTTTACTACGGAGAAGGGTGTGAATTTTTATGTCAAGTCGACCAAGTTTGAGCAAGAGTTCCCACCAGGTACCTCGGAGCGTGTCAATCTAGAACACCAGGTTGAGAGAGAATACTTCAACATTCTTTCCCAGAATTGTCGGCTTGAGATGCAGCGCCGCCAGTGGGGATTCATTCGCGAAACACCACATTGTGACATGCTGCAGCAGTTTCAGAATGCAGCTTAAAATCTTGAACCAAAGGTCCATTTTATCTTGCCATATTTTTATTTTAGATGATGTAAAATTCTGTCTTTCTAGGGAAAACTAGTGAGGAATTGTGCAATAAGTTATTCTATGCCTTTGTTCTCTTTGGATACAAATTATAAGCATTAAAACACATGATATAACATCGTGCTTCTCCCTGTAATACTTGACCAGATGTTACGTTTTTACGGTTTACGTTGATAATTGCGCAAGCTAACATTCGATGTGTGATCAGGTCATGGATCTGTATCTGTTGATCTCCTGTCTCTAGCTATGTGTTATTGTTGATACTTTCTCTTTCTAAAACAACTCCGACTTTGAACTTTAGAGTGATATGATAACTAAGTTTCTGAAAGGTTGAATCACCAAAAAAAGCCATCTCGTATGCATGGTGTTTTCGTGAGTTTTAGTTTATGCCTCATTTCAGTACCCTTTTACCTATTCTTGTTTCAGTGATATACTGCTCCGGTGACGACAAAGTTTTGTTTGCTAGTTGAAGACACTACGTGGTTGAATCTTTGGTTTCAATTGTAGAACTTTGAAACAAAAATAATAGTTCTCTTCATGGTTTATCTTTCTTTTCTTAATATATTTATTTCCATGTTACCTTTGTGACACTGAATATAGTATGACGTATACACATAATCGAAGGAAAGTTTTTGCTTAATTTTACTTTTGTTCCGTGCTGGTGTGAAGTTTGGGGCTAGTCCGGTCTAATCTCTGGTGTTTGTGTTGATTCATTGTTCATTTTTGTACTGTATGACTTTGGCTTTTGCATGATAGAATCTAAAAATGTCCCCTTGTTTTCGAAATCATAACGTGTTTTGGATTCTTGTTTTCTGGTGCAGGCTGCCTGTTTGGCGCCAGTCTTTCGGTATACTTGTTGCGGACCATAGCTGCAAATTTTGGAGTTCTACGCAATGGAAATTGACAGTTTCTGCGGCCTGCGCACGTTTTATATTCGTTAGTCCTATATATGATGCACGATGAGTTTGTGTAAAATTGTCGGTGATTTAACTAGTGCTTGTTACGCATGCGTAACCACGGTGTTACATATCATGTTCAATACATACGCTTCGTTTCTTCTCAACAAAAATACGTACGCTTCGTAGAAATCCTTGCAATTTTTATTGTACTACATTACTAGTTTAAGAAATAAAACAAGTAATGGGGACTTTTGGTTTCCCAGTTGTAGAAATGGAGCCGGTTTGGGATTTACTTATGCAAAACCTAAAAGTGCTTATGAGCGGAAGTGCTTCTTACCAAAGCGGTCCCAAACGCCCCTCACTCGTGACAAGAATTTGACTCCGCATTCCCTCTCGTTTAATTTCAAAAAATGAAGAAGGTGTTCATTGAGCCATTGATTGCAACATTGTTTTATTATTGGTGTGATGCCTTACTACGATACTCTCTCTCTCTCTCTCTCTCTCTCTAGTATCTGGCTATCCCTAATCCTTGGAGGTTATGACCAGCAATCCCAGCGCCCCTATGAGAATGTACTGCAAGAAAGAAACACACGATATTACTGCAAAACAACGCTTACGTTCTAATCGAATAACAAGAGATTCCGCCAACGCGTTATATAAAATTACGTTTCTGAGTGAGTAACAATGCACGATTAGAAGCATATCTGAAGAATGTCTGCAACTTAAGTTAAGGATGTGTAAGATACACACAAGGAGACACATGTTCTGAATTATAACAAAAGCAAACCTTGATTATTGGTTTTTCTGTCATGATAATTGTCACCCAGCCAACATCAGGCAAAAACCTGCAGGGAAACAAAAAATGTGCGTAAATACGCAATGCATGTATATTGACGAGTACGTATTTTTTATATGTATACATGGCAGAAAATGACCACATTCTGCTTATGGTGAAACCTTTTCTTTTCAAGGACAACACCGAGCAATCACAGAAGGTTTGATAATATGGTAAAGGCAAAGAGGCAAAGAGGCAATCACCGAGCAATCACAGAATTTGAAAATATGAAAGAAGAATACCCAACAGCTCTCCCCATGCTATGGCGTCTGTGCAACCATCGCCGGCCCCGAGCATACAGGCTTCTGTCATCGTCATCGTTATTGTCTCCTGCAAAATAGCAAACGAAGCCACTGTTACTAATCATACATCTTAAGCACGCATCACAAGTGATCAAAACATATTTGAATCCTCTAACTTTATCACATGCAAGCGCAATTATGCCGTCATCTAATGACTTCAAGGTTTTGCTTCACTTCCCTTCTTTATAAGTTATATGAACAGCTGAACTTTAAATAATTTACTGGGAACAAGCGACAGCAACACAAAGATTAAAATGGTCTAATCAATCTGTTTATAAACAAAATAGTACCTTTTGTGAGGACATATACTTCTCCGGTATCTTTCTGCTCATGAACCTAACAGAAAATGGTCATTAGCATTAAACAGATTCAACCAAGATGAAAGGATATGCTATGATGTCCCAGGGCACCCCTTTTGCTCAGACGGTTAGTTTCATCCAGATATTAATATTCACCCATGATCCTTATTTCTTACCTTAATTACTCGATGAACAATTCGAATATCACGTCCCTGGAGAACAAGCAAAAGATATGTAAGCAGCAGTACAAACTACAAACACAACCAAAGACATACATAAGCCAGTGGCCTGGCCAAAAAAGTACATTTGGAATCATTGTTAAATTGAAAAGCAGCCCAATAATTAGAAACTGAATTTCAGAGCTGCGATACTGCCCAGTGCCATTCTTCTCTGTCAAAACAGATGCTCTATACCAATGAACCAAAGAATTTCTTGACACTTTTAGAATTACCATTGATGCCGCACCACTTCCAGCAGTGAACGCTAATCATCCAAAGCTTGGTCCAAAAAATTTCAGAAAAAAATGAAAATAATAACAAACATGTGATACTAAATGATGCTCGTATTCATGGACTGGACATGTAAGAAAATTTAAAATGAATGAACCACAAGAGGAATAACATAAAAGAGGACATACATCCACATTAAACACCACGATTTCTCCTGCCCGAATGGGATCCTTGCTCATACGCAAGAACAAAATGTCACCCTGAAAGACATCATCATGTCAGCAAACAAGTGAAAAAGAGCAAATGAAATTTTTGTGCATATTCAATGGTACTATGAGATACACCAAAACTTAAATGAAAAGCAAGATGGGTCAGTGTAACAGTTAAGCACGCCACATACTAAATTAAAAGGCGCAACTGTATACAATATTCTATCAAACAGTATATATACGAATGTACTAGTATAGTGGTATTTCCCTTGAGATTGAGGTGCTACGAGGCCTAGCGGATATGTTGATTCATTCAATGGGAGAATGTTTCTTGATTTCGGGTCGTTTCAAGTTTCAGTATTGACATGTTTAATGAAGCACCATTACTAGATCAAGAAGGGTTTAGGAATGGTCCTTGTTGCCCCAGTTGATGCAACTCTTCCTTCTAGAACCATGTTACTGTGGTATCACTTGTAAACTTTCAGTTATAAAACACAGTGAGTAATTGTTCAAACCAAGTAAAATGCACAATCTACATGCCAAATTTAACTTAAATCCCTGAACTTTTTTATTGAAACATGATTGATTGACACTTCTGGACTAAAATAAAAGGCTTAAAACACATAAAAATCATGGGTATTGAAAAAAAAAAAACAGAACTTTTACAAAGCAAGTGAGCTCAACTCACCCTTGCAAAGCCAGGCTCCATGCTTTCAGATAGTACAACCACCACAGGCGATTCACTCCCAGTCATACATATCAACCCCTTCCAAATAATCAATGCCGACGTCACAATCAAGCCTGAAACATTACGTCAAACACTTTAGCTGCTGCAATCTTTCAATGACACCCAAAAAAAGCCACTTGAAACCCCCAAAAAAACCACTGAAACATATATGCATGGACACACACATAGATATTTAAATGTGTGGTATACATATACGGACCGATAGTGAGGGCTTGGGAGAGAGCTTGTCTGATCTGAATGGACTTGATGGAGTCCAGGGTCTCCCCGAACCACCCCCATTGCTTCTGATTTCTGAACAACTACGAAAACAGAGAGATTACGGGGTGTAAATTGTAAATTCAATGCCGTTGCCTGCTCGCAGAGGAACTAGAATTTCGTAGTTGGATTCAGACAATGACTGTGGTGTTTGCCACCTATCAAATCATCTTTCGCCACCTGGACACGTACAGCCAAATCACATTTTTCTTTTTGGGTAAAAAAAAAAAGAGGAAATAAGAAAAAGGGAAATTTTATGTAAACTCATTTAACATTTTTTTACACTTAATATAAATTTTAAATATTAATTGTCTATTTTACTCTATTGCATAATTATTATTAAGTACAAAATGAAATTAATAATAAAACTCAAATTTATCAATAAATCCAAATACTATAATTAAACTCTACGATCACTTTTTGTTTATCCTACGTTCATTCTAGCTAAAACCCTAATAGTTCTCATAGAGAAAAATAAGTTTTTTCTAATGATGGATGATGATTTTGAAGTTTTGAATCGTCCAACCTAGGTATGACTCAATTTATGAATTTTTTGTTCGTTTGACTGCAATTTATGAATTGGCATCTGTGTTCTTCATTTTTGTAATCTCATTCGTTAATACAAGTATCAATTCAAATTTTCTTACAAATAACATCTCATTTGATTTTCATTGCTACCAAATATCACAATAGTTTGCCTAACAGGGCATAACTACCCTTTTACTTGGGGAATTACCATTACAAACACACCCCACGGCATTATTCATTGCTACCAAATATCACAGTAGTAACTCACTCAGAAATTCTTGTTCCCTATCTGGGTTTGTGTTAAACATTCTATGTTCTGGAGCAAGTAAATGTTAAAAAACATTACTAGCAAATTGGCAGATGAGGAACAAAACGTCCAGCTGATGGCATCAATGCTCGAGGATCAGCTCCAGTTCCAATCAGTACATATCTAATTTCCTTGTGCAATGCAACAAAATGAATCTGCATTATAGATCTTATGAAAGCTTAATTTTTGTTCTTTTAATAACGCAAGCATTACGGAAATTACACCCTCAACCCTTAAGGTTTTGCAACTCACAAACAAGCCTAGTAGAAACAAATCATGACGACACATTGATACTTTACCCAGCCATTGCCCCAAAAACCAAGGCTGGCTAGCTGTATGCAGAGGAAAGTTATTAGCTTTGCAGAGCAGAGCATAACAGGGACAAAGACCGACAATCACTGATGTCCAATGGAAGTAAAAATAAATCCACATATTGAATTGGGTTTATAGAGGTATATTATGTATTAAATTTGGATTTAAAAAGATATTAATAGTTTAGTTAAAAATTAAATGGGTGCAAAAAGTAAGTTGGGTGTAAAAATAGGTTAGATAAGATTAAATAAAATTTTCCCAAGAAAAATGAAAAAAAAAAAAAAAATTCAATAACTCAACCCATTCTCTATCCTTATTACACATTTCACAAAATCATGAAACATCATGAGATTTATGAGTGAGAATTCTCGTTGGATTCTCTTTGTGAGGATATCAGAATTCTCAAATCACATCCGTTATCGTACATTGTGTGATCAGAAATTATTGTAAAATTTTTTTATTTAAAATTAAATATAAACAATACCTAACGAAAATTGGCCGCACGATGTACAGTGAACATATATGATTGGAGGATCTTTGGAATCCTCACAAAGAGAACCTAGCAAGAATCCTCTCTCGAGTTTGATAGGAGTCACAACCACACGTTAATCTATTTTATGTGAGAGTTGTCTTACTTTGTAAGTTTGTCGAAACATTTTTCCTTAAAAATACTCGACCAATTGCTCTTTCTATATGGATTAATTTGATTATTGTTTCTTGTAAAAGATAAATTTAAACCACATTATTATTAATCCATTATAAAATTTAGCCGACTCCCCCATCATTTAGTGTAAAAAATATTGGAAACGGTTTTGGTGAAAATGTTTTTAGAATCAATCCCTAGTAAAAACGCAAGTGAATCCTGAAAAGCACTTAAAGTACTTCCAGGAAAAAGCTTAGTACTTTTGGTCATTTTAAAAACATTTACAAACAAGTCTTACAGTTCTCGAAGTGTTCATTCGCTTAATTTATTATAAAATACAATTAAAATGGACCTAAAAATATGGACCGGTCCAAAATCAACAAGGGATTAGCCCAATGTTTCATAACGGGCCGTCAAACCCAAGTGCATTTTGCTCGGTATAAACGACGGCGGCCCAGAAATCTCCTCTATAAATATCCCCGCAGTAGGCGTAAACGCTCTCCTCCTTAAACCCTAATTTGGTGCGCAACAAAAACCCTAGCCTCTCTGCACCTCGGAATCGACGACGACACACAATGGTACCCTCTCGTTCTTCATCTCTGTTCTTCTCTTAGGGTTTTCGATCGATCGATTAGGGTTTATGAATTGCTAATTTGTTTGTGTTTGACTGTAAATGCAGACCGGAGAGGCAGTGAACCCGAAGGCGTACCCGTTGGCCGACGCGCAGCTGACGATCACCATACTCGACCTGGTTCAGCAAGCTGCTAACTACAAGCAGCTCAAAAAGGGCGCGAATGAAGGTACTCACCCGAATGCTGCTTCTTTTTAATCCATTTTTTTTATTGTTTTCGTGTCAAATTTGGGACTTGGAATTTGATATTTGGGTTGTGATTCTTTTCAGCAACTAAAACCTTGAACAGGGGTATTTCGGAGTTTATAGTGATGGCGGCGGATACTGAGCCTCTGGAGATTCTTCTTCACCTTCCCCTGTTGGCTGAGGATAAGGTACTCTTTCTCTGGGGCTGAGTTTTTCGTATTCTGAATGCTTTATTATTTGTTTGTGAGTTGGAATTTTTGGTTGGTTGATTGGGATAGTGTTGATTCTCATATGGGGGTAGTTCAGTGACATATTCAAGTGCCTTTGTTGTTTGTTTTTCTACACTTTTTGGATAAAATGTTTCTATTTTGGTTCGATAGTTGGCGTATTATTTGTCAGTTGAGTTGGTTTGTGTAGTTTCCGAAGTGTTTGATTTTCCAGTTTTCTAGTAGGCATCACTGATTTTATTTACATCTGTTGGTTGGGCTGTGTTCAACGGCTTTACATCGAGGCACCAAAGATCATATGACTGTTTCGTTTTAGAATGTACACATCCCATGTACGACAACCTTTTAAGACTTGATAGTTGGCTTTTCGTCAGTTGAGGTGGTTCGTGTAGTTTCCAAATTATTTGATGTTCCATTTTTGTAGTAGGCGTTGATATTTGTACCCAAACCAGACACATTTACTATATACGTTTGGTTGGTGCTTGTGGCTGTGTTCTACGGCTTTGAATTGATGCACTAAAATCTTATGTCTGTTTTGTTTTAGATTGTACACATTTCATATGCAACACTGTTATTAATAAGCATCACGTGGTTATAGAAACGTAACACCATGCCTCGAGACAGTAGCGCACTCTAAATATTGTGTCTGTTTCATTTTGTACTGGAAATTTAAAACCCTTTTATTTGCTGCTTCTCCCCTAGAGACTCAGGTATGATGAACTAGTACACAACATGTTATAAACAGTCTACTTGAATTTGTGCAGAATGTGCCCTATGTGTTTGTTCCTTCGAAGCAAGCACTTGGACGAGCATGCGGTGTCACAAGACCTGTCATTGCCGCCTCTGTGACAACAAACGAGGGAAGTCAATTGAAGTCACAAATACAACAACTCAAGGTACTCTTCAGTCTAGTTTTAATCTACAATTTTGGATTTGGTTCTGTATTCTGAACATCGTATATGTAAAAATTCAGGATGCCATCGAGAAGCTCCTTATCTAAACCATTTCGGAGTGCATACTCGGTGTGATGGGCCTCTCGGACTGTAGCGAGAGCCTTCAGAGGCTTTGACTGGAGTTGTTGTGTACTAGGAAATCCTTTAATGTTGACTTTGTACTAAAAGTTTTGTTTTTAATGAACTGCTAGGCAAGCTTGAATCTGAAATATACTTGGATGAATTCGAGATGAGTGTTGCTGTTAAGTACAAGCTTATGTAACAACTTGCGTTGAGTGATTGCCTTGTTCTTCGGTTGCTATTTCAGAGAGATCATTAGTAATGCTTTACTCTTCTGTGTTTATTTGGTAGTTGATTGTCGGGCTCTTTCGGCTGAATGAGCTCCCTCGCTAGAGGCTATTTTTAGTTAAAAACCGTTGTTGCCGAACATTTCTGGGTTCAAATAGAGCTCAAGTAAGAACACTCCCTATCAAAGGTCTTGGGTTTAGGGCAATTGAATTTCCCAAAATTTTACCTAATGCTTGTGGACTCGTGAACACAATTACAACTTGTTGAAGGTCGCTTATCAGAGTCAGTGCTGTAATTTGGTTCAAAGAAGCACTAAAACTTCTGTGAAAACTAGCAATTTTACCCAAAAAAAAAAAAAAAAAAAAAAAAAAAACTTCTGTGAAAACTTCGGGTAGCGGTATCAAACAGCGTCATCTAGTAGGCCACTTATCATAAAAGTAGGGTGCTTCCTTAATGTTCTTATGTGACCACACGCTGGTCTCTCTTGCTGTTTTAGCTAGGTAGTCCTATCAAAGTTTTTCGCGATCTTGTACACAATCATTGTAAAAAATGTAGGTGTTAAATTAGTAATTTCAAGTAATCAAAGTTGAAAATTTCAAGAATCCTTGCTACAATTCGAGAGAAAACACCTACATGTGGAAATCATGTGGCCTTCGCAGGCGCAGTTGGTGATATACTCGGAAAGAGTAGATTGCATAATCATTCACACAAAAAAAAAGAAAAAAAAATCTTAATCAGATTAGTACTATGAATTATTATATATTTTAATATTAATTATATTGTCTTTCGTATTGATTTATCTATGCATTGATACGAACACGACCTAGATATAAATAAATAAAAGTGAACACGAGCAATTGGCACCGCTAAAATGCTTCAAAGACTGTCCAAGATATATGTTATCTTAAAGATGAATTTCCCTCTCCTTTTTCTTTAAACTTTTGCTACAAAAGAATAATTAGAGTACACAATCATGAGTTGCTTTGGCCTCAAATGTTTCACATGTACATATTCAAAGCCCTCACAGTCAGTGAGTTCATCTCCCACACATTCTCCCTCAAAACTTTCATCTCCAATCCTAAGCATTTCGCCATTCTCCAAATCTCTTCGGAAAGCGGGTGAGACGTATCGCCCGATGAAAACGGATGCAAAGACAAGGAACCATCAGCAGCATCACCACCACCAGTGTCCACCCAGCTAAACCCAACTTCCTTTCTCACTCCCCTATCTCTCATCCCTTTCCGTACTTTCGCCACCATTTCCCAGTCCCCTTTCTCAGCATACAAGTTTGACATCTGCACGTAAGCACCTGACTCCGTCGGTTCCAATCCCATCAGCGCGCTGGATACTCTCTCACCCATCTCCACATTCCCGTGTATCCTGCATGCCCCGAGCAGGCTTTGCAGCAGTGAAAACCCTGGCTGTCCTGGCATCTGACTGATCAACTCCTCCGCTTCCTCCAGTTTCCCTGCCCGCCCCAACATGTCCACCATGCTTGAATAATGCTGAGGAGATGGCTCAATCTGATACTCTTTGATCATTGAGTGAAAGAGATGACGCCCGGTCTCAACCATTCCCTTTCTGCTGCAGGCAGCTAGTACAGAAAGAAACGTGATTGAATCGGGTTTCACCCCTTCTCTTACCATCTCCTCGA
This sequence comes from Pyrus communis, assembly GCF_963583255.1. Lineage (NCBI taxonomy): Eukaryota > Viridiplantae > Streptophyta > Magnoliopsida > Rosales > Rosaceae > Pyrus > Pyrus communis. The sequence goes on along the minus strand of NC_084803.1, from coordinate 11,088,087 downwards.
ACAATTCTATTACTGAGTCACAGTCTCCATGCGCAGCATATGCAGATATTATTGCAGTCCAAGCAAACTGACTTTTGTGAGGCGTTTCGCTGAAAACTCTTTCGGACTCACTAATACTTCCTCGCTTTGCATACATGTCAAGAAGAGCACCTGCGATGATCGGGTCAGTGACTGATCCAAGTTTGATTAAAAATGAGTGGCATCGTTGGCCATACTTCAGAGATATATCGTGAGCATCGCCGATTGCGCTCAAGACACTGCCAAATGTGTAATTGTTTGGCGTCGCCTCCATAGTTGCTACCAAGAATGTTTTGAGAGCATCCTGGCACAGCCGGTTCTGAGCATACCCTGAAATCAAAGCGTTCCACGATATGATTTCTCTGCATTCCAACTCCTCGAAAACTTTGATGGAGTCCTGCATGGACTCAAACTTAGCATACATTGTGATAAAGCTGTTGCAAACATTATCCTTAGACAAAAATCCAGTCTTTATGCAAAATCCGTGAATCATTCGGCCTTCTTCCACCTGCTTCCCAATCGTTACAGCATGGATTAGCCCAACATATGTAACATCATTTGGATATACTCCATCCAGTCTCATTTCATTAAACAGAGAGATGGCATCTTCTTCGTCTATAGAAATCATAGTCGTCCAAGAAACTACATTGCGATCGTTTGTGTACTGAAACACCAATTTTGCATCTTCAGTATCCTCACACTTTGAATATGTCGAGATCAATACATTACAAACTGAAACATGCTTTCCGTATCCTGATTTTATAGTCACGCCATGTATCTGTTTCCCGAGTCCTAAACTCTGTTCATGACCGCAAGCTGAAACAGCACTAGTAAATGAGACATGATCTAACTCCACCCCTTCTCTCATCATCTCAATAAAGGCCAAAACCGCTTCAAGCCCGTGATTTCCTTCTTGCGAATAACCTGATAGTATTGCATTCCATGAAACCAGATCCTTATTCCGCATTTCATCAAACACGCTCCTAGCTTCTATTAGATGTCTCTGCCTTGAATACATACTTATGAGTGCATTCCCAACAAAAACTTCACAATCCAAACCAGACTTAAATATGAGAGAATGAAGCTGCCATCCAAACAGAAAGTCCTCATGCTCCGCACAAAAGGAAAGTACGGTTGTATAAGTCACCGGATCAAAAACAACTCCATTCAAGTTCATCCTAAGAGCAAAACTCAATGCACCCTCACTCGACCTGAACCCCGAAAGAATTGTATTCCAAGAAACTATATCCTTAAAACACATCCTCTCAAAGATAAATAACGCACTATCAAACTCTCCAGCTTTAGTGTACATACTCATCAAGGAATTCAAAACCGTAACATAAGAAGCAAACCCAGAAGAAACCGCAAACCCGTGAATTTGGCACCCGGGTTTGAGGTCCCCTTGACAAGCCTTGACAGCAAGGGTAAGGGTAACTTCATCGATATTCTGTGACGAACATAACTGAAACTGCTCTCTGAAGACGCCGAGGGCTCGACGTGGAAGGTTTCTGTGTAAGTTGTTGAGCATAGCGTGGTTAACCGATGCTGCTGCGTTTGGTTGGCGATTTTGGTCGAACAGTTGGTGCTCATGTTTGAATGAGTGGAAGTTAGAGCATGTCGGAAACCGTTGGTTAGGTATTCGATGGAGGGCTTTGAAATTCAGTTGGCGGGTAATCATGGGAAACTGACAAACCGCCGATTGTAATCGGAAACTAGCATTTGGCAGAGAACAGAGGGCAGATCCTTAAACCTTGTCCAAGCCTAAAACCCTGTGTTTCACTTTCTTGTCTTATAATATGAAATGGGCCTTTTGTTTTTGGTAAGATGTAATAAAACGGGCTTTTATAAATGATTTGGTAGCCCATTGGGTTTTAGCTTGCCCACGCCCATAACCATTCAAGCCCTAATCCAAGATGAATAATGATCCAACAATCTATGGACATAAATAAATACGGTGTATGCGGAAATCATTTTCCAATATATTTGTATGAATTTTTCAAGATGTAAAACTGGCAACATTGCTGGCTCCCGCTCTAATACAAATGTCTCGCATATATGGGACTCATTCCGATAGTAATGTGATTATTCTTTTTTATGTCTAAATAACACTATTTCTTTTATATTGGCTTTTCATCCACGTGACGTACTCTTGGCTTCTAGATCAGCGAAAATCTAAGTAACACATTACGTGACGGAAGTTAACATTGCAATAAATCTAATTTTGAGTCAGCATGTAGGAGGTGAAATGTAATTTGACCATTGATTTTATGGATTGAGACAGAAATATGTTTGTTATTATATGTCTGTTATGATTGAGTATGATCCTCTCTACCTGTATAGAACATGAAAGGGCAGCAGCTACACAATTCTAGAATATGAAGGCAGAGTTGGTACAATGCTACAAAAATATTTATATGAATGAATGCATAATTGATGGGACTACTTGAAAGTTGTACATAGTATACATATATACACACCGGCAGATTTAGGATTTGAATTTTTTGGGGTCCTAATGTTAAAGGTTCAAGTTTTTAGATAGAAACTTAGTAAAAAGTGTACAAATGTCGATATCTATTGTCTATATGTCAACAAATATTGACATTTGCTGAAACAATACGATGAGTGTTATAGAGAGCGTTTGTTGATGCAACTTGCCAATATATGCTTAGCAGATATTACATCAAACGCTTAGTGAGCACAAAAAGATATATGTACCAAACATTCGGAGAGCCATTGGATGATCTTCACATGCTTGTTTCCTGGCCTCTAGGTGGTCCTGGGATCATCTTGATGCCAAAGTACAACCATCATATTGAATATATGTATATAAGTGTGTTTAAGCGCTAACCAATCAGTAGCTTAATAAGATGCTAACCAGTCACTTTTTTTTTTAATTACAAATTTAAAAATCATCCTCGTAAAATCATACAAATCATGCATTATATTTCCTCTTCCTCTCCAAATTGTTAGGTGGGCTGTATGGTGAAACCAGATTCAAACAGTTGTTATTAATTAGTGGAATCCCACATTGCCACATGCCATGTTCAACGCCAGGCTGACAAACCGATCACATGTATGATTATACCTTTTCGTCTCTTTAGTTTTGACTAATATATGAAAGAATGCAGACAAACTCAATTACAGTACTTTGTTGACTCAATCGAGTTTTATTTTTTCTTAATTCGGGTTTTTTTTTTTTTTTTTGAACAAATAATATTATGTACTGTAATGAAGAGAAAATGTGTTTAGCCTCATAATAGACTAACAATAATATGATTTAAACTCTTATTTGACGAGAATCAAACCTAAAATCTCTTATTTATAAATAAAAAATAATATTACTAGATTGTAGTATTTAGTGATCATCGACCAGCACCTGTTACTGTTAAAAAAGGACTTCATTTTGTTTTTTTATTCAAATCTGGTATACACTGGGTGTAGTAAATATTTATTAAATGTCGGGTTTTCAATAGGTAAGATTGATATTTGTAATACCCTAATAATATTGATAATGTATCAATACACGTCAACATATTTGAATACTTTTATGTTATCTATTAATTTTAGAGAATTTTAACGAAATACTTCTAGTACTATTCATTTTTAACGAAAAATCATATTTTTAATTTTTTTTGGTACTATTTACTACACCTTTATTTATCATTTTTTTCATTAAAACTAAATTTTTTTAACTTTTCGTGAGTTTTCTTTTAATTTTAACGACAAATTATTGACACCGTATCAGTCCATCTTTTTGAAAATTGAGTGCAAATTGTTCAAACACAAGAGAGACTTTGGTCATATCACACATACTGATGTGCCTCCCTCAACTTATTCTGGCTGAGTAGGATTTCAGGATTTCAATTAGTCAACTCTCTCCATCCGAAGGCACCAAATCAGACTCAGCAAATAAGTGTTAGTTGGGCTGTTCGGTGAATTCAATATGGCAATACGCTAATCTATTTGCTTAATTTATATCTTCAATTTGATTTTTTTTTTAGCAAACGATATTATATATACTAAGAGAGAGGGATGAACTTAGTCTCACAATAGGCTAGCAATAATGTGGTTCAGATTCTCATTTGACGAGAATCGAACCTAAAACCTCTCACTTACAAATAAAGAGGAATATCACTAGACTGTAGTACTAAGTGACTTCAATTTGATTTTTTAAGAGAAAGATTTATCTCGTTTTCCCGTGAAGTAATTTCTACACACCTATTTTGTCTCATTCCCATTGTTATGTTTATTCCTATCATCTAGATGATACAAGTCAAACGAGAATTAATAAGCAAATATAAACAAAGGCGATGAAAAAAAAAGAGTGAAAATTACTTGCTCATCTCCAAAGAGTCCAAACATAATTTCGTTTATGTTTGTCTTAATTTTTCTTTTATACAAATAACGTGACAAAGAGAAATCGAACTCATAATTTAATAAACGATATTATCTACACTAAGAAGGACTAAGACCATCTCCAACCGAAGGGTCCAGAGGGCCGAAATAGCCCGAAAACTGTCTCCAACTGAGGGTTAGGCCAGAGGGCTGTGAAATTCGAGAGAGCCCACGGAATTGGAAAGGGCTGGCCAGAATATAGAGCAATCCTATCGGTTATAACCGACATGATTGCTTAAAAAAAAAATTTGAATACGACGGCTAGTCAGCTAGCCGTTGTATTCAAATTTTTTTTTTGTTTTTTGGTTTTTTGGGCCAATTTTTTTTTTTAAATTCTTGAAAATTCTAATTTTTTTTCCCTATAAATACCTAAACCATTCATTAAATTTAAGTTCTAGTTTTTTTGGTTTTTTGGACCAGTTACCGTTGTAGTTTTTAAATTTAAGTTGTTGTAGTTTTCAGATTTAAATAATAAATTATGTTTGACTCTATGGCCCTCCGTTGGAGACGGAGGCAAATATGGCTATATACTGTTCATTAAAATATTAATTTCTTAGAGGGCCAGAGAGTTAAAACGAGCTTTCTGGCCAGCCCTCGGTTGGAGATGGCCTAAGGGGGGGGGGGGTTGAGCTTAGCCTTATGATGGGGCTAACAATAATGTGGTTCAAATTCGTATTTGGCGAGAATTGAACCTAAGACCTCTCATTTACAATCATATTAATAAGGGCTTTTAGATTTTAAGGTTTAACTAATATTCTTTTTATATTTTAATCTGAATGGTTTCTAAATCTAATTCAAGTCCCTATTATTGAAACTCACCACATTTAAGTATTTATAGCACATTTATTATTTGTAAACTCACAATCAGAAATTCTCTCCTCATCTTTGACAAAAAAGAAAGAAATTATTTTCTCCAATCATATTAATAGATAAAAATTATTCAAAATTGAAATTCTTATAATTAAATAAAAGTCAACAACAATACATATAATTAAATTAATTTATTTCGTTTTCTCCAATCATATTAATAGATAAAAATTATTTAAAAAACTCATAGGTATGGAAATATCGGTACGAATACATAAATTTTGATACAAGTGTCTTGGTACGTAACTATAGTACATACATAGGTACGTAATATGCATATATACATATATATGAAGAAATTCACGCACAATAAAAAATAAATGATAATATATGACTTTTCTTTTTATGAGAAAACTAATAATAATTATCAATGATAAATAACATTTTTGTTGTTTATAAAAATCAATATATAACCTAAACACAAAAAGCTCAATGATTAATACAACCTAATTAGTATTCAAATAATAAATGTCAAAGATTAGAGTTAATTTTTAATCTTGTGCCCGGTTTTATGCTAAAAGTAATTTTTTTTCAAAGATTGGAATAAAATTATCTGATTTTCTAACTAGCTGAGTTAGGAGCCGTTGCTTGTTTTGATTTATTTAGTCTCCTACCAGAGCCACGCCAGCTCATGCCAACGAAGGCTCTCTCACTCACACCCGATCCCATACCTTATAAGCTTATCCCACTACACTACGCAGCACCCCATATCCTCACACCTATCATGGCTTCCACACCTTCCTCCTCCCTCCTCCTCACGGCAGCCACCGTCCTCCTCCTCCTCATTTCCCACACCCAAGCCCAAACCGCCCCTGCCCCAAGCCCCGCCGGCCCCCTCAACTTAACCGGCCTCCTCGACAAAAACGGCCAGTACTCCACCTTCATCCGCCTCCTCATCTCAACCCAAGTAGCCAACCAAATCACCAACCAGCTCAACAGCTCCACCGAGGGCCTCACCGTCTTCGCCCCCACCGACAACGCCTTCGACAACCTCAAAGCCGGCACCGTGAACAACCTCGACACGCAACAGCAAGTCTCCCTCGTCCTCTACCATGTCCTCCCCAAATACTACACGTTGGCCAGCCTCTTAACGGTGTCAAACCCCGTTAGGACTCAAGCCACCGGACAAGACGGAGGAGCCTACGGACTTAACTTCACCGGGTCCGGAAACCAAGTCAACGTTTCGACCGGGATCGTGGAGACTCAGATCAACAATGCACTCAGACAGCAGTTTCCCCTTGCTGTGTACCAAGTGGACAAAGTGCTTTTGCCTTATGACTTGTTTGGTGCCAAGGCACCTGCTTCCGCTCCTCCACCATCAAAGGCCCATTCGGGCAGCGGCAGCGCTAACGAGACGACAATAAAGCCTGCCTCTTCACCGGATAATTCGGGTGCCGGTTCAGTTGTGAGCAATGTGGGATTCATGGGTTTGGCTCTTGGGTATCTTTTCATGGGAGCTTTCTTGTAACTAAGAAGAGTTTGAGTTTGATGATGGGGATTGATCCTAGTGTTTGTTAAGTTTGTCTTTGAGATTTTGGGAGCTCTGTGAGAAACACAATTTGTGCAGTGCTTTGTGTGGTTTGTGTTACGATCTAGACCTACCAACATTCATGTAATTTGTATTAATTCTATATATATCCGTCTCTGTTTTTGGTTCTTTGTTTTGAAATTCTTTGAATCGGATTGTTTGATTGGGGTCCCCTAAAGAAAGAGAATTCCATACATTATGTATTCATGTTCGTAAGATGCATTTGCAAAATTAATATTAAGATCTAAAATGTAGGTTTTTTTTAACACAAAGATATGTTAAGTTACTCTAACATACTGAGTAATATGATTGGTCTAAAAAAATAATAATATAAACACGCTATGATAATGAACTGATCTAATTTACGTATGCAAATCTTCAATGCAATTAATAAAGATGTGTTTAGCCAGTTGTACTAAAAAAGAAGAAGATGAAGTGCATAGCATTTGGTTTGGACTTTGGATGATTTAAGAAAGATTGCACTAGTAGTCACATGCATGGCTAAATAATTAGTTTGAACAATGATCTAGTTGCCATTATTATATAACAAAATTTTATAACTTAAAAATCATTGTCATATTCAAATTTATATAAAAATTATAAATCTCGAAAACAAAACGTGATTGTGGTGGTGTTGGCTTCCAATAGAAGCAACTGAATTCTATATCAACTTTGGCTAATTATGTCCTTCAGACTTAATACAGCTGGAATGAACACAAAAATATAAGTTGCATGAATGCATTCAATACCGTGACATGTAAAAAATTGAACTTCGCAATCATGAAACTGGATCAGGTACAATGGCTTTTCTGCGGCCGATATCATTATTGACATGTGCTAAGTTTATAAAAATAAAGTTGGGGATCGTTAAGCTTATTAACACGTGTCAATTAGTAATAGAGACCGCACATAAATGAGTACAGAAGATTTGAACTTCCTAATTCCATAGCTACTTGATGAAATTAGTGCTAAATTCTTTAATTAGGTAGAACTGGGGAAGGACCATCCTTAAAACAATTGATAAACTATACCGAATTCACTGAAAAAGAGACGAAATTAACATTAATCAACTTAATTTGATATGAAAATATTAATCAACTTAAACTAAATATGTGAAGAGTCACTGAAAATTCATAGATGAACTCATGAAAGCCTATAAATTTCATACAAATGAACAAACAAGTAGAAATTTATTTCTTGTTGTGCTGTTTTCCAAATAGAACTGTTAAAAAAAATAATTGGTTAAATAAATATAACTGTTAAAATATTGATCATCACCAGATCTCTTTTCTTAATGGCACCATTAATTGAAAATATATATAGAATTAATTAAGAGCTCATATTTCTTTATTTAATTAACTCGTAACCTAACTTCCATCCTGTGGTCGTGCCGGAGTGGTTATCGGGCATGACTAGAAATCATGTGGGCTTTGCCCGCGCAGGTTCGAATCCTGCCGACCACGTTTTTGTTAATCTTATTTTTTTAATTTTTTAATTTTTTTTTCCATTTGGACGATTAATGCTGACCTCTTAAAAGAATGATGAGTTTTTAGGACATGGGTTTCTTAACTCTCGTTTCTAAATGAAAATTATTATTTTGACTGTTTAGGTTAATTAATGACTCTTTTCGTTTAAGGGAACCAAATGGTTCGTTTATTAATCCGTAATCAGATTGTTTTTTTTACCATTTGGACGATTAATGCTGACCTCTTAAAAGAATGATGAGTTTTTAGGACATGGGTTTCTTAACTCTCGTTTCTAAATGAAAATTATTATTTTAACTGGTTAGGTTAATTAATGACTCGTTTAAGGGAACCAAAGGGCTCGTTTACTAATCCGTAATTAGATTGAAGGAAATTGAATTGAGGAGGAAACAGAAATAGATTACTGTTAAAGTTGTTTACTAAACTAAACTGGAATCGAAATACAAATGATATTGGTTCCGTATATATTGTTTACTAGTTCACTGGAATCGGAATTAAAAGTAGGTTGATTACTAAAATGTCCTTGTTGAAAATAATTTATTTTTATACTATAATTATTGAAAATTAAGTTTATCTATATAAAATTAAATTTATCTTTACAAACTTTATCTTTTCCCCCTACCATCCTCTCATCCCCATCTTTTCTTCACCGACTTCCAGAGCACTTACAGTCTCCCACGCCTCTTCGTTTAAACAGTGGTAAATTTCTTGTAGCGAGAGTCACACTTGGGGCAGCAAGAGAGACAACAATTAGTAGAGGAGCAAGCCCGGGCATCCACCCTTACATCTGTAAAGCAAGAATTGGAGGAAAAGCTTGCAACTATGTCTAGAAAGGCTTCAGGTACCAAAACCATCCAAATGTACATTTCTACACCATAAAGAATTTGAGAAAATCTCCTTTCAGATGTTCAAGTTATAAAATCTTCAAATTATACATGAAGAATGCTTATTCCTTTTAATTCTACAATTTAATGGTTAGATATTGATCCGTGTTGACGAGATAAATCTCTTTCATAAGTAATTCATCATCTACTTTTAAGCTGGACAAAAGTTATTCATTTTGTTCAGGCAAAGATTTTTCTGGGGAAGACTCCTCGGACCTTAGCACAGCTCCCTAAGGGATTGGCATTTTGGATGTGTAATTTGGCTCTTGCTTGTTGATGTGTTACAAGAAGAGGACAAAGTTAGTTCTGAAAGGTGCATTTATGGAGCCTGAGGTGCAGACCTTGAGGCTCGTAATCAAAACTAACTAATTGCTAGGCGTGCCACTGCTATCTCAGTATAGCAGATGTAGAACAAGTGTGTTTTAAGTCGATTACTTGCGCCCTAAGTTACTTGGACTTCTTGTTATCAAAGGATTGTCGTGGATGGGTTAAGTCCACATCAAGTTCTTTTTCTTGCCTTGTAAATAAGGACTTTTAATTCATTATCTTGTATGTTCGAATGAAGGGAGTCTAGATCCCCTTAAATCATTTGTTTGGTCCTAAATTGCTTTTAATGAAAACGTATCCATTAAACTAAAGGGATCCAGATGTAAATGGGACTCTTAAAATAGGAAAACAGATGGAAATAACTTGAATACATGCTGGAGAATACATTTAAGCAATAGATCTACTAATTTAGAACACAAACAAAGAGCTTCGGGCAAGATTTCACCTTGTCTGGCAAGGTTAAACTTCTTGCAGTCACTTCGCTTTGAGTTTACAGGGGTTATATACTAAAAAGGGATGGGTGGTAAATAAGTTTACACGAGGGAATGGATACTACGATGTTAGAAGGTAGCAGAGCTTTAAACTAGAGAAAGATAGGCTTTCTAAGGAAAACTATTGGTAAAAGATTTGAGATTTGGGCTGATTACAACTTCTAGATGCAAATCTGGCTTAAGAGCAGAGTTTGTATGTTTGTTTGTTTGATTAGTTGAGTGTCCTTGTCTCTGGGGCCTCTTCCTCATTTTATAGACAAATTAGCGCGATTGCTGTGACTTTGTTCTTACCCAAAAGCATTTAGAGGGTAGTGAGTCGTCAACTTTTTACTTGGAATGCCACTAGAAAGTGTTATTTAGCTGGTAATAGGTTAGTCTCCATCACTTGTCACTTCAATGGTAAGCACGTGGTTTGTATCTTGGCTGAGAAGACCTTAATTTACCTTTGGGCTTGATGCTGTGCTTCGAATAAGTCCCCTTTTGATTTGGCAGAAGACCTCAATTTACCTTTGGGCTTGATGCTGTGCTTCGAATAAGTCCCCTTTTGATTTGGCACCCTTAGGCTTTCCTCCATCTAAGTCCAATGTTCAAATATTAACCCAAATAGTGCCCCCTTTAATCATTGTTGAGTCTGCAAATCGAGGCGTTAATAATGATTAAACAGTCGCCACACACCTTCACTCGGGACTTGTGCCATTTAAAATAACAATTGTTTAACAAAACCTTTGCACTAACCCACGAATTCCAATGTTAACGAACCACTTACTATATAATCCCTACATAAACTCTTCAGCCAAATACCTTAGCAATTTCAAACCTTCGAATTTCCAGAACTCTCATTATTCTCAGAACCTTCCCAGTACGCTTTTGCTTTCTCAGTTCTTACTCCTTAATCTTCAATATTCTCTTCATTTTTCTTCAACTCTACTCAATGGCACCCAAAGTCGTTAGCACTCAAATTTACTGCAAGACTGGTGAAGGGATTACTACCATGCGCCGTTTACTCAATAGTCTACATCGCCCTGGGGCAAGCCTGCACACTGAACTTTTCTTTGAGGAGGGAGAAGTGCACTCCTTAGGGCCTGCATGGACCTCTCCAGTCCCTGTAACTGTAGAGAACAATATGCCCAATGAGAATTGGTTTACCCTGAACCTATTCTTAGCCCAGGCATCTCCTCCTCCAAATGGTCAGACCACCGTCGTGGCTTCCCTTTGATGAAGGACGAGGGATGTATGCAATGGATCAACGAGCTCGAGGCTACCTTTAAGCAAAAGTGGATGAACAATGACATCTATAAGCTGATAATGCTCACTAAAACCACTGTGATCGTTAAGCCCGAGCTACTCACCACGACCATTCTCTTCTGGAACTCGGGCATTAATACCATTCATTCCTTTGTGTATCTGACTTCAAGATGGGTCTAATGTCTCCGACTATCTTAGATGTGGCGCAAGTCTTCAGGCTAATGCCCTCGGGCAAGGTCGTAGACGTTACCCATAACTGGGCACTTTTTTCTTGCCAGACCGTTGAGAGCTCAGGCAGCCCTGGTCCTATGATCCAACTAGATTATAATTCTCCAATGCTAACAAAGACCAATAACATATGTATTTCCTACTGTACTGGCTTAATAAACACGTTTTCCCAAACAAGTCCAAGGGAGTGAAAGTTGAATGGATCCCTTTAGTGGAAGCGCTACACAACTTCAATGATGTGGCCACGAGCCCATTCCTTCTCTATCATCTCTACCATCTTCTCTTCGAGATGACTCGGGAAGAACCATTTGAAACCAACCTCAATGGGCCAACCTAGATGGTTTAATTATGGTTGCAATGGTATTTCCTTAAGCTTTGAACATCTAATCTCGAATTTCCTGAAGGCATTACTCCTACCCGAATCTTAGCCGAGGCCTCACCTACCTACCACTCCACCTTCTCTTGTCTTTACTTCTTCAGAGTTTGCAGGACTCGGGCATATATGAAGTGGGGAACTTCAGTGTTGAGGATATACCCCTGGTTTTCTGGCTACGCCTTCCAATATGCCTTTATAGAGGATGCCAGCCCTTTCTGCAGAGAGAGATTCATCATCTGCATCCAGCCAATGGATCTGGCTTGGGGAGTAAGGAGCAACCACTATGAGCGCGGGCTAAAGGCCTACCAACCTAACTTCGACGCTAGGCAGTTGGGGTTTAGACAAGTTATCAAAGTTGCTGCCACTACTTCCTTTTTTGCTCTTACTCTTGGGATTTTTCTTCCTCCGTCAATTGGAACTGTCTATTCTTCTACTACTGAAGAGATGCCCCTAACCCCATCAGCAGTATCATTACCCGAACTTGTCAAGAAGTTCGGGCAAATCAAGACCAAGCTGTAATCTCTTCCACCTTCAGCCAAGTCTCCCCTTCTCTAAAATGCTCGTCAAATTTTCAAGGATTGGATGAAGAGGGATTTCACAGTTTCCTTCAACCTTAAGGTTCTTCATGATGCTAAGAAGGCCCTTATCGAGCTATACAAAGCCCAGTTACTGTTAAAGGCTCAATACGAGTCATTTGTTAGTTTCTTTGAGAATCTGTGGGCACTAAGGGACCAGTATCAAAAAGTGGAGTGGGCATCCAACATAGTGAAGTGCTTTCAAGAGAAACATGTGAAGACCTCAACCACTTTCCAGCAGCTGGTGGATGAATAATCAGTTATGGAAGATAAGATTACAGTGGCTGACGCCAAGATTCAAAACTGGAAGAGCAACTTTTTTCTTTGAAGGCTGAGAAGATAACCCTTGCTACTTACCTCTTACAGAAAGTAGAAGAAATGGAAAAGATTTCTCGAGAAGTGGAGGATTTAAAGGCCCAACTTACCAATAGCAAGATGTATCTAGAAGAACCAAGCCAAATTTTCACCATTATGCAAACTTATTATTCTAGAATAGTTGCCTTGGATGAGGATGCAAAGTTGTTAGGCTAGGATCTCTTGTAATTCTTTTTACATGAAATGAAATGTACTTCTTCTTCATCTTCACTTATCTGAATTCTTGCTTTACATTGAAGTTTTACCAATAGTAATCTAACTAACCCCTCTCAACTTGCTTAGGCTTCCTCAATATAACAATATCTTACGTCCCTTAAAGTTGGATGGTATTTCTTTAAAAACTTAGCATTAATTGGATGTTTTTGCAAGTTTCCCTCAAGATCTGTGAAGTAATATCCTCCCTTATCCAGTGCTTAATGAATAATAAAAGGACTTTCCCAAGTAGAACTTTATTTCCCAAAGCCTCTTACTTGAGCTCCAAAACTGCTTTCCAAACTAATTCTCATTCCTTGAAGTTTTTCAACCTTACCTTCTTATTGTATGCTTGGCCAACGGCTCTATTCCTTTCTTGAATTTTATTTAAAGCTTCAATTCGGGCTATATCCAGATCTTCAACTCCTTGACACATAGCCTGAAGATATTCTTCACTGTGTAGCCTAAATTGGTTTTGAATCCTAACAGAACTCACATTTATCTCTATGAAGAGCATAAGGTCTTCCCTGAAGGTTAGGGCGTAAGGAGTAGTTCTAGTTCTTGCCATCTTGGAGGTTCTTTAAGCCCATAAAGTGTCTCCCAACTTCTCGTGCCACTTCTTTGAATTATCTGCCACCATTCTTTTAGTAATATTTACCAAGATCTTGTTGCTAGCTTCTGCTTGACCATTTGACTGAAGGTAGTAAGGACTAGATTGAACCATCTTTATCTTGAACTTGCAAATTTTTCTACTTCCTTTGAAATAAAAGATGGCCCTTGGTCTGTGATAATTGTCTCGGGCACTCTAAATCTATGTAGGATCTTGGTTTCAATGAACTTCTTAACTGCAGTTAAGGTGATAGTTTTAACAGCTGAAGCTTACACCTACTTAGTGAAGTAATTTGTTGCCACGATTAGGAGTGTATGTCCTTTGCTAGAAGTTGGGTAGATATGCCCGAGTCCATTGCCCATCCTCTGAGGGGCCAAGGTTTGACCACAGGGTTCAAGGGTACTGAGGGTACATGTTGGAGAAGCCCATGCCTTTGACATTTTTCACATCCTCAGGCATAGGCCTTACAGTCTTTCTCCATGTCAGGCCAAAAGTAACCATATCTTTTAAGTAACCACCTCATCTTGGTTTCAACTTGATGTGCTCCACAGATTCCTTCATGTACTTCAGCCATGACTCTCACAAATTATTCTTGGCCTAAGCATTTTAACAACAATCTATCTGGAGACTTTCTTAGTAGGTTCTCTTCCCACATGATATACTTAGTTACTTGCTGTCTATTTCTCTTACTTATGGGGGAAAAAATGATCTTTCAAGTACTGAGTAATAGGTGATCTCTAATCTTCTATTTCTGGCTCTTTAGTCATCACATCTATGTTGAATCCTCTATCAAAGATGGATAGGAGATTCCTTTTTTGTACTTCTATATTTACCTCAAACTTCCTTTCTTAGATCTGTGCTCCAGAGGCCATTTGTGCCATTTCATTGGCAATTGAATTTGATTCTCTGGGGATATGGCTGACTGATATTTCAGTACCCCAATAAACCAACAATTGAGTGGCTGCCAAGTAATAACCAACCATTGTGATGTGTCTGCACTTGTACTCCCCATTTACTTGATTGATCACCAACTCTGAATCACCAAACATTTCAACTTTAGTTGCCCCCAACTTTATCAAGATTTCTAGGCCAATTATCAGCGCCTTATACTTTGCCTGATTGTTGGTAGTCTCTTGATAGTATAGGAGGAATGAATAATAATGGTGAACACCCTTGGGATCAATGATAACAGTCTCAGCTCCAGCATCATTTTGAGTGCAAGAACCATCAAAATACAGTATCCAAGAAATGATCCAGAAACTAGCTATTCTTTTTATCTCTTGCTGGATCTATTCTTCTATACCCGAGAAGGCTTTGCTTGATGAGATCCACACACTGGCCACTTCCAAAGTTCCTGGGAAGTTGATAATCTTATCTTGAGACTCTTGGTGCTTAACCAAGAAGTCTGCAATTGCTTGTCCCTTGATCGCTTTTTGAGGCATATATTGAAAGCTAAACTTTGATAATGCTAGAATCCATTTTCCAATCCTCCAAGTTAATATTGGTTTTGATAGTATATACTTGATCATATCAATCTTAACAATAATGTGGATGTGGCAAGGTAACATGTAATGCCTTAACTTGCAGGCAATGAAGTATAAAGTCAAACACAACCTTTCTATTGGAGTATACCTTGTTTCTACCTCAGTAAGGATTCTACTGAGGTAGCAAATTGCTTGTTCCTTCCCACCTTCATTGTTTTGAGCCCGCAAGCTTCCCATTGATTTTTCAGAGGCAAAAATATAAAGCTTTAAAGGCTTCCCTCTCTAAGGTGGCATGAGCATTGGTGGAGAAGTTAAGTAAGCCTTTATTCTGTCAAAGGTTTCTTGGTGTGGTGGCCCCTACTCAAACTCTTCTTTGTCTTTCAATCTTAGCAGAGGAATTAACGGCTGAATCTTATCCGCGAAGTCAGCAATTAATCTTCTTAAGAAGTTAATTTTTCCCAGCAACCTTTGCAATTGCACTTTGTTGGTGGAAGGAAGTGATTCCATTATTGACTGAGTTTTATTTTTGTTGACTTCCAGCCTTCTTCAATGAACAAGGAATCCCAAAAAGTTGCCTGACCTCACCCCCAAAAACACATTCCTTAGGATTTATTTTTAGCTTATGGATCCTCATTCTTGTTAGGGCTTGCCTGAGGTCTACTAGGTGTTGTTCTTTAGTTTTAGACTTCAGCACGATGTCATCAATGGCATTCATTGCTCTTTGATAGGTTACACCAGCATTCTTGAGCTCGACTGACATTACTAAGTACTCATATGCTCCAACATGTTTTGGGCATTTTTATCTGATTATAACCAGCATTTCCATCCATGAAAAATGAAACTTTATGTTTTGCAACTGCATCTATGGATAGATCAGCCATGGGTATAAGGTATTCATCTTTAGGCGTGGCCCCATTAATGTTTTTATAGTCAACATAATACCTAATTGTATTAGTTATAGCTTTTAATATAGGTACAATGTTGGCCAACCACTCAACATACTTGGCAGGCCTAATAAATCCAGCCTTCACTAGCCTTTCAATCTTTTCTTTGACTTTTTCTTCGATTTCTTTTGACAATCTCCGTGGTGCTTGCTTCATAGGTTTATATTCCTCCTTAATACGCATTCTGTGTTCTACTAAGGTTGAATATAAACTCGGCACCTTGGTGTAATGCCAAGCAAAATAGTCTTTAAACTCATGGATGGGACTGACTATTTTTGCCTGATCTTCAGTTTCCAACAGGCCACTAACCTGTATAGGCCTTGAATCTTCCTTAGTTCCCAAATTAATGGTCTCCAAGGGGTATTGTACCTCTGGTGGTGGCTTGTCAGGTTTTGCACACAAAAATTCGACTAACTCTGGGCTCTCGGGCAAGTCTTTTGGCCCATCCTGGTCATATATACATTCAACCATTTAGATGGCTGCTTCTAACTCCCTTCTAAAAAACTCTTCATCACCTCTGTTCTGGCTGCTTGAAGTTGCTTTCTCTTGTTCCTCAGCTAAGCTCTCACTTTCTTGTTTTCTTTCTCTTCCATACACCAACAGTCTTTTGATTAAGGATCTGACTGTAAATACTTGGTGCTTTCTTCTTTGTTTTGACATTATTGCTGTTGAGGAGTTGAGATGATATAAGGTCTATCCCATTCCTCCCTTATGAGGAACAATTCTTGTTCCAAAAGCTTTTGGGCCGTTACCTTAGTCAGGCGGCCGTTCTCATTAGCTCCTAAGCAATGGAGAATCCTAATACTAGGATTGTAAAAGCTGGCTTCTGCCACATTGGCTGTGGGGAGGAATGGTCGTGACTTGGCCTTCACCATTGCCCAAAATCCTGGTCCCATGACTCATTCCTCATAGTAAACTGCTATTTGTTGATGCAAGGTAGAAGGCATGGAGAGACTCTGATGAATCCAATCTCGGCCTAGTAAAGATCTATAGGTGGAAGTACTGTCTACAACAAAGAAGGCTAGCATGATTTTCTTGGAACCCAAGTCAACATCCATGGGCAATATCCCATGGGTTTTGGTGATGGTTCTAGAGAAACTGGAAACTGTTAGATATGTGGGGATAAAATCATCCTCACTTCTATATCATCTGCTTATATGGCAATACATTAATCGCAGCTCCTCTATCAATCAAAACCCTTTTTGAAGGGTACTTCCTCTAGATGAGCTGTTACATAAATAGGCTTGAGATAGTTAGCTAGGGGTCAAGCTCGGGTGACTAAAGACCATTCTGTTTGAGTACACTTTCTCGGGCTCTTTCTTTGTGAGTTCGGGCAAACTTATTCTGGCCAACTCCTATTTTCCTGCTTCTTCAACAATAACATATGCCATTAAGTTCTGTTGCCAGGTAATCACCCTCCATTGTGGCAGGTTGATTAGGCTCGGTGCAAAACATGGCAGATAAAACATATGTCATGTTTACGTGGAAGTTGTTAAGTTTAGGTAAGTCCTCCTTCTTGCCTCCAATATGGTCCATGAATTCATTTAACCAGGCTTGTGCTTCTTTTGGCAACATCATCTTGGGCAACTTTTCCTCCCAAGTTATACCAAAGTTTGGCATTTGTTATGAAACTTCGCAAAAAGTATCAACCAACAAAGGTGAGGGCATTCTTCTTTTAAGCGAGATAGTTCCAAAATATATTCGCTTCGGGCTCCATCTTGGTGTTGGCATCATTACCATGTCCTTTTGAGCTTTTTTCAAGATTCTGTACTTTCCTAGATGAGGGCTTTGCGGCACATGATCTCTTTCCCCCTCACTCTTGCTATTTGCCTTCTCTACCTCCCTTTTGGTTCTCCAATGAAGTTGATTTCTTCCCCCATAAGGTACTTTCTCAAACTTCACATTTTCCAAGGTTTATGACGTAGCAAGGACTTTTAAAGAGTTCATATGGGCTTTGTGCTACTGTTGACCCTAAAAATTACAAAGCCTACATGGCGCGCAGGCTGAATAACTAATAAGTTAACTAAGTCCTTCGGTTGAATGCGGGGCGTGCCAAGTCGTCGGCCGAGCTCGGCCGAGGAGTAAAATTTGTTGATGTTGCGTTGAGCGCTTTGCTGACTTCTTTATCTTGCGACTGCGACCGAGGAAGGAACACTCTCGGTCTTTAGGTTCTAGAGCCTGAAGACGAGGTTGCTAGTTCTGCGAAGTTCACAAGTCGTCGGTGCCTGATTCGGTCACCGTGATTATATTCGTAAGAGTATAAGCACGTCGAATCGACACCAGACTATACGGACACAAATATTCAAAGGTGATGTATGTCTTAATGGTGAACGTAGTTCGGCCGTTAGAATGCCGAACTTTAAAACTCACTTGTGAATATCCAATCATAAAATCACTCGGCGTCCGATATGCCGAATGTCGTAACTCATAACACCTTACTTTGTTTAGATGGCTGATAAGATAACCCCTGCCAATAAGGATTCGAAAACCCTTCTCGACCGAGACTTGGATAGATAATCAGTCGGCCTCGACGCAGTGTTGTTTATCCAAACTGAAGATGCTCCTCGGTCGGCTGATTCTGCGGCAACAGTGCTGTTTATCCAAACTGAAGGTGTTTGCCGGTTGCCTCCACAGTGCTGTTTATCCAAACTGAATGTATGTTGACGGAAAAAGAAAAGGAAAAATCTCAAGGTATTTGAGAGGTTTTGCGCATGGCAATTGTATGTTGAATTGAATGTCCTTCTTTGTTGCATGATTTCTTGTATTTATAACACCCACTCCTTGAGACCGAATCAAACCCCTATCTGGATTGGTAGTCCTTGCCCAATTCCAACTTTACTTCGAACAACCCTACTCCCATTAGGATTTTGAACTTACCCCCCATTCGAGACTTTATTCATCGTTGGCCGAGAATTCTAGTTGCACCAGGACTTCCTCGACCATCTTTATTTATTTGGACTATTCCTTCTTATGATAAGACTCGATCGACCTTGCTAAATGGCCCGGAATCCATCAGGCAGCCCATAGTATTTGACACAGCTTTGGACCGAGCACAACCCTATGCTCGGCCCAACAATATTATTTCGGGCCCAAACATTGCCCCCTCGCTTCTGAGGTCACCGACTGTCAACCTTTGGTCGGATTTCGACCTTGAATAAGTGGAACCATCTTTTGCTCTTTAGACTTCGCTGTTCTTGATAACCATTACTATGCACATTTATGGGATATGATTGCACTATCCTCGTTACTCCCGACGTACAGCCACGTGTCGACTCTCTGCCAATCCTAACAACTTTCAATCATGGCCCTCGAAAATGTGCACCCACAGGAGCGTCTCTTCCTCATTAATGCATTAAAACCTCCGCCGCACGCAATCGTGCGTCCTGGATCCTTGAAAACACCGATCCTATCCTTGCAGGTTCCCAAAATATCCGAAATGAGTTGTGCCATTTCCCGGTTAAATTTCCCTCCAATTCAAACTCTAGTGCTTTCGAATACCAAACATTTGATCTTCTTTCTAAAACGCCTATAAATACCCAAATTTCTATCATTCGTATCCCACGCTTTCAGAAATTTTGAAATCTTCCTTTCGCCATTCCTGCTTGCTCAAACTACGCGCCCTCAAGCTCATCTCTTCGAAACCCCATTTTTAAACCTACGCACTACTCTATTCCTTACCAATGGCCTCCTTCATCTCCAAGCTTTCCGATGAGTACAATAAATGCAAGGACTTTATCGACTGGAGTGCCATCAAAACGCTATGCTTCGAAAATAACCTAGCCACCACTTACCAAATTCTGGGTCCACTATTCAAAGATGCAGTGCCGTCATGCATCACCAACCTTCTCAAGGAACAGTGTTTAACACCCTTGCTGCAGGGGTTTGATTGGTCGAAATAATGCTTGGCACGGCCCCAAGGAGCTTGGCCCTCGACTACTACAGCCTAGGCCGCCTGAGTCGACCGAATAGGCGCATTCTTCGGCAAAGAGTGGAAAGCTCTCAGCATTTATAATGCCATCATGCTCTCGACCATGGAGATCACCATGGATAGAGAACTGCTCATGGCGGCCCTGAGTTTATGGTGTTCGGCTACCAACACTATGATTCTTCCTTTCAGCCCTCTCGGCCCTACCGTCCTTGATATCTCGGCTATCCTTGGGACTTCCCCGTCTGGTCTCCCAATCGATACCGCCTTTTCTTGATGCCCCTTGCCTCTCGACCTAAAAGCGTTGTTCGAGGAATAGGCCGTCGAGACACTCAACCGAGGCGATCGGGAGCCTTCGAAAGAAGAGGTTCAGAAGCTACACAAGAACTTCTTCAACTACAACACTCTTATCCTCCACTTCGCCGGTCGAGGCGACGAAAGCTTTAGGAAGGGAGAACATGAAGCCTTCCTATTCTACTGGTACAAAAAATTCATTTGTTGTACCAGGTCGAACAAATGTTTGGTCGAGAATATGCCGGTGGCTCAAGCCCTGGCTAGCGGTCACTCATTGGCGTCAGTCCGGCCATCCTCACCAATCTCTTCCGTTGTTTGGCCGAGACGACCAACAACAAAATCGACCCGCACCAGAACGGACCCCTCTGGGTATTCCAACTCTGGCTGCAGGTTTACTTCTCCATAATTCGGCCCAAGGTCCCCGTTTTCCAGCGTACTGTAGTGCTTGGTCCTCAACTAGCCTCTCGACCGGCGCCTCCTCACTGGGCCGACGAAGTTCTCAAATACTTCTTTGGTCTAGACGTCCTCTCTGACGACGAGTTCCTGGTGTGCCGGCGTCAGGAATACCCCACCTCGATCAGGCTTTCGACGGCAGCGTGGGCCGAGACCGAAGATGCTGATCTTCGTCAACATTAGGGGTCATTCGTACTGGCCCGCGACCTTCCCTTTGGTTGAGATGCCCGCCGAGCTAGCTGGGAGGTCTATCATCCCCATTTCGTCATCTGGCAGCTCGGCTACCTCCAAGGTTGCCCCGTACCCCTGCTGGCTTCTCGCTCCCTCTTAAGTCGATGATGCATTTTTGGTTCCTCCGAGAGGGAGTGTAAGACGACGGAAAAGGAGTTTCAGGATAAGTGTAAAAAATTTCAGCTTCGACCGACCGTTCCTGAATCTTTGGGTACCAACACCTTTGAGGACTGGTGGGACGAGTACACCTGTGACTTCTTCGGCGTCTCGGCTGAAGACGTGGTAAGCAGAATCTTCGGCAACCAGCCCAGACAAGCTCTTGCGGCCCAACCCAAGGAATCGACCCAAGGTACATTGTCTTTTCGTCCTTTGTACTTCAATTACTTGCCCCCTGTTACTGATTACTTCGCTATCTCAGGTGGTCGTGTGTTGAGAAAGGCAGAGGTGGTCGCCGCGGTGGTGGCCAAGAAAAAATTGGTCCCCACGAAGAAGACCGTTACTACCGGGTGGACATTATCAACCAAGCGCCCCCACCAAGACGTCGAGACGGGGGATGACGCTCCTCGCCCTTCCAAACGCGTCAAGAAGTTGGCGAAGAAAGGCGACCGGGAGATTCATGTTATTCCTAGCGACACCACAGGGACGACTGCTCCTGCCGTCTCTCCTTCCATCCCGGCTGCCTCGGCTTCGGCGGGCCCCCTTCCTCCAGCTGTCCCCACGACTGGGGCTATGGCCGATCCAGCCGCTGTACCAGCTGCAGCTTCAGAGCCGACTATTGCGCCTGCCTTGGGGGAAACAGCCACACACATCGAGGCATCCCCCATCCAGCGATCGACGATCATTCTGGAAGAGGTATGATTCTACCGCTATCCTTTATTTATTTAACCTTATAGTCGTAACAAAAATTTCCTCAGGACGATGAGAGCGATGAGAGTGATGAGATCCCGCTGGAGCGTCGCCCTCGACCAGCCAACTCTCCTCCCGTCCATCCTCCTTCTGTGGTCGAGGCAGCAGTCCAACCGGATCCCCCTACGGCGGATCGTGGGAAGAGGCCCCTGGCCGATCCTGAGGCGACGCCCGAAATACCGTTCCATCCGCGAGATGAAAACCTCTCCATTCCTCCACAAGAAGTTTCCTCGGCCTTTGTAAGTCTTACTTCTTTTTGTTGATTTTATCATGACGCACTTGTTCTTAAAGAAATATTAAATGTCAGGTGCCCGAATGTTCATTTCACCGATAATTTTATACGCCGACAGGCGTTGTCTATATTTCCTGGCCACCGTCGTGGCCATCAAATGTAGATAACCTCTATTGGCCGCTTGAATTGAGAAGCAGTCTTAGGCACTGAGCTCGGCCATTAAGTTCCATGGGTTCGAGCAATGAACCAGAGGGCATGGCCGAAGTCTCCTCCCGGCAGGTCTAAAAATAATCCATTTGTCATGCACTCCATGCATTTCACATCTTATTTTCCTTTACGAATTTTCCTCTATGTGCAGCCTTCGTGGGAAGTAGAGCTCGACGCTCTTCTTCAGAGCACGATTGGTGTGGCCGGCTCCTCTGCTGCCCCTGCCGAACAAGTGAAGGCCGTGCCTGAGGCCCAAGCTTTTGTTAAGCTACATAAGCTCATGTCCCTCTCTGCCTCCCAAGTCCTCCAATGCAAGGGTCTTGACTCTATTAGGGAGTGCTTAAACGACCTTGCCAGCGGCGGTTACCTGAGCATGGAGAATATCGCTTATCTTATTGACCTTCTGGAGCAGACTCGGCAGCACTTCACTATTTTTGAACAAGCTCTACTAGCCGAGGACGACTTGAAGGCGGCCAAGGTTGCGCATGAGGCTGGCCGGGCGGAGGTGGAGGTGATAAAAGCAAAGAAAGCGCAGTTGACCGAGTTTGATCGCCGGATCTCCGATCTCCAGCGTCAGATTGCTGAGCTTCAACGGCAAAGGTCCGCTGCTGCTTCAGAGCTTAAGAAGGACTTTGAGGCGAATAGAGCTCAGCTTACGGCCTTCACTGCCGGCGTGCGGCATATCCAGCAACTGCAGCTTAACAAGAAGACGAGGCAGGCTGAGTTCATTTTGAGCGAAGTGAAGTGGCTGGAGTTGACAGCTGCCCTCTAGACTTTCCTCCATTCGACCCCCTAGAAAATTATTTTTATTTTATTTTAGGAGCCTCTCGAATGTAACTGTTCACCATTTTCTACGAATTAATACAATGGTATTTATTCTTGCATTTCCCACGTGACTGGATAATACTTTTTCAAAACTTTTCCATTAATCGGCAATTTGTGAATTAAACCGGTCCGATCTCTGAGATGATATGCCCCTTTGCCGAGAACTTTGTGAACAATGAAATGCCCTTCCCAATTTGGCGACCATTTGCCAAACCTGGGGTCTTTAATCCCAACAGGCAACACCGTTTGCCAAACTAATTCTCCTTAGCTGAACATTTTTTGTCTGACGCGCTAGTTATACGCTCGGTCGGTAATTTTCTTCTGTGCTATTAATAAGTTACCCACGTCAATCCGATTTTCTTCCAAGTCTTCTAATTCTTGTCGCATAGCTTGACTATATTTGGCACTAAACAAACTACTCTGCTCGATCACTCGTAATGAGTTTATACTCAACTCGACTGGTAACATAGCGTCGTGTCCGTAAGTTAATGCGTAAGGAGTCGTTTCGGTGGCCGACCGGGGTGAAGTTTGGTATGCCCATAATGCTTCGTTTAACTTTAAATGCCACAACCTAGGCCTCTCTCTTATCGTTTTGTCGAGAATGCCGATCAACACTTTATTGCTTGCTTCAGCCTGCCCATTTGCCTGTAGGTAATACGGCGTAGATTGCTCAAGTCGGATATTCAGACTTGCTGCGTATTCCCTAAACCTGTCGGCCGTGAATATAGTGCCATTGTCGGTTATGATCGTTTCTGGCACGCCGAATCTGGTCACAATATTTTCCTCTACGAAATTGCATACTTCTTTGGCCGTTAGTTCGGCGTATGACCTTGCCTTGACCCACTTAGTGAAGTAGTCAGTTGCTACTATTATCCATGCATGTTTTGCCGCCCCCGATGATGGCGTGATTTTGCCAATTACGTTCATTGCCCATCCCCTGAACGGCCATGGTTTAATAACCTAGTGGAGTAATTCGGCTGGGGTTCTCTGCACGGGTCCATGAATTTGGCACGATATGCATCTCCGTACATATTCGATGCAATCCTTTAATATACTGGGCCAAAAGTAATCGTGTCGTCGAAGCAACAAACGTATTTTTCGTCCTGATTGGTGAGCCCTACAAATTCCTTCATGTACCTCGACCATCGCTTGGGCAGCCTCGTGTGGGTTGAGGCACAATAGTAGTAACCCGTCTTCGCCCTTTCGGTATAATTCATTTTGGTATGACACGTAATTCATGGCGAGGACCTTCGTTCTCCGGTCGTGTTTCCCATCGGGGTTATCGAGGTATCGTAACATCGTCTTTCTTCAATCGTCTGGTTGTACCTCGACGGCACATACTTCTACGAGGTCTCCCCTTTCTAGTAAGGATGGTAGCGACATCACCCTTGTGCGTATTACGTGATTGCGCTGGAGAGTTTGTTGATTGACCAAGGTTGGGTACGATCGCAGAGTGGGTGTTACCTAGCTTAGCTTGCCCCCCGTGAGTTGTGCTCTGGAGGCGATTTGGGCGAGTTCGTCGGCGTTCGTGTTGTGAATACGCGAAATATGCTCAAATGTGAGTCGTTTAAACGACTCGGCCAGATAAGTGGCGACCATGTGATAGGGCACTAAAGTACAACTCATGCAACGAAACATGTCGTTGAGTTGGTTAATCACGAGTTCAAAATCATCGAGGACGAGAATACGGGATGCTCGTAAATCGTGTAAAACGTGAAGGCCGATGATGAGAGCTTTATACTCGGCCTGTTATGTGTACAGCTGAAATCCAACTTGAGAGAAAAATACCAGCGGTATTGGTCGGGTGACTGAATGGCAATACCAATACCAGCCACGGTCGAAGTATTGGAACCATCAAAATGCATAGTCCGATGGTTATCGCGTGTTGTGACTAAACCGATTTCGACGTCGCTACCCCCAAAACCATAAGGAGAAGGGTGTTGGGCCAAAAAATCGGCAAGAGCTTGGCCTTTGACGGCCTTTTGGGGGACGTACTGGAGACTGAACTCGGATAACGCGAACGTCTATTTCCCAATTCGGCATTTGACGATAGGCCGAGTAAGCATGTAACGAATCACATCTGTTTGGGCAATGACCTGCGTAACAGATGGGAGCATGTAATGCCGAAGTTTTGATGCGGCGAAAAACAAAGCTAAGCACAGTTTTTCGACTGGTGAATAATTGAGCTCCGGCGAACTCAGATTATAACTAAGATAAAATATAGCTTGTTCACGCCCCACATTGTTATCTTGCGGGAGGAGACAACCAATGGATTCAGCGGCTGTCGAAATATACAGTTTAAGAGGTTCGCCGCGACGAGGTGGAACTAGTACGGGTGGTGTGGAAATGGACACCTTGATTTGCGTAAATGTCGTTTGATGTTCTTCGCGCCATTCGAACTTGTCGGAATCCTTAAGTTGGAGGAGCGTAGAGAATGCCTTCATCTTGCCGGCCGAATTGGCGATGAAGCGGCCGAGAAAATTTATCTCCCCGAGCAATGACTGGAGCTGCTTCTTTGTTGTCGGGGGTGGGACGCTAATGATTGCACAGGCTTTATTTTTGTCGACTTCAATGCCGCGATGGTGCACCAAAAACCCTTAGAAATTACCGGTCGATACACCAAAGGCACACTTGGCCGGGTTCATTTTGAGATTATTCTTGCGCATGCGAAGGAATGCTTGCCGCAGATCATCCAGGTACGTTTGGCGGCGCTTTGATTTTACTACCACATCATCGATATAAACTTCGATGATTGTACCGATTAAGTCGTGGAATATCGTATTCATGGCTTGTTGGTATGTGGCACCGGCGTTCTTGAGGCCAAATGGCATGACTACCCATTCGTAGGTACCGAGTGCTCCTGGGCAGCGGAATGCGGTCTTGTGGACGTCGGCTTCAGCGATAAAGATCTGGTTGTAACCGGCATGGCCGTCCATGAAATATAGCAATTCATGATTGGCTGCAGCATCAATTAGCAAGTTTGAGATTGGCATTGTGTATTCATCATTGGGAGT